>NC_052148.1:63907880-64253296 GCF_902713615.1 Scyliorhinus canicula
ACTGGGACAGTGCGCTGAGCTCAGGAGGAGGAGCTACTGGGACAGCGCGCTGAGCTCAGGAGGAGGCAGTACTGAGACAGAGTGCTGAGCTCAGGAGGGGTCAGTACTGGGACAGAGTACTGAGCTCAGGAGGAGGAAGTACTGGGACAGTGTGCTGAGCTCACGAGGAGGCGGTACTGGGACAGAGTGCTGACATCAGCAGGAGGTGAAACTGGGACAGCGCGCTGAGCTCAGGAGGAGGCGGTACTGGGACAGAGTGCTGAGCTCAGGAGGAGGTGTTACTGGGACAGAGTGCTGACGTCAGGAGGAGGTGGTACTGGGACAGCGTGCTGAGCTCAGGAGGAGGTAGTCCTGGGACAGCACGCTGAGCTCAGGAGGAGGTGGTACTGGGACCGAGTGCTGAGCTCAGGAGGAGGCGGTACTGGGACAGAGTGCTGATGTCAGGAGGATGTGGTACTGGGACAGCGCGCTGAGCTCAGGAGGAGGTGGTTCTGGGACAGCGTGCTGACCTCAGGAGGAGGTGGTTCTGGGACAGAGCGCTGAGCTCAGGAGGAGGTGGTACTGGGACAGCGTGCTGAGCTCAGGAGGAGGTGGTACTGGGACAGCGCGCTGACATCAGAAGGATATACTGGGACAGCACGCTGAGCTCAGGAGGAGGTGGTACTGGGACAGAGCGCTGAGCTCAGGAGGAGGTGGTACTGGGACAGCACGCTGAGCTCAGGAGGAGGTGGTACTAGGACAGAGCGCTGACCTCAGGAGGAGGTTGTACTGGGACAGCGTGCTGACCTCAGGAGGAGGTGGTACTGGGACAGCGTGCTGACCTCAGGAGGAGGTGGTACTGGGACAGCGCGCTGACGTTAGGAAGATGTACTGGGACAGCACGCTGAGATCAGGAGGAGGTGGTACTAGGACTGAGCGCTGACCTCAGGAGGAGGAGGTACTGGGACAGAGCGCTGAGCTCAGGAGGAGGAGGTACTGGGACAGCGCGCTGAGATCAGGAGGAGGTGGTACTAGGACTGAGCGCTGACCTCAGGAGGAGGTGGTACTGGGACAGCGCGCTGAGCTCAGGAGGAGGTGGTACTGGGACAGCACGCTGAGCTCAGGAGGAGGTGGTACTGGGACAGCACGCTGAGCTCAGGAGGAGGTGGTACTAGGACAGAGCTCTGACCTCAGGAGGAGGTGGTACTGGGACAGCGTGCTTACCTCAGGAGGAGGTGGTACTGGGACAGCGTGCTGAGCTCAGGAGGAGGTGGTACTGGGACAGCATGCTGAGCTCAGGAGGAGGTGGTACTGGGACAGCAGCGCTGAGCTCAGGAGGAGGTGGTACTGGGACAGCGTGCTGAGCTCAGGAGGAGGTGGTACTGGGACAGCACGCTGAGCTCAGGAGCAGGTGGTACTGGGACAGCGTGCTGACCTCAGGAGGATGTGGTACTGGGACAGCGCGCTGAGCTCAGGAGGAGGTGGTACTGGGACAGCCTGCTGAGCTCAGGAGGAGGCGGTACTGGGACAGCGCGCTGAGCTCAGGAGGAGGCAGTACTGGGACAGCGCACTGACGTCAGGAGGAGGTGGTACTGGGACAGCGTGCTGAGCTCAGGAGGAGGCAGTACTGGAACAACACGCTGAGCTCAGGAGGAGGTGGTACTGGGACAGCGTGCTGAGCTCAGGAGGAGGCAGTACTGGCACAGCGCGCTGAGCTCAGGAGGAGGTGGTACTGAGACAGTGTGCTGAGCTCAGGAGGAGGTGGTACTGGGACAGTGCGCTGAGCTCAGGAGGAGGAGCTACTGGGACAGCGCGCTGAGCTCAGGAGGAGGAGCTACTGAGACAGAGTGCTGAGCTCAGGAGGGGTCAGTACTGGGACAGAGTACTGAGCTCACGAGGAGGTGGTACTGGGACAGAGTGCTGACATCAGGAGGAGGTGAAACTGGGACAGCGCGCTGAGCTCAGGAGGAGGTGGTACTGGGACAGCAAGCTGAGCTCAGGAGGAGGTGGTACTGGGACAGAGTGCTGACCTCAGGAGGAGGTGGTACTGGGACAGCGTGCTGAGCTCAGGAGGAGGTGGTCCTGGGACAGCGCTCTGTCCTCAGGAGGAGGTGGTACTGGGACCGAGTGCTGAGCTCAGGAGGAGGCGGTACTGGGACAGCGCGCTGAGCTCAGGAGGAGGTGGTACTGGGACAGCACGCTGAGCTCAGGAGGAGGTGGTACTGGGACAGCGCGCTGAGCTCAGGAGGAGGTGGTACTGGGACAGAGCGCTGAGCTCAGGAGGAGGTGGTACTGGGACAGCGTGCTGAGCTCAGGAGGAGGTGGTACTGGGACAGCGTGCTGACGTCAGGAGGAGGTGGTACTGGGGACAGAGCGCTGAGCTCAGGAGGAGGAGGTACTGGGACAGCACGCTGAGCTCAAGAGGAGGCGGTACTGGGACAGAGCGCTGAGCTCAGGAGGAGGTGGTACTGGGACAGCGCGCTGAGCTCAGGAGGAGGTGGTACTGGGACAGCACGCTGAGCTCAGGAGGAGGTGGTACTGGGACAGCGCACTGAGCTCAGGAGGAGGTGGTACTGGGACAGCACGCTGAGCTCAGGAGGAGGTGGTCCTGGGACAGAGCGCTGACGTCAGGAGGAGGTGGTCCTGGGACAGCGCTCTGTCCTCAGGAGGAGGTGGTACTGGGACAGCACGCTGAGCTCAGGAGGAGGTGGTACTGGGACAGCGCGCTGAGCTCAGGAGGAGGCAGTACTGGGACAGAGCGCTGAGCTCAGGAGGAGGTGGTACTGGGACAGCACGCTGAGCTCAGGAGGAGGTGGTACTGGGACAGCGCGCTGAGCTCAGGAGGAGGCGATACTGGGACAGAGCGCTGAGCTCAGGAGGAGGTGGTACTGGGACAGCACGCTGAGCTCAGGACGAGGCGATACTGGGACAGAGCGCTGAGCTCAGGAGGAGGCGGTACTGGGACAGCACGCTGAGCTCAGGAGGAGGTGGTACTGGGACAGCGTGCTGAGCTCAGGAGGAGGCGGTACTGGGACAGCGCGCTGAGCTCAGGAGGAGGTGGTACTGGGACAGCGCGCTGAGCTCAGGAGGAGGTGGTACTGGGACAGCGTGCTGAGCTCAGGAGGAGGTGGTACTGGGACAGTGCGCTGAGCTCAGGAGGAGGTGGTACTGGGACAGCGTGCTGAGCTCAGGAGGAGGTGGTACTGGGACAGCGTGCTGAGCTCAGGAGGATGTGGTACTGGGACAGAGCGCTGAGCTCAGGAGGAGGTGGTACTGGGACAGCGTGCTGAGCTCAGGAGGAGGAGCTACTGGGACAGCGCGCTGAGCTCAGGAGGAGGTGGTACTGGGAAAGCGCGCTGAGCTCAGGAGGATGTGCTCCTGGGACAGAGCGCTGACGTCAGGAGGAGGTGGTACTGGGACAGCGCGCTGAGCTCAGGAGGAGGCGATACTGGGAAAGAGCGCTGAGCTCAGGAGGAGGCAGTACTGGGACAGCGCGCTGAGCTCAGGAGGAGGTGGTACTGGGACAGCTCGATGATCTCAGGAGGAGGTGGTACTGGGACAGCGTGCTGAGCTCAGGAGGAGGTGGTACTGGGACAGAGTGCTGAGCTCAGGAGGAGGCGGTACTGGGACAGCGTGCTGAGCTCAGGTGGAGGCAGTACTGGGACAGAGCGCTGATGTCAGGAGGAGGTGGTACTGGGACAAAGTGCTGAGCTCAGGAGGAGGCGGTACTGGGACAGCACGCTGAGCTCAGGAGGAGGTGGTACTGGGACTGCGCGCTGAGCTCAGGAGGAGGTGGTACTGGGACAGCGCGCTGAGCTCAGGAGGAGGTGGTACTGGGACAGAGCGCTGAGCTCAGGAGGAGGTGGTACTGGGACAGCATGCTGAGCTCAGGAGGAGGCGGTACTGGGACAGCGCGCTGAGCTCAGGAGGAGGTGGTACTGGGACAGCGCGCTGAGCTCAGGAGGAGGCAGGACTGGGACAGCGTGCTGAGCTCAGGAGGAGGTGGTACTGGGACAGCACGCTGAGCTCAGGAGGAGGTGGTACTGGGACAGCGCGCTGACGTCAGGAGGAGGTGGTACTGGGACAGCACGCTGAGCTCAGGAGGAGGCGATACTGGGACAGAGCGCTGAGCTCAGGAGGAGGCGGTACTGGGACAGCACGATGATCTCAGGAGGAGGTGATACTGGGACAGCGCGCTGAGCTCAGGAGGAGGTGGTACTGGGACAGAGCGCTGAGCTCAGGAGGAGGCAGTACTGGGACAGCGCGCTGAGCTCAGGTGGAGGCAGTACTGGGACAGCACGATGAGCTCAGGAGGAGGTGATACTGGGACAGAGCGCTGAGCTCAGGAGGAGGCAGTACTGGGACAGAGCGCTGAGCTCAGGAGGAGGCAGTACTGGGACAGCGCGCTGAGCTCAGGAGGAGGCAGTACTGGGACAGCACGCTGAGCTCAGGAGGAGGCAGTACTGAGACAGAGTGCTGAGCTCAGGAGGAGGTGGTACTGGGACAGCACGCTGAGCTCAGGTGGAGGCGGTACTGGGACAGCACGCTGACCTCAGGAGGAGGTGGTCCTGGGACCGAGTGCTGAGCTCAGGAAGAGGTGGTACTGGGACAGAGCGCTGACGTCAGGAGGAGGTGGTACTGGGACAGCCTGCTGAGCTCAGGAGGAGATGGTCCTGGGACAGCGCTCTGTCCTCAGGAGGAGGTGGTACTGGGACCGAGTGCTGAGCTCAGGAGGAGGTGGTACTGGGACAGCAAGCTGAGCTCAGGAGGAGGCGGTACTGGGACAGCGTGCTGAGCTCAGGAGGAGGCGGTACTGGGACAGCACGCTGAGCTCAGGAGGAGGCGGTACTGGGACAGCACGATGATCTCAGGAGGAGGTGGTACTGGGACAGCGTGCTGAGCTCAGGAGGAGGTGGTACTGGGACAGCGCGCTGAGCTCAGGAGGAGGTGGTACTGGGACAGCGTGCTGAGCTCAGGAGGAGGTGGTACTGGGACAGGCGCTGAGCTCAGGAGGAGGAGCTACTGGGACAGCGCGCTGAGCTCAGGAGGAGGTGGTACTGGGAAAGCGCGCTGAGCTCAGGAGATAGTGCTCCTGGGACAGAGCGCTGACGTCAGGAGGAGGTGGTACTGGGACAGCGCGCTTAGCTCAGGAGGAGGCGATACTGGGAAAGCGCTGAGCTCAGGAGGAGGCGGTACTGGGACAGCACGATGATCTCAGGAGGAGGTGGTACTGGGACAGCACGCTGAGCTCAGGAGGAGTCAGTACTGGGACAGCGTGCTGAGCTCAGGAGGAGGTGGTACTGGGACAGCGTGCTGAGCTCAGGAGGAGGCAGTACTGGGACAGAGCGCTGAGCTCAGGAGGAGGTGGTACTGGGACAGAGTGCTGAGCTCAGGAGGAGGTGGTACTGGGACAGAGCGCTGAGCTCAGGAGGAGGTGGTACTGGGACAGCGCGCTGAGCTCAGGAGGAGGTGGTACTGGGACAGCGCTGCTGACCTCAGGAGGAGGTGGTACTGGGACAGCGTGCTGAGCTCAGGAGGAGGTGGTACTGGGACAGCGTGCTGAGCTCAGGAGGAGGTGGTACTGGGACAGCAGCGTGACTCAGGAGGAGGTGTATGGGACAGCACGCTGAGCTCAGGAGGAGGTGGTACTGGGACAGAGCGCTGGAGTCAGGAGGAGGTGGTACTGGGACAGCACGCTGAGCTCAGGAGCGAGGTGGTACTGGGACAGCGGCTGACCTCAGGGGAGGTGGTACTGGGAAGCGCGCCTGAGCTCAGGAGGAGGTGGTACTGGGACAGCAGTGCTGACCTTCAGGAGGAGGTGGTACTGGGGCAGCGTGCTGAGCTCAGGAGGAGGAGCTACTGGGACAGCGCTCTGACCTCAGGAGGAGGCAGTACTGAGACAGAGTGCTGAGCTCAAGAGGAGGCAGTACTGAGACAGAATACTGTGCTCAGGAGGAGGAAGTACTGGGACAGTGCGCTGAGCTCACGAGGAGGCGGTACTGGGACAGAGTGCTGACATCAGGAGGAGGTGAAACTGGGACAGCGCGCTGAGCTCAGGAGGTGGCGGTACTGGGACAGAGTGCCGAGCTCAGGAGGAGGTGGTACTGGGACAGCGCGCTGAGCTCAGGAGGAGGTGGTCGTGGGACAGCGTGCTGAGCTCAGGAGGAGGCAGTACTGGGACAGCGTGCTGAGCTCAGGAGGAGGTGATACTGGGACAGCGCGCTGAGCTCAGGAGGAGGTGGTACTGGGACAGCGGTCTGACCTCAGGAGGAGGTGGTACTGGGACCGAGTGCTGAGCTCAGGAGGAGTTGGTACTGGGACAGAGCGCTGAGCTCAGGAGGAGGTGGTACTGGGACAGCGCGCTGAGCTCAGGAGGAGGTGGTACTGGGACAGCGCGCTGAGCTCAGGAGGAGGTGGTACTGGGACAGCACGCTGAGCTCAGGAGGAGGTGTTACTGGGACCAGAGGCTGAGCCTCAGGAGGAGGTGGTACTGGGACCAGCGTGCTGACTCAGGAGGAGTGGTACTGGGACAGAGCGCTGAGCTCAGGAGGAGGTGGTACTGGGACAGCATGCTGAGCTCAGGAGGAGGTGGTACTGGGACAGCGTGCTGACCTCAGGAGGATGTGGTACTGGGACAGCGCGCTGAGCTCAGGAGGAGGTGGTACTGGACAGCACGCTGAGCTCAGGAGGAGGTGGTACTGGGGACAGCGCGCTGAGCTCAGGAGGAGGTGGTACTGGGACAGCGTGCTGAGCTCAGGAGGAGGTGGTACTGGGACAGCGCGCTGAGCTCAGGAGGAGGTGGTACTGGGACAGCGTGCTGAGCTCAGGAGGAGGTGGTACTGGGACAGCGCGCTGAGCTCAGGAGGAGGTGGTACTGGGACAGCGTGCTGAGCTCAGGAGTAGGCAGTACTGGGACAGCGCACTGAGCTCAAGAGAAGGTTGTACTGGTACAGCGTGCTGAGCTCAGGAGGAGGTGGTACTGGGACAGCGCGCTGACCTCAGGAGGAGGTGGTACTGGGACAGAGCGCTGAGCTCAGGAGGAGGCGGTACTGGGACAGCATGCTGAGCTCAGGAGGAGGTGGTACTGGGACAGCACGCTGAGCTCAGGAGGAGGTGGTACTGGGACAGCGCGCTGACCTCAGGAGGAGGTGGTACTGGGACAGCATGCTGAGCTCAGGAGGAGGTGGTACTGGGACAGCGCGCTGACCTCAGGTGGAGGCAGTACTGGGACAGAGTGCTGAGCTCAGGAGGAGGTGGTACTGGGACAGAGTGCTGAGCTCAGGAGGAGGTGGTACTGGGACAGCGTGCTGAGCTCAGGAGGAGGTGGTACTGGGACAGCGCACTGAGCTCAGGAGGAGGTGGTACTGGGACAGCGCGCTGAGCTCAGGTGGAGGCAGTACTGGGACAGCGCGCTGAGCTCAGGAGGAGGCGGTACTGGGACAGCGTGCTGAGCTCAGGAGGAGGTGGTACTGGGACAGCGTGCTGAGCTCAGGTGGAGGCAGTACTGGGACAGCGTGCTGAGCTCAGGAGGAGGTGGTACTTGGACAGCACGCTGAGCTCAGGAGAAGGTGGTACTGGGACAGCGTGCTGAGCTCAGGAGGAGGTGGTACTGGGACAGCGCGCTGAGCTCAGGAGGAGGTGGTACTGGGACAGAGTGCTGACCTCAGGAGGAGGTGGTACTTGGACAGCACTCTGAGCTCAGGAGAAGGTGGTACTGGGACAGCGCGCTGAGCTCAGGAGGAGGCAGTACTGGGACAGCACGCTGAGCTCAGGAGGAGACGGTCCTGGGACAGTGCGCTGACATTAGGTTGAGACAATTCTGGGAATATGCGCTGACATTAGGACATGACGGTACTGGGACAGCGCGCTGACGTCAGGAGGTGGCGGTACTGGAACAGTGTGCTGACATTAGGAGGAGATAGTACTGGAAAAGCGTGCTGATTTCAGGAGGTGGCAGTCTGCTCCATTCGGCAACGGGCCTGTGCACTACCGGATCTGCCTGAGGGGGCATGCATGTGGACGGCATTCTCTTTTCATTAAACAGCACACGTTGTCCCATGAGTTATTTTTGTGAAGTCTGATAACTTATACTACTCTATTACAGTGGCACGATTGCAGAGATTTCAAACATTCACACAGATTTCACATGCAGGTGCTTAAATTCCACTTGCCCTGCCCAAGAATAGAAACACACATAATTTATTTTCTGTGATTGTTGCTGGTGCATTCTTCTTGAATCTCAGAACAAACAAATTACTGCAATCCGTGTTTATGTAGCTATCGCATGCTCCCTCCTACCTGTGATGGTGCAGGCATTGGTGTACTTGTGGAAGCCAGTGAAATGGTGCTGACTGCCAGCATTGCGACCCGCCGTTCTCACCCCTCACACAAACTTCACTCAACCGCTCTCCGTGTCCTTCACAGGCTCCGAGCTCCTACAGTCCCACCGCCGGAGGTACTGCCCCCGCCTCCTCCTATTGGTCAGATGTGACGTTAAGAAAGCTAATCACCCATTGGATATTCTGGGCGCCAATCGGATGGAGCAAGGCAAAATGCTGCGACTGTTGGCAGACGTGGCCGGAATTCTCAATCTAATATCCGGTCCCGGCGGTTAGACGCTCCTCCAGCGATTGGGAGCGTCATGACTGATCGCTCCATGACCCTCTCGACACCTGCCCACAACCCACCTGTGGGTCATGACCCTGGGTTTGAAAAATCCTGCTATAAGTGATGTCCCCCAAAAGAAAAGAACAGTAAAACTTGGAAATGACTGGTACTGGTCGAAGTGCATGTGGGACTCCAATAATACTGGTCTCCTGTGTTTTGACAATTCTGAACTGTCTTTTTCATTCTGGGAGCACTCTCGACAATCAGACAGAGTTCAGACATTGTGGTCCTTCCACCCTCATTGTAGAACTGCCTGGTAACACATTCTGCTGATACCAAGTCCATCCAAACAAAGCACTGGAGAATGACTGTCTGCCCTTGTAACTGAGCCACATCAAGAAATCAATCATCTTTGATGGGGCCGGGGGAGGGGTTGGAGGTTGGCGGAGGGGAGCAGGTCCATGCTTTGACATTTGATATAATTGCTGTTTGTGCCTCAACATTCCCAGCAGTTGTCTGGCGGTATTTTTCAAACAAAAAAAGGCATGAAAATTCTGAAAATATTGGGGGAGAAAATGGACTCATCTGTTGTAAGTCAGCCATCAAAAGTGCATGGATTGAGGGGGTGCTTGGGAAGGAATAAAGGATCCATGGACAGGAGAAGCAACAGAGTCCCTGATTTCTCACCATGCTCTATTGCTTACCACCCTTCACCTCTCCACATATAGAATCATAGAATGGTTACAGCACAGAGCAATGCCACTCAGTCCATCCTGTCGATGCCAGTTCTCTGAAAGAGCAATGCACCTCGTGACACTATCCTGCCTTTTCCCCAGCTGTCTTCATCACATGTTTAGTCATTGCATTCCAGATCCTAAGAAGTTTCCCCTCAGTTTGCCGGTGCTCCTTTTGCCAATCACCTTAAATTGGTTCCCCTTTGGTTCTCCTCCACCAATGCAAAGTTTCTCCCTTTCTAATCTATCCAGACCCTTCATGCCTCGATCAAATTTCCTCTCAGAAAAAATATTGATCAATATTTTTACCTGATCTTTGTATCCTGGTATTATGTTCCTTGAGTTGCAAGTGGTTTAAAAATATCCTTTTATTCCTCTATAAGTATGAATATAATGAATGCTTCAAAAGCATCTTCAGCCTTACTAATTGGAAACTGGAAACAATGTTATTAACTTGTATACAGCTCTGCGTGGGTTTCCTCAGGGTGCTCTGCTTTCTTCCGACAAATCCTGAAAGACGTGCTTGTTAGATGAATTGGACATTCTGAATTCTCCCTCAGTGTAACTGAACAGGTGCCAGAGTGTGGCGACTGGGGATTTTCCCAGTAACTTCATTCAAATGTTAATGTAAGCCTACTTGTGACCTAATAGAGATTATTATTATAGTATCACTTTGCAGCTGACATGTCAACTCCCCCATGTATCAGAACTGAAAGGGATTCCACTCACTCCAGCTGATCCAATTGGTGTGTGAGCATAGGCGAAACATCGTGCAGATCAATATCTGGTATCCCGACAACAGTCATGGGGCCTTCATTTTGTGACAGTCTCTGTGCCAGCTGCATTTGAGCCACCTTGGTAACCCAGAGCATTGCTACTGAGCGACATGGCGAGGGACTGATGGCATGACTGATGTCTCTGGACCATAACATGGAGCAGCATGCACTCAATGAAAGTTATGTTGCCATACAAAATGTGTGCTGAAACAATGCTTCTTCTGCCTCAGCCTCTCTGGAGTAGCCTTGCGGGATCAGTGTCCAGATTCATGTTCCTCTGCTGCACGCTACATGATGTCAACATCATGAGGGGACAGACCTTGTCGCAAGCTGTATGGCGCGCAACTGAGGAGCAGAACCATGAGCAGGAGGAAGAAATGAAAATGAAAAATGAAAATCGCTTATTGTCACGAGTAGGCTTCAATTTCAATGAAGTTACTGTGAAAAGCCCCTAGTCGCCACATTCCGGCGCCTGTCCGGGGAGGCTGGTACGGGAATCGAACCGTGCTGCCGGCCTGCTTGGTCTGCTTTAAAAGCCAGCGATTTAGCACAGTGAGCTAAACCACTGAGCTAAACCAGGAAGAAACAAAAGTATCAATTTGAATATGGCCCCACCAACTGCAACCACAATTACTCATTCGACAACAACAGCTACTCTTTTACTGAACATCACAACATCTACTTGGTCTCACTGCAAAAATAAAAGCCACGAGAAAATAAACATTTCCATATCAAATTTATAAATGAGATCATGTCATATTGCAAACAAATGTAATTATCTTCCCCCATTGGCTTGGTGCTAATCTTCCGTGTGCTTGCCTGTCCTCATGCCACAATGAAATGCGATTGTCTGTAGCATTTCTGGCGGAGTCATTTGACCTTTACTGGAGGAGACTTCAGTTGACCTTGGAGACGGCCTTGAGCTGCTGGCAGGCTGACAGGCAACAGCATGGGCACTGGTTCCTGGGGCAGGGCAGGAGTATCAATGCTGTCATCCTAAAGGACAGCAGATTTGTGCTCTGAGGAGCCATTGTCACTGCCTCTAGAAAGGCGTTGGGAGGATGGATTGCTGAATTGCTGTGACACTCTGCCAGCCCCTTTCAGCACCATAACCCATATCCATGATGCCAACAGTATGAGCTTCCAGGGCAGCATTTGGGGACTGGTGTGGCTTGCTGCTTGTGCTGAAATAGAATTTACAACCTCAGCCCTCAGATGTTGGTGTATCATGGTTGGGTTCACAAGTGTGCAAATGGAGTTTGCTATCATTTTCAAGCTGGGAAAGATGGATTTCTAACTTACAAACACATAAACGTACAAATTTGGGACAGGAGAAGGCCACTTGGCCCCTCGAGCCTGTCCCACCATTCAATAAGATCATGGTTGATCTGCCTGTAACTTCAACCCCACATTCTTACTGACCAATAACTTAGCTTCAGAGCTTTGTGCAAAGTCCTGAGCTAAGTTGATGCTGGACTCCACCATGCTCTTGACACAGCCTGTAGACTCTCTGGCAGGCTTCCCAATGCACCAAGCATTTTGTTGTGCATCCCCATCAGCATTAAGCTGAACCCTCATCAGCGAAACCTGTATATGACATCTCCCCCTGGCAAACAAGGCAGCTGCAGCCTGTCCTGGTCCCGGCTCACTCACGCCCAGTGTCTCACCACATGCCAATGCCAGGTCTGACCAACCTTCCAACAAATGCACAGTGTCATCGCCAGAGTTGTGAGTACAAAATCAAGGGGCAGTGCTGTGTCATCAACTTCACCCTGTTGTTGATCTGCCTCCACTGCCCGAGCAGGTTTCACTTCTTGAAAATTTGGAAGGAAAAAGGCACAAAGTTGTGGTGAGTGGAGGTTGGGCGACTGAAATTCAAGAAGAGCATCCTTTCATCATCTGCAGCTTGTAAATCAGAAGGGCTCCATAAGACCATAAGACATAGGAGCAGAATTAGGCCACTTGGCCCATCGAGTCTGCTCCGCCATTCAAACATGGCTGATATTTTCTCATCCCCATTCTCCTCCCTTCTCTCCATAACCCCTGATCCACTCGTGGTATGAGGGAAAAGTGGGATGCGTGAAAGAGGATTGGTGTGAGGATATCATTAATGGTTGCAACACCAGTGCTGGTCATGGCCTCAGCAATAGACTAACAATGACTCAGTTCCATGAGTTTTAGGACAATCCAGAAAGCCTACCCCACTCTGATTAGCTCCTGTCACCTGCATTTATGTGCCACCTTGTCCTGTAAGGGAAAAGGAAAGTAAATGAAAAAACTTGCATTTATACAGTACCTTTCATGACCTCGGGATGCCACAAGATGCCTTACAGCCAATTAGGTTTTTATTTTTTAAGTGGTGTCACTGTTGTAATGTAAGGAGACATAGAATCATACAATATAGAAGAAGCCCACCGAGTATGTGCCAATAAGAAATTACCCCAAATCTACACTAATCCCACTTCCCAACACTTGGCCCATAGCCTTGAATCTTATGACATTTCAAGTGCTAATCCAAATACTTTTTAAAGATTGTGACATTTCCTGCCTCAACTACCCTCCCAGACAGTGCATTCCAGATTCCCTCTGGGTGAAAATATTTTTTCCTCAAATCCCCTCTAAACCTCCTGCACCACTTCACCTTAAAATTATACCCTCTTGTTATTGTCCCTTCAACTAAAGGGATCGGCTGCTTCCTATCCACCCGTCCATACCCCTCTTAATCTTATACACTTCAATCAGGTCACCCCTCAGTCTTCTCTGCTCTAAAGAAAACAACCCAAGTTTACCCAGCTTCTCTTCATCACTAAAATGTTCCATCCCTGGCAACATCCTGGCAAATCACCTCTGCACCATCATCTGGTGTAATCACATCCTTCCTATAGTGTGGTGACCAGAACTGAACACAGTACTTTAGCTGTGGTTTACTCAAAGTCTAGTACAGCTGCAACATAACCTTTCTGCTCTTATAATCTATGCCACAACTAATAAAGGCAAATCTCCTGTCTATTTTCTTAACTACCCAATTCCCCTGTCCTGCCACATTCAGGGAGCTGTGGACAAGCACCCCAAGATCCCTCTGTTCCTCTGAGCTTCCCATGTTCTGCCATTCATTGAGTAAACCCTCGTTACTCCTTCCATCACCTCACACTTTTCAGGTTAAATACCACCTAACGCTGATCTGCCCATCTGACTAAACCATCAATATCCCCCTGTAACCTAAGATCTTCTTCTTCACTGTCAATGTGACCACTGTTGGAACGAACAATTCTATGGACACGTGCTTGTAGGATTAGAATAGCGGTTTTAATATACTCACAACAGAGCCAGCCTATTAGCCATTGAACTTTCGGTGAACTGGCCAGTTGACCCTGTGGCACTGATCTTTATACAGCAGCTCCAGGGGGAGGAGTCCTGGGCGGAACCAAGGGAGAAGCCCAGTACAATTCTCGAGCATTCCCAGAGCTACTCCCCCTGGTGGTCAGGTAGTGCAACTGCACTTACAATATAGACACATGTATATACAGATTATAATCCGGTGTGAATCACATTCACCACAACCACCTCTCTAAACGTGCTATCCATGTAATTTCTGGATGTGTTGCAGTGTTTCTAGCTGCCATTCGAGCTCCGAACCATTGAGCTGAAGTTTCTGCATTCAGGAGCACTTCCTGCTCACCTAGTCATTTCGGATGCCAGTAGGGCTCATGACTTCCCACATATGACAGGCCACACATTCCACTCGCTGGCCTCACCTGCCTGGATATAAACGTAGACTTAGTGATTCCTATGTGCTAACTTTGCAAACGACTTAATGTTAAAGATACTCTCTTTACTTTAACTTTAGCCTTCTTCTCGTAGTCTCTGACAATCAATGACAGTCAATTTGTGCAAAGTTAACACCTCTAAACAGCAATGTTATAATGACCCGATAATCTGTTTTTGATGATGTTGATTGAGAGATAATTATTGGCCAGAACAATGGGGCTTTCTGGTCTGCTCCTCTGCTGCCATGGGACCTCTTGCTCACCTGAGAGGGCAGACAGGGCCTTGATTTAATCTCATCCAAAGAGCAGCACCTCAAACAGTGTGGCATTCCCTCCGTACTGCACAGGTATGTGAGTCCAGATTGTTTTGCTCATGTCCTGCAGTAAGGGTCATAACATGCCATAGCGTTGCCACCACCTGAGTCATGGTGAACAGAGCAGAAGAGATGTGGCTGTCAAGTTTGATTCGCTGGCAGTGTGCACTCCACCAAGACCTCCAGTGTAGTATTTGAAACCACTGCATCCGTGTTCTTCCACGTTGTGCCAATTCTCACTTTGTCCCATTCCCAGCACAGATTCACTTCTTGCACAACATCCGGTGCCTGGTCCCTCCACAGTGCACCTCTCCTTTGAACACTGCAAGCTGCCTTTAAGCAATGCAAGCCATCTTTAACTGAGACTCGTGATTTTCGGTTTTCTGCTGGCAGCCAATGAACAATGTGGTGAGCACTGGCTGCAAATAGAACTCATTATAATGAGCCAACGGATGTTTTGCTATCCCTGCACCTATTTTTCAGGTCTACCGAATTTTGAACATGGGAATTTCTGATGATAGCATCCAACTGTTCTTAAATTATTCCAGCATTTTTGCTCCACATCTTTGTCCTCTTCATATATTGATTTGTTTTTGCATGAAAAACTTATCTGACCTCAGAACTAAATTTGAATGTAACACTCCTCAAACCAACTGCTATGAGTTAGCTTAAAATAGTAGTTTGAATGAATCTCTTTGCTATTTTACTTATTTTGGAGGGGGGCCATCCTGGTCACCTCTTCTCAAGACTGAAGAAGCCAAAGTTGCCTGAGACTTCCTGTATGAACCAGCCATCTGACACGAGAGGGGGATTCTATTTGCCAAGTCTTAGCGGCTTTTTAGTGAGAGAGTTCTATATTTCCTCTGCCTTTTTATGAAACAACGTTTCCGTCTGGCAATTCTAAATAATGTCTGTGTGGAGTCTGCACGTCCTCCCCGTGTGTGCGTGGGTTTCCTCCGGGTGCTCCGGTTTCCTCCCACAGTCCAAAGATGTGCGGGTTAGGTGGATTGGCCATGCTAAATTGCCCGTCGTGTGCTAATAAAAGTAAGGTTAAGGGGGGGGTTGTTGGGTTACGGGTATAGGGTGGATACGTGGGTTTGAGTAGGGTGATCATGGCTCGGCACAACATTGAGGGCCGAAGGGCCTGTTCTGTGCTGTACTGTTCTATGTTCTAATCTGATAAAGCTCCAATTTTCAGATTGTGCACCCTTGTTTTGAAGGATGCAGTTTCTCTGTATCTATAATATTGCGTCGCTTTGTCATTTGGAACACCTTAATCAGATGACTCTCCGGTCTTCAACACTCAAGGGAGTACCAGTATGCAACTTAACTTCAAATAACTTTAAGGTGCAGTAACATTCTGGTGAATCTGCATTTTACTCAGTCCAACATCAATATATCCTTCCTGAAGTTCAGTACCCAGAACTGAACACAGTACTCTTGATAGAATATGACCAGGATTTTATACAATTATAGCATTACTTCCTCACCTTTATATTCTCACATCTCTTTATGAGAAAATTAGATTGGCCAACACCTTTTAAGATAACCTCTCTTTAATGATGAACATTTTCTTTGTCTTTTTCTGAACACAAATCTCAATAATCTCAGAGCAATAATACAATTTTGGTAAAACCAGAACGAATAATGAAAAAATATCTTAAAGAAGGGTTGCCCACTAAGTGGTCACTATGTAAAGTGTCCTGATTGTTGAGCACCTTATGTAATAGTTTCCCTTATCACTGAAAGGTTAACAAAGGGAATAGATGTTGGTGGGGTGAGATTGGTGGTGGCGGAAATTCTCTTAAGGCCTGAATAAACAGTCTAACGAGCAAAGCCGTTGAACCTGCAGCTTGCATTTCCAGTTTCATGAGAAAAGCAGCATGGACGGTTTCAGATTGATTTGGGATGTAATTGGGGTCTCACCTCTGCACATTATTGTGAAACAGACCTTGGCAGGGTTAATAAACTCTGGGGCCTCAGGTGTGTGCTTTGAGTCCCGAGTCCAGCACAGAGGGAGGCTACTGGCCCCTCCAAGATTAATTAATAACACCAACCTTAAGGCATAAACCCAGGAACTGCTCAGCTTTCAGATAAAGTGAAACACCATGGCAGCACATCATCTATCATGCACTCTTTTTTTGTTTGACAGGCAGCCTAATGAAAGAGAAAAATCTAGAGGCAAAGATTTTGACTGAGGTTTTTCACCTGGGATGATGTCTATAACTTTTTCTATTTCTGAAGTATAAGAGAGTCAGCTTTGTACTTTCTACAGCACAAATCCACTACTAGAGGTAATGCGATTTCTGCTTTGAAATTATATCAGGTGCAAATTTGCAAATGGGCGCTGTACAAATTGGTTTATCTGCTCGGTTAATGGAGGCATTCAAATAAGTTCATGCCTTTGGTAAAATTGTGGATGAAGGAATTTAAACAAATGATGATATTTGGACTGACAATCAAGACTAGGGGCGGCATCTGGTGCAGTGGTTAGCACTGGGACTGCGGTGCTGAGGACCCGGGTTCGAACCCTGGCCCTGGGTCATTGTCCGCGAGGAGTTAGCACATTCTCCCCATGTCAGCGTGGGTTTCACCCCCACAACCCAAAGATGTGCAGGTTAGGTGGATTGGCCAGGCTAAATTGCCCCTTAATTGTAAAAAAAATAATTGGGTAGTCTAAATTAATTTTTTTTAAATCCAAGAATATTTTGTCTTCCATTGTGCCTACCATGATGTTAAACAGCATCTCCAAATCTAATACAGGAAAAACAATAAAAAGACATTTTAAAATGTTCTAAATTTAAGTCTGAGAATTTTTCAGATGTTCCAATTAACTGTTCTACATTGAACTTCAATGAAAACACAACTAGTGTGAACCCCCTGGAAGTGCTTTTACCCTTCTTGTGTTTGCTGCATCTTCAGATCACTGTACTGATCCCCAGAGTTACAATTGGTCTTGTAGCAATGGATTTGATTTTTCTTTGCTGCACAGTGGCAGGAAATGAAGAAATAGTGAACTGCCAGGCACTGCATCCTGCCCCTACCATTGCAAACCTCCATTCCCTTCCCCACTTACAGGGGGTACATCTCCTAACTCCATTGCACAAATGGCATGTGGGATCCAGGAACCCTTTTGATTTGATTTGCCTCCCTACCCCCTACTGGCGCAGCTGACCTTTCAGACATTATTAAATGCAATGCCTGTGTTGGGCCCCTGGGAAGTGTTAGGAAGGCTCACGATTTCATTGATTAAAGGGAGAAAGCTCAATAGTAGCCACCTTTCCCCATTCAAGATCCTGATCATTCACATATTACAGCCTTTATTGAACAGTTTTCTCAAACCTTCAGGACAACTCCACTGCTTTTATCTCAGTTTCTTATTCTTCACAGTATTCCAGGAAATATTCCATTGTTGCTGAATCTCCCCAACGACAGTGGCGTCTTCCATCAGCCCCGCCCTGCTTCTCCTCTGATTGTGAGCCTGACCTGGAGGAAATGCTGACTGAATGTACTTCAACAAAACCTTTTTCAAAACTAAAACAAAGTTTATTCATGAGGGCCCCGCCTTCTCAACCTTGCCCCTTGCCTGAGGTGTGGTGACCCCCAGGTTAAATCGCCACCAGTCAACTCTCCCCGTCAAAGGGGAAAGCAGACTCTGGTCATCTGGGACTATAGCGACTTTACGTTTACCTTTCAAAACTGCAGAAAAATTTCACTTGGAGGATTAGCTGCTGGAATTTTGCCAATAGAGTTAAAATTATACTGAAATCAAATTAAAACGAAAGAAAAACAGCTCCACTTTTCCACAATCACTTTACGCAGATGTAGCTGTAACGTACGGCCCAGATTTTCGCTCCTAGGTTGGGTGCACAGAGTAGGAAGAATTTCCGGCTCCACACCCCAACCTTTCAAAAGGGCAGACGGAAGTTCCAATTTCCGTTCTAGGAGGGAGTGGGTGAGGGCCCGCCCATCCCTGAGTGTGAAGGCTGCTGCGCGGGACAGACTGGGTGGAAGGCCTGCCCCGATGCTCTGGCACCTTGCTGCATTACAGGACTGATTGAAACAAAAAACATTCCTCCAGCCCTCACCACACCCCTCACTCTCACAAACAATCCTCATATGCCATCCAAGCTAACCTACGTCACCTCATGCACACCCCCCCCCCCCCCCCCCATGGCTGCTCATAACTCCATGATAATCCATGCCCCATTACCCACCTCTGTGGTCCCTCATACCTCCTCTGCCCCTGACATCCCCATGTCCCTTAATAGTCCTGTGGTGAATCACAGTAGCGTAATTCACACTGTATTACACATGTTGTACTATGTCTCTATAAGCTCGGCACACGAGCAGTTGCGCTGCTCTGCCACTAGGGGGAGATGCACTGGGAGTGTACAGGAGTTTGTACTGGGCTCCACCCTTGGCTCCACCCTCAGCTCCTCCCCCTAACCGGAAGTATAAAGGTTGATGCTGAGAGCCTGCCTGCCAGTTCATCTGGAGTTCATCTTGTCACAGGCAGGCTCTGTTGTAAGACGATTAAAACCACTGTTCACTTCTAACCATGTGCCGCGTGAATTGATGGTCTCATCAATTTAATCGTCTTAAGAAACAGTAAGGAACGACTATGGAATCAGCCCTCAAGCCTGATCGACTGGAACTCGACCCACAGGATGCAGAGGCAAAATAAATCTTTTCACATTGGCTCCGATGTTTTAAGGCCTACCTGGCTGAAGCAAGCACCCCAGAAATGACGGAGGAGCAGAAACTCAGCCTACTGCACGCAAGGGTGAGCCATCGTATATCTACTCAGTTAAACTGTACCAGCTCATATACAGAGGCCCTGGCCCTACTTGACAAAATGTACGTGAGGCCCGTCAATGCGGTTTACGCACGCCACATTTTTACTACTCGCTGCCAGCGCCCCACAGAATCGCTAGAAAAATTTCTAAGAGACTTAAAAGCCTTATCCCGGGACTGTAATTACCAGGCAGTAAATGCTACTGAACATAGAGAACTTGCTGTCCGCGATGTCTTTGTTGCAGGCCTTAGATCGAATTACATGCGCCAGCGACTGCTGGAGAAAGGGGCTCAAAATTTAGAAGAAACTGTTGAACTTGCTACAACTATGGAGGTCTAGTTTCGTAGCCTCACCTCGTTTCCTGCAGACTCCGCGACCCCGTCATGGGCACCCGACCAGCGACTGCCCCTGGCCTGTGCCGCGCGGCTGCACAACCACCATGCTGCCCCAGCCTGCCACTTTTGTGGCCAGTCCCAGCACCCGCGGCAGCACTGCAGCAGGCGGTACAGCCTACAGGACAGGGTGTTCATTCGAACCGAGGTCCGGAGGCTCCTATGTGAAGGGATCATAGAGGCCAGTAACAGTCCCTGGAGAGCTCAGATGGTCGTCGTCAAGACCGGGGAAAAATTTTGCATGGTCATAGACTATAGTCAGACTATTAATCGGTTTACGCTCCTCGACGCGTACCCCCTCCCCAGGATTGCAGATAAGGTGAATCAGATAGCCCAGTATCGGATTTTCTCCACGGTGGATCTGAAGTCTGCATACCACCAACTCCCAATCCGCCCGGAGGACCACCACTTCACGGCGTTCGAGGCTGATGGCCGCCTCTTCCACTTCCTCCGGGTTCCCTTTGGCGTCACGAATGGGGTTTCGGTGTTCCAACGAGCAATGGACCAAATGGTGGACCAGTACGGGCTGCGGGCCACGTTTCCGTACTTGGACAATGTCACCATCTGCGGCTATGACCAGCAGGACCACGATGGCAACCTCAACCGATTTCTCCAGACGGCCAGAAGCTTAACCTCACATACAACAAGGAGAAATGCGTTTTCAGCACAACCAGACTAGCCATCCTCGGCTATGTCATGGAAAATGGAGTCCTGGGCCCCGACCCGGACCGTATGCGTCCCCTCTTAGAACTCCCTCTCCCTCATTGTCCCAAGGCCCTCAAATGGTGCTTGGGATTCTTTTCCTACTATGCCCAATGGGTCCCTCAATATGCGGACAAAGCCCGCCCACTCTTTAAGGCCACACTTTTCCCGTCAGCTGAGGCTCGCCAGGACTTCAACTGCATCAAGGAGGACATCGCCAAGGCTGCCATGCGGGCGGTGGATGAATCCGTCCCTTTCCAGGTTGAGAGCGATGCCTCAGAGGTCGCTCTTGCAGCCACACTAATCAGGCAGGGAGACCAGTCACATTTTTCTCCCGAACCCTCTCCGCTTCGGAACTTCGACACTCTTCAGTCGAGAAGGAAGAACAAGCCATTGTGGAGGCTATTTCTCACTGGAGGCAGTACCTCGCAGGTAGAAGGTTCACCCTCATTACCGACCAAAGATCGGTTGCCGTGGTTTGAACCACTTCTGTGCCGGCGGGATCGGCGGCGGGATCGGGCCCCCGGGGTCCTGGGGGGGGGCGCAGGGCGATCGGACCTCAGGGGGTGCCCCCGCAGTGGCTAGGCCTGCGATCGGGGCCCACCGATCGGCGGGCGGGCCAGTGCCGTGGGGGCACTCTTTTCTTCCGCCGCCGCCACGGCCTCTACCATGGCAGAGGAGGAAGAGAATCCCCCAGCGTGCATGTGCCGGTGGTGATGTCAGCGGCAGTTGATGCACTTGCGCATGCGCGAACCAGCGAAGGCCTTTCGGCCAGCCCCGGCGCTGGGTGGCGGGCGTCAAAGGCCATTGTTGCCGGTTGTGGCGCCAGTCAGTGTGGTGCCAACTGCTCCGGAGCGGGCCTAACACCTCAATCTGAGGGCTTGGCCCCTAAAGGTGCGGAGAAGTCCGCACCTTTGGGGAGGCCCGACGCCGGAGTGGTTGGCACCACTCCGCTACGCCGGGACCCCCTGCCCTGCCGGGTAGGGGAGAATTTCGCCCCTGGTTAGCAGACCAGAAGCAAAAATTTGGAATAAATGGGTCTTTTTTAGATTGGCAGGCACTGAATAGTGGGGCACTGCAGGGATCTGTGCTTGGACCCCAACTGTTCACATTATATATTAAGGGCTGGATTCACTGTTTTGGAGGCTAAGTGCCGACGCCAGTATGGGAACTGTGGCGTTTTCGACTGCAAAATCGGCACCGAACCCTCACCAATCCTGCGACCGGTGAGGGGTTAGCAGCCTCGCCCAGTAAGACTCCCGGCTCCCATGACAATAACGGCTGGAAAATGGCTGAGTCCGTGGCCACGCATGCGCGTGGCGATGACCTGCAGTGGTCGTGCCGTAAAATATGGCGCCGGCCTTGCGCAGACACGACCTTCCAAATAGTGGCCCCTGGCTACCCCCCACCAGTTCCCCCCCCCCACCCTTTCAGAATCCCACCCCCCCTCCCCCCGGCCAGCAGCACAGCTCCCACCTGACTGAGGCAGCGCTGGACACAGTCCGCAGCCGCCATGCCAGGTTCCTGATTGCTGAGATGGGAACTCGGCCCATCGGAGGTGGAGCATCGCGGGAGGGCCTTCAGGTTCCAACAATGTGCGTCGCGATGATGCCATTTTGGAGGGGGCGGAGGATACAAAACCGGAGTTAAACCGCCACAGCCCTCGATTTCAGCATTGAAAAGGATTCTCAAGAATTACGAAATCAGCGTCGGGGAACGGTGAATCCCGCCCTAATTGTTTGGATGAGGGAACTAAATGTATTATCTCCAAATTTGCAAATTTGGGTGGGAGGGTGAGCTGTGAGGAGGATGCAGAGATGCTTGAGCAGGATTTGGACAGGCTGAGTGGGTGGGCACATGCATGGCAGATGAAGTATAATGTGGATAAATGTAAGGTTATCCGCTTTGGTAGTAAAAATAGGAAGGCGGATTATAATTTGAATGGGTGTAATTGAGAGGGATGGATACTCAGTGAGACCTTGATGCCCTCGTGCATCAGTTGCAGAGATTAAGCACAGAGACACAGAAAGCAGAAAAAGGAGAAAAATCGTATGTTGGCCTTCATAGCATGAGGATTTGAGTGTAGGAATAGAGATGTTTTACTGCAATTGTTTAGGGCATTGGTGAGACCACAGCTGCAGTATTGTGTGCAGTTTTGGTGTCCTTATCCAAGGAAGGATGTTCCAGCCATGGAGGGAGTGCAGCGAAGGTTTACCAGGCTGAATCCTGGGATGACGGGACTGTCAAATGAGGAGAGACTAAATCGGTTGGGATTATATTCACTGGAGTTCAGAAGAGTGAGAGGGGATCTCATAGAAACTTACAAAATTCTAACGGGATTAGATAGGGTAGATTCAGAAAGAATGTTCCCGATGGTTGGGCGTCCAGAACGAGGGGTCATAGTTTGAGGATAAGGGATAAACATTTTAGGACTGAGGTGAGGAGAAATTTCTTCACCCAGAGATTGGTGAATCTGTGGAATTCACTACCACAGAAAGTAGTTGAGGCCAAAATGTTGTATAATTTCAGGAAGGAATTAGATATAGCTCTTGGGGCTAAAGGGATCAAGGAATATGGGGGCAGGAAGGATCAGGGTATTGAACTTGATGATCAGCTATGATCATTTTTTTTAAAAATTAGCGTACCCAATTCACTTTTTTCAATTAAGGGGCTTGGCCAATCCACCTACCCTGCACATCATTTGGGTTGTGAGGGCAAAACCCACGCAAACACGGGGAAAGTGTGCAAACCCCACTCGAACAGTGACCCAGTGCTGGGATCAAGCCTGGGACCTCGGTGCTGTGAGGCAGCAATGTATCCACTGAGCCACCGTGCTACCCTATCAGCCATGGTCATAATAAATGGCAAAGCAAGCTCGAGGGGCCGAATGGCCGCCTCCTGCTTCTATTTTCTATGTTTCTATGAGAGTGTGAGCAGACGACTATGCCATAGGCAGTCAGTAATACCGAGTGGAGTGTGCAAGAAGAGGACACTGAGCTAGGCAGTCAGTGTCATCTAGAAAGCAAGAGGAGGACAGCGAGCCATGCAGTCAACACTTAACATCATAAGACTCTGGTGAGAAACTGCTGTTAGGAAGGGTCATCAAGCAGAAAAATTATATTATTTTTAAAAGAAGGGGCTACCTACATTTAAGTAAAAATAAATAATAATAATAATCTTTATTAGTGTCGCAAGTAAACTCACATTAACACTGCAATAAGGTTACTTTGAAAATCCCCCAGTCGCCACACTTTGGAGCCTGTTCCGTTACAGTGAGGGAGAATTCAGGGCGCAATTCTCCGCTGCCCACGCCGGTTGGGAGAATAGCGGGAGGGCCTCCCGACATTTTTCACGCTCTCCCGCTATTCTCCCCCCCCCTCGCCCGACCCACGTCACAAATCGCTGCTCGCCGTTTTTTACGGCGAGCGGCGATTCTCCGCGGCCGATGGGCCGTGCGGCCGGGCCTTTACGCCCGTTTTTCCACGGCAGCAATCACACCTGCTCGCTGCCGTCGTAAAAACAGGCGCTGGATGCCCGTTTGGGGCATCCAGAGGCCCGTTTGGGGCGGGAGCACCACCGTTGTGCTCGGGAGGGGACAGGCCCGCGATCGGTGCCCACCGATCGTCGGGCCTGCATCCAAAAGGGACGCACTATTTCCCCTCCACCGCCCGAGAAGATCAAGCCGCCACATCTTGTCGGGCGGCGGTGGAGAAATGAGGAATCGCGCATGCTTGGGTTCCGTCAATGGCGTGATGACGTCACCCGCGACGGAACCCGTTAGGGCCGCGACGCCGTGATTCCCGGGGTCCCGCTCCTAGCCCCGATGTGGGGGAGAATCGGGTCCCGGGAACGGGCGTGAAGGCTGCCGTGAAACAGGTTTCACGGCAGCCCTTACGACTCTCCGCATTTGCGGAGAATCTCGCCCTCAGTATGTCCAATTTGCCTAACAGCTCGGAACTTGTGGGAGGAAACCGGAGCTCCCGTAGGAACCCACGCAGACACAGGGAGAATGTGCAGACTCCGCACAGACAGTGACCCAAGCCAGGTATCAAATCTGGGACCCTGGTGCTGTGAAGCAACAGTGCTAGCCACTATGCTACCATGCCGCAATATCGTACAATCAATAGGGAAATAAAGTAATGTCAAGGCCAGGTAAAACAAAGTTGCGTATATGAATCAAAGTAAAATTAAGCTAACGTAAGGGAAGTAAATTGAAGCCATGGCAGGACAACTCAGTCGGGTGGACTGCATGTCGTGTAGTATGTAGGATGTTGTGGATACTCCTGATGTCCGAGACAACCACATTTGCAGGAGGTGTCACCAGCAGTAGAACTTTGAGCTTCGAGTTTTGGAACAGAGTGGTGGCTGGAGTCACTGTAGCGTATCTGAAAGGCTGAGAGGTTTGTGGTAGCACGTGCAGAGAAGTGGTCAAACTGCAGCTTTGGAGCCTGGATACGGTAAGGGAATGGGTTACCATCAGGCAACCCAAGAAAACTAGGCAGGTTGTGTAGGAGCCCCCTGAGGTCACACTCACCATTTGGTTTTCAACGTTGGATGCTGATGGGGATGTTGGTTCCTCGGAGGCATGCAATCAGAGCCATGTTTGTGGCACCACGGACGGCTCTGCTGTACAGCAGCTGGGAAAGAAGAGCGGAAGAGTGATAGTGATAGGGGATTCAGGGGATTTAGTGAGGGGAACTGACAAATGTTTCTGAGGCCTTAGACATGACTCCAGGATGGTATGTTGCCTTCCTGGTGCCAGGGTCAAGGATGTTATGGAAGCCACATTAAGCATGTGGCTGGAAACCTTGTGTAGGAGGGAGGGTCTCAAATATCTGTAGCATTGGGACTGGTTCTGGGAAAGGTGGGATCTGCACAAGCCAGACGGTCTACATCTACTGGGACAAATGTCATCACAGGGAGATTTGCTAGTGCTGGAGATTTGGCAGCAGGGACCTTTGGATCCTCCAGTTTCACTAGCAACAGAACAAAGGTGATTCAGGAGGATCTGGGCCAGCATCTAGCCCTGATGGATAGGAGGGAAGTCCCCTGTAGTTTTGTAATTAGTTTTATCCCCCTTCCTGTGGCTAGTAATGATGAGATCCGGGAGAAATCCTCTTTGTTCCAGAGGCAGAGGATGAACGGATAGAGTTGTGACCTGAGCTGATAGCTGCTGGCATGGTTGACCTCTACGGGTATACAGTCTGACCCACAAATTTTGATGGCTTGTCATCTATTGAATGGTTTGCTTAAGCTCATCAATTGTTGGTAGATCGCTTAAGGAATCCTTCTCAGGTTGTTGTTGGACTGCTTGGATGTTCTCCTCCAATATGGTGGACTCCCGGTTGAGGAGCAGTTCGAAGTGTACTTCCAACACTGTAAGAAGTCTTACAACACCAGGTTAAAGTCCAACAGGTTTGTTTCAAACTCTAACTTTTGGAGCACTGCTCCTTCCTCAGGACCCTGAGGAACCCTGAGGAAGGAGCAGTGCTCCAAAAGCTAGTGTTTGCAACAAACATGTTGGACTTTAACCTGGTGTTGTTAGACATCTTACTGTGCTCACCCCAGTCCAACGCCGGCATCTCCACCATGGCTTCCAACACTGACAGATTACATCATCATCCTTGAGGAATCAGGAGCTACGCTGTGATTGGAGAGGGTTTTGTCTGGTTGAGTGGGATCAGTACATTGGCTTTATAGCCTGGAAGAAGTTGTGCTTGTCATGCTGGTTGGAGTAGGTCTGATCTCATTCGACCGTAAGACATAGGAGCAAAAGTAGACCATTTGGCCCATCGAGTCTGCTCCACCATTCAATGAGATCATGACTGATCTGATATAATTCTTGTGTCACCAATATGTTTACGGTTGCACATTTACGGTTTTAACCAAACACAAACCGCTGTTGGGCCTATTTAAAGAGGATTGGGCTATTTCTCCGATAGCATCAGCTAGGGTCCTGTGTTGGGCCTTGCTGTTGGCCACAGACAAATATGATTTGGAGCACCGCTTGGGAGTGAAGATCCCCCATGCTGACGTGTTGAGCCACTTCCCTTTCCCCACTAGCCTGCTGACACAAGTACGGGGGCCAGCACTGTCCTTTGCTGGAAGACCTCAAGACTTACACTTATTGGTCCCAGAACATCGTGTTGAGAACGGAGTCATCCTGTGGGGGATTGGGTGGTCATCCCAGTGTGTGGGCAGGCCCCCCTTTTGCAGGACCTCCAGAACGGACACCCAGGTGTGTCCAAGATGCAGATGCTGGCCTGTAGCTATGTCTGGTGGCCCAGGATCGATAATTTGGCTCAGAGTCTTTGATCTTCTCAATGTTTAATCAAAGGAAATTGTGCCTCTTCTCGGAGTGGATATCAGACAAAAAGCCTGACAACAAAGCAACATCTTTGGATGACACCACTGAGAGGATGAGAATTAGGAAGGAGATGAGGATAGTTCTGAGGGAACTCCAGAGGTAAATGTGTGGAAGCCTGAAGAAAAGCCATTGCAAAATCAATGACTGGATCGGTAGCAGGGGAGGGCAGATTCCCTAGCTGCACAATGGAGAGGAGGTGCTGGAGGAAAATGTGTGGTTACCAATCAAAAGTCAGGCAGAATTTCTGCTCTTAATTATTATACGGTAACTGGTGTTGGTAAATAAAATGCAATTTGTCTGACATTGAGCAAAGACAGGCGCAAGCGCAGTTCGGATGCCCACCAGAGTGGAGTGTCTGAACGCTCTAGAACTTCATATACAACAAATAGAAACTTGGGTGAAGTACTGGGTGGTTAGCAACGCCCATTGAAATATACCCGAGAAAGAGTCAGCAACCTCAGGAGAAAAGGAGATTTTGGGGGGGTGGGGGGGGATAATGTATTCTGCTTCAATTTAACAGCTTCACGTTCCTCCAAGCAGTTCTCTAGCTATCATCTGTTTCAATATATTCCATTCTAAGGCTTACAAATGAAGAATAGCTACTTGGGTGGTCTCCGTGAAGCTATAATCCCAGTGAAAATGTCAATGTCTTCAGAAGGGCAGACAGTAAAATAAATGGGCAAAAAAAAAACATTTGCTATTGATGTTGATTAAGTCATGTAATATAATGCATTATTGATTTAAAACCACACACTTAAGTATTTTCCCCTCTTACTTGCCAGCCTATGAATAATAAAGTAGTCACTGTTCTACAGGATGATTGACTGCTCGATATCCATTGTTTGACGCCACACCGTAACATATTTATCAAGAAACATTGGTCTTTAATTACTACTGAATTTTCTGCAAGATAACACATCTAAACAAATTTTAATCAACTCCCATTTACTGTTATATCAGTGACCAATACTGCATGTTTCTAGACATGAGGTAATATGCTGTCATAACATCAGACTCATAATATATATTTTGTTTAGACATTATGTTTCCCATGGGTGTTATCAAATCCTGATTTACAACTTTTACTTTCATTATTGCTTACTTTAACAGTATAATATTTGTACACACCTTTATTCAATTATGCATTAATTTGTGAGACGGGTGTAGTACATTCAATTCTCAAGTGTTAAATGTGTTGGGTTTAGCAGTTCAATTAATTAAAATACAATTATTGGACACAGTACTTTGAATAACTAAAATGTAGAAATTGATTCTATTCATTACAAGCTATTAAACGTTGAAACCCAAAATAGAGAATAAGAAAATAAACATTGTTAATGTGACAGCTTTTCTCATACCAATCCCATGGAAATAATTGATCTGTGTCATAGGAACATACAAATAAGAGTAGGCCATTCAGCCTCTCAAGTTTGTTCTGTCATTCAATCAGACAATGGTTTATCTGTACCTTATCTCTATTTATCCACGAGTCGTTCCTTTCACTTGACACCCTGACTGTGTATTAGACTAAATCCACAGATTCTCCCCTATTCACTCTGTGCCTCCTTCAAATATTCAACTCGATGTTATCTGCCACAAATTCACACCGAATCTTTTTGATCAGCACATGATTGTTCAAATACCTCAGTCATTTTTCCACAAATGACAAATCCTGACCAGGTTTTCCTTTGTGAAGTGGCACTGTTCACTTCAGAGCAACCATCCAGCATGCCGGTTTGTCAGGACCCCACAAGACATGCTATATATACCTCCGTTCTTAAAGACATCAATTGGAACACATGGAGAAAAGAAAACAAAGAGATTAACAAAGGGCATGATTTAACCTCAACATTTCTAAGTGTTATTTTGGGCGTGATTTGTTGGGCGTTTCTCGATGGCCATTGGTTAGATCGCGGCCCATATTTTAGGGCAATTCTTGCCAGAAATAAGTTTCCACAAGCTTTTCAACATTACTGGCTGTCCTGTTATCTGATTCGCTAGACTCGTGCCTCAGCAGCTCGCCGCTATCAAGGGAGAGCTGCTTTTAAACGCTCCCTCACCATTAACTCCCAGTCAACACACAAGCATGTCAGCGTGAAAACCTGCTCCTTGCTTTGGGGATATTGACCTGGACAGGCTTCTCGACGCTATAGATGTGAGAAGGGGCATCCTGTTCCACCGAGGGCGTCGGTGGACCAGCAGCGGGGTCAGCAATGCCGCCTGGGAGGCAGTGACAGCAGCTGTCAGTCCGGGCAGCATGACACGGAGGACCGCTGTCCAATGCAGGAAGAAGACAAATGACCTCCATCAAGCTGCACAGGTTACCAACTCACTCCTGGCATCAGTTACGCCTGTCAATCTTAAACACCCCCCAAAAAAACATTGTCTGGCATGGGGGTACTATTTGTAGCTAGGGGGAATGGAAATGTCAATGTTCACATTTAAAGCATGTTTCCCCTGATACATGTGAAGCCTCTGTCACATTAATCTTCACACCGGGCCAGCCTGCACTCCCACCCACTATTGCCGTCCACTCCCCCAACCCCCACTCAGGTACAATTCAAGATCAATCGCCCCCGATGCAGACCCAGTTCAGAGGATGGGTGTGAGCGCGCTGTCAGCAAAAAGACAGGAGTCGGACTTTGCCATAAACCGAGGCGCACCAGAGCTAACCTCACAGTGAATTATCATCACTCTCCTGCTTTGTATATTGACCCTCTGACAGTGCTGGAACAGGCCCATCACCCTGGGGTGATGTTACAGAGACCCTTCAAGCATGTAAAAGGTAGTCATGGATGTGCGGAGAGGTGGGGTGCGTGGGAGGATCGGGGAATGATAGGGGGGGAAGGAGTGAAATGGGTGGGAAGGAGGAGGATAGAGGGAGGGGTATAGGGGGAAGGAGGTATTGAGGTGGGACTTGAGGGATGGGGGAGGGGAGGATTGGTGGAAGGAGGGATTGGGGGAAGAAGTGATTAGGGGAGGAGGGATTAGGGAGGGAGGAGGTTTGCGGGGGAAGTGATGATTAGGGGAAAGACGGGATGGGTGAGCTGGCAGACAAGGCCTTGTCCTATGAGGATCAGATAAGGACAAGGGTCTCTCTAATCCTCTGGGAATGCCAGACCCTTGCTCCCGCCTGTCCTCCATCCTCCAGCACCTCATGAAGGTCCTCCCCAGGACCTTTCCAGCCTTTCCTGGATCGGCTCTAACTCCTCAGATGAGGCTCCATGTCCCTCCAACTCCTCCAGCAACGTCCCCTTCCCCACCCTCCCCCTTCTGCTGTGCCAGGTTGAGGTGGGTGCAGCAGACCAACACAATGCAGGAGACCCTCTGGGGTTGTACTGCAGGGCACCACCACAGCAGTCCAGGCATCGGAACCGCATTTTAAACAGTCCACTACACAACTCTATGACAGCATGGGTGGCCACATGAACCTCGTTATATCGGGCCACCGCCTCAGTCTCCGCCTGCACAATGGCGTCATCAGCCAGGTCTTCAGCGGGTACGCCTTATCCCCCAAGAGTCAACCCATCATCCTTGAGTGGTCCTTGAAGACGCCAGTGATCTTCAAGTGTACCAGGATGTAGCTGTCATGCACGCTCGCTGGGAAGCGTCCACACATGTTCAGGATCCAGAGGTGATGGTCGCACACAAGTTGAACATTCAGGGACTGGAACCCAGGTTAATGAAGGGCATTCCCTGATGCCCCAGTGTTCACAAGGTGACATGCATGCCATCTATTGCCCCCTGGACCAGGGGCATCCCAGTAATGGTGGAGAATCCTGCAGCATGGGCATCTTGGTGGATCTGATTCAGCTCCAAGTTGATACAGTCTGATGTCCTGACATACAGGGGATCCAAGACCTCACGGATGCACTTTTGGGCTGGAGCTTGGGAAATGCCGCACATATCCCTGCTCGAGCCCTGGAATGAACAGGCAAAATAGAATTTCACGGCTGTGGTTAGCTTCACGCCCATCAGGAGAGGGTGTCCTCCTCTTCCATGGGGTGCTAAGTCCGCAAAGACATGGCACAGGTGTCGCACGGTCTCAGTTTCCTGCGGCACATGCTATCCGCCATCTCCTCAAAAGACCAACGATGCCTGAAGCAATTATGCCATTGCTGGCGTCCCCCTCCGGGTTCCTCCTTGGGAGGGTTATCAGGGTGGGAAAAGGCCCCTGCACAAGGGTGCCTCCTCCAGCCTGCATCGATACTGCTACCACCTTCTGCGACTTCTGGTCCCCTGGGCTACCACCAGCACGGCGAGGGCAACCTCTGTGCGATCGACATAACCAACCATATTTTGTATATTTGTAAGGAATTGGAAAGGAGAGAGATCAAGATCGTGATCCAATAGTGATTCTGCGCCGAGAACGAAGAGCAGGACGCTGCCTTGGAAGTGTTTAGTAGGACAGACAGGCAGCAGCTGTATTTGTCCCTGTTATGGGTATCCACAATATTTAAAGATGGCTTGAAGGCCTCACAGATGAAAAGCCCCTCATCCACACCCGTCGGCCCAGAGATCACCCCTGACCTGGAATGCTTCAGTCCCCCGACCAAGCCTCACCCCTGATGGGTTCCAGTGCCTTTATGTTGCATGCCGGAAAATTAAAATGGCTACTCACCTCCTCAGATCCTCTCGCAGCCACTGTGCCATCTTCATGTTTTTAAAAAGGAGTATTAAACGGCGTCCACATGATTTCTCACTGGGAAGCTGATTAATTCCCAGGAAGCCTTTGCTTCGGATTTCCATCCAATGAAATGGAAGTTAATTCAAATGAGGGTTAATGATATGCTTGCCATATCTGGGCGTGATCCGGAACTCTCCATCGGAGCGAGTTGTTAGATAGCAAACTGAAATTGTGTTTCTTGATTTTGCCCTTTCCCGCTATGCCAAGATCTGCACCTGGCATTGAGGAGAGGCACATTAGCACAGTGGTTAACACTGCTGCCTCATGGCAACAAGGACCCAAGTTCGATCCTGGCCCCAGGCTTCAATCCCTGTGGAGTTTGGCCATTCTCCCTGTTTGGGTTGTGGGTCTCACCCCCACAACCCAAAGATGTATGCGGAAGGTGGATTGGCCACAGTAAATTGCCCCTGAATTGGAAAAAAATAATGGGGTACTCTAAATTTATAAAAACAAATCTCTGCACCAGGCACATCGCTGTGGTTAAATCATTCCCATAATGTCCGGCAACTGTCCAAATATTATAGTGGTCAGGTGGTGATCTAATGGTAATCGTTTCAAGTGACTTTTGCACTGCTTGTTTTTTGATGTATGTGCCGTGATCTTTTCCCTGGTAGTTTAATGTTTATTGGCTTCCCTTCTTACCAAGTACATCTTTACTTTTAAATGGCTAAATGTCAGTTTGTTCTTCTTTAGAAGACAACTTAATCAAAGCAACCGATTAACAACCTGCAGTAGCAAAATACTGCAGATGCTGGAAATCTGAAATAAAATCAAAATATGCTGGAAATACTCAGTAGGTCAGGCAGCATCCCTGGAGTGAAACATGGTGCAGAATTTTACCAGATTTGGCAAAGTGTCAGGCTCAGACTAAAAACTGGCAGGTTGATCTCCAGTTGCACAGTTGCACAAACCAGTTTTCCCTCCAGATTTTGAGAATCTTTCAAGGGGAAACTGAGTGGGTGGGATTTACAGCATCTCCCTAGCGAGGTGGGGTCTGATGGAGCAGGCACACAGCTCCACAGAGATTGGGATCCATCTTTGAAGAGTGCCCTGAACAGCAATAATCCTAATGGCTCCCAGGCTGGCATTCCTTCACCCTGACAGTCATCGCTGGCATTTGCCCCCCACCCCACCCAAATCAACGTGGAAGTATTACTGGCATTTCACCCCCACTCAGTGACCACTTGGTACAATGCCAATATGGCAGTGCCAACCTCTGCCAGGGGCACGGTGCCAGGGAGCAGCACTTCCCGGGCATGTCCTTCTCCCCCTGGTGGCTGTACTTACCTTTACGTCCCCCGGAGGCCCTTCGACTGGTTCTCGTTTGGCCCAACCTGTTGTAGATCTTGCCGATGTAATGCCACGTTGGCTAGATATGAATATTTAGTGAGGGGGGAATCATGTGGTGGGGGCTGTTATTAATACTTAAATTCATTAAAATCTATTTGAATGAGCCCCCCCCCACCCCATTGTGGCGGTGAACTACGAGATGTTGCCGGCAGGGGGGGCGGGGAAAATCGAGAATTGTGAACGCTCTGGAGAGAATTGTTTTTCCTGAATCTCTGGATTTTCCGCCCATGTCGCCATTCTCTCTGACGTGATTACAGGCTGAAAATCACTTATAATTATTGTTTCAGGTCAATGATCTTCCATCAGAATGCAATAGTCTGGTTTCACAATTACTTACTCATGTTTCTATTAATCTTAATCCTGAAAAGGTATTTAATGTATTGCAGAATAACTGTCCTTGGTCTTTCTACTACCTGCTGATATGGAATTATGGAATCTTCGTGAGGCTAATCTCTTGTGGCATACCTTCTTGTGGTTTTTTGATGACTAGTTGAATTGAAAAACAAATTCCTCAGAATAATCAACTGTGTTATTAGCTAGCAATCTCTATTATATCAAAGCTGTTCTTGGTTACATTGGGCTGGATTATACTGGGTACTGTGGTTCTCAACCCCTTGCCTAAAAGAAGGGTGGATGCCAGTCCACATTCCCACTTGGCAACATTTTAACACTGACATCATCATTAATCGATGCAAGTTAAGACTTTTGTCCCGCTCTCAGGATAAAGTTCTGCCTCAGAGAGCTGCCAGGCAATGGGATTGCTCTGTAGTCCTATCAGGGCCATCTGGAGCAGTGGCTACTTCTGGGTGTACAGGAGGTTCCCAATACTGAGGAACCCAGGTAAGCCATGGCGGTGGGGTCTCAATGAAAGATGCGATGGTGGTGGGAGATTAGGCTCAAGGGGGGTAAAGGCAATATTACCTTGGGTGGAAGGGGGTGCTTCCAATGGGCAAGGGATTCAGCAAAAGTTCCACCATGCTTGATATCAGCCTGCAGAGCTAAAGCTAAAGACTTCCTCCATATTGTGGGTTGCACCCAACTATGGGTGAAAGCAAGGCAGAATAAAATGAAATGAAATGAATGAAAATCGCTTATTGTCACGAGTAGGCTTCAATGAAGTCACTGTGAAAAGCCCCTAGTCGCCACATTCCGGCGCCTGTCCGGGGAGGCTGGTACGGGAATCAAACCATGCTGCTGGCCTGCTTGGTCGGCTTTAAAAGCCAGCGATTTAGCCCAGTGAGCTAAACCAGCCCCTAGCTAAACCAGCCCCAAAGAATGAGGCCCTTATGTCCATTAATTGGTCACTCAAGGGCCTCAATAGGTCCAATCGGGTGGGTGGTCAATGGTGACACAACTTTGGGAAACTCCAGGAAATCACAAAGCTATGCAGTGAAGGGGAACTCCCTAGGCTCACTGGGCTAAATCGCTGGCTTTTAAAGCAGACCAAGCAGGCCAGCAGCACGGTTCGATTCCCGTACCAGCCTCCCCGGACAGGCACTGGAATGTGGCGACTAGGGGCTTTTCACAGTAACTTCATTGAAGCCTACTCGTGACAATAAGCGATTTTCATTTTCATTTTCATTTTTCATTTTCATAATGACCCTTTTACACTTTGTTGGTTCTTCCTGTATTGTAGAGGCTAGGATCATAGACATCCTCACGTGTTCATGCCACTGTTGTATAAAGTGTACCCCAGTTCAATATTGGCTTTTTGCAGAAATCCCAAAAACTGGTTTAACTTTACTCAATGCCGTCTATTGTTGTTACAATAGCCTCAATTTATTATTATTCAAACTTATCATTCTTTTTTTTCCATTTTCATATGGTCAGAGATTTACATTACAAGGGTAGGGGGATGGGGATGGTGGTAGTTGGGTGGGCTCCAGTGCCGGGGGAGGGGGGGGGGGGAGGGGTGTGTGTGTTGGGGGTTGATGTTGATGATAAGTCTATATATAATGCAATGTGTCGGAACCCCAACATGATCTCACTCACGTCTTCTGTGCACTTGGACGCACATGGGAACTGCTTGTGGAGGTTTTGGATCTATCATTGGAAAACATAGCGACACAGATAATTGTGAATTTAGGACAATATTCTGGCTTTAACAGTCAGCGGAGGGGCTTCCTGAGCTGTGTGGAACTTGGACAGTGGAGTTTGAAGGCTTTGTGAAATTGACAGGTTGGAAAGCCTTTAAGACTGCAGTTACCTGTCGAGGTGAAGAGCTTCTGGTCACATGACTCATTCTAAGCGTATGTTTTCACTGTTTTACTGCTAATTTCCAATATTGGGAAGCTTTAGCTTCTTTGGGCTTTATTCACTTTGTTCTGCACTTCACCCTGTTGTCATGGCAGTGTGAAAACAGCTTGTGCAGCTCTACCCTGAGCCTCCGATTTGGAACAAGAGGCACAGCAACAGCAGCAACACCAGCAGCACCAGAACAAACCAAAGTACCAGCTGCCTTCTCCTCAGGCATGTGTCACTCTGCAGGGCAGAGGGGAATAACACAAGAGTTCCAATTTGAAGGAGGTGATACCTCTAACAGAGGGTCCACTGGCAGAGGGACCACTTCCCCAACATGTTTGAGCCAACAGTGTCTCAGGAGGCTACGGTTTTCACAGAAGATCATTGCTGCCATCTGTAACAAGACTTCCTCCTGGTCAGGTGGCCAGGCACTGTGGCCACCCAGGTTTGATTGTCACATCTGCAGGATTTCACACTCTGCTGCCCACAGACGCAACCCCCAGGTGACCGAGGCAATGTTTGCCAGGGCTGCCAATTATGTCCAATTTCACATTGACTGACTACTCAGAATGTGGGGCCCTTGCTGAAGTGGCTAATTTCACACAGATGTAAGTCCTTGTGGTGATTATCCTTTTTAGGGCAACTCCGCAGATTAAGGGTCACATGTTCTGTGTGACCAATCAGAATTCAGAGCGAGAAATCACCCAGGGGAGAGGCGTTCTCGTAGGGGAGAGGTACTTTGGAACTAGCTACAAACATGCAGCTCCTGTAGATGACTTGTAAATAAATCACTTCCTGTTCGACTAATGTAGGGCGCGATTCTCCCAAAATGGAACCAAGTCCCCGAGCGAGTGCATTTGTGTTTCCCAGCACTTGCAGTGGCTATTCAATGCAATTTGCGTTGAATAAGGGTCTTGAAAGAGGATCGCAAGGTCGATGCCACACAGAGCCCCGTTTTTTAAACGGCGTCCCAATCTCCGAGGCCCCCACAGCAATCAAATCCTCCCCCACAGCCCAAATGCAATATGGGAGGATCCACGGCGGCCCCCCCAGCAACTCCCAAACACCCACACCAGGCAACTCTGGCCCAATTCTGACCCAATTTCCACAAACAATGCCAGCTTGGCACCTTGGCAGTGCCAAAATCTCACCCTGGCAGTGGCCATGCCAGCTGGCAGTGCCGTCTGGGCACTTTGGCAGTGCCAGGCTGCCACCTTGGTGGCACTGTCAGGGTGCCTAGGTGGCACCAACAGAGCCAGGGCACTACTTTGCCCAAAGGATATGCAACTGGGGGACTCCGATCCCCTGGGAGTCTGGTCGTAGTTTGTGGGAACTAGTGCTGAACGGTGCTCACCCGAGGGCCACATATCAGTATTCACTTAGTCTGTGGCCACGGGAAGTGACTGTTGCATGTCTTTGAAAGATACCCTGGAAGCTGTCAGAATTCCTCCATTCTGCAATGATCTTCACATCTGCAGAAAACTCCCTGTGGATAAAAGATACCCTCGAAGGACATAGTTAATGACACCAGTGAGGAGCCCCACCTCTCATGCAAAGGAAAGAGATAATTGGAGCCCCATGAGCATGAGGTTGTGCATTGTGCAGCCATTGTGCTGATAAAGATGTAGTTGAAATTGAATTTTTTTCCTATCATTGGAGCACTTAATGTAGAATACAGGGTTCTGTTTGCAATAAAACATATTTAAGTATATAATTTAATTCAATTAATTAATTAAAATTGCAATCCTTTTTAAAAGCTGTTTTCCTGTCTGCCAGTCAGTCTATGGATAGAGAGGGTGAAGGCTCACATTGTGAACGGACAGGTGAGTGAAGGATGGGATCCTTCCAACTCCCTCCTCCTTTTTCCTACCTCCGATTCAGTCAGGGCACAAAGACTTGCACACGACCATCTCATCTGGACAACATCTCATCCAAACATTGCTAGTATTCACCAGAGGTGGGTAGGGGACTTACCACGTGGGGAGACTGACAAGCAAATGCTGTCAGTGCCTAGAGGGACCAGGCATCAGAAAGTAGGGCTCCCACAGCCACCCCTGCCCTATCCTTTGACTTCCCCTCCCCATACTACACCAAACCCCTCCCCCTTCAGGGAGATATTAAACTCCTCTCAATTAAAGTATATTCCTGAGAGGAAGAGGAATTGTAAAAGGGAGAAAAATGTTCCGTGGCTAAACAAAGAAGTCAAAGAGACCATGAAGGCAATGACTAGGGCATAGCATACTGCAAAAGCTAGTGGTAAACTGGAGGATTTGGAAAACTTTAAGATTCAATAAAAGGCTACTCAAAATTAAATCTAAAAAGTTAAGATTGACTACGAAAGGAAACTAGCAGAAAATATACACACTGATACCAAGAGTTTATATAAGTATATAAAGAGGAAGAGAACAGCTAAAGTAAATGTTGACCCTTCAGAGGACAATAATGGTAAGATAATATTGGGGAACACTGAGATGGTGGAGGCACTGAACCAATATTGTGCCTCTGTCTTCACGGTAGAGGATAATAAACATTTTCAAAAACTGCAGTTATTGCAGATTAACTTGGTGCAATAACCATCACTAGGGAGATGGTATTGAGTAAACTGATGGGATTAAAGGCAGATAAATCTCCAGGACCTGATAACCTACATCCTAGGGTATTAAAGGAGATGGCAGCAGAGATAGTAGATTCATTGGTTATCATATTTGAAAATTCCCTGTGTTCTGGAGAGGTCCTGGTGGATGGAGACATGCTAATGACACCCATATTCAAAAAGGGAGAGAGGGAAAAAGTGGGAAACTATAGACCGATTAGCTTGACCTCTGTGGTGTGAAAGTTGCTGGAATCAATCATTAAGGAGGAGATGACTGAACATTTAGAAAAACAAAGCTCAATCCACCATTGTCTGCATTGTTTTATGAAAGGTAAGTCATGCTTGACAGACTTGATTGAGCTCTATGAGGATGTAACCAGCAAGATGGATAATGGGGAACATGTGGTATATCTAGACTTCCAGAAGGCATTTGGCAAGGTGCTGCATGAAAGATTGATCCAGAAGGTGAGATCACAGGAGTTTGGGGGTAGAGTACTAGATTGAATTGAGGATTGGTTGATTGACAAAAAGCTGAGAGTCGGGATAAGTGAGTTCTTCTCTGGCTGTAACTAGTGGGGTGCCGGAGGGGTCAGTCCTGGGACCTTAACTGTTTATAATTCATATAAATGATCTGCAAACAGGGACAGAGTGTAAAGTAACAAAATTTGCAGATTATATTAAAATAGGTGGGAAAGCAGGCAGTGAAGAGGAGATAAACATTTTACAGATGGATGTAGGTAGGCTAGGAGAGTGGGCCAAAATTTGACAGATGGAGTTTAATGTAGATAAGTGTGAAGTTATCCATTTTGGCCGAAAAAATAGAAAGGCAAATTATTGTCTAAATGAAAAGCAGATTCAAAATGTATCTGGGCAGAGGGATCTGGGTTCATGAATCACAGAAAGTCGGTATGGAGGTACAGCATGTAATTAAAAAGGCAAATTGAATTTTAGCGTTTATTGCAAAAGGACTTGAGTATAAAAGTAGAGAATATTGTTGCAATTGTATATGGTGTGGTTAAGGTCACATCTGGAGTGTTGTATCTAGTTTTGGTCTTCTTATTGGAGGCAGTTAAGAGGAGGTTCACCAGATTGATTCCGCGATGAAAAGGTTGACATTTGAGGAGAGATTAAACAGTTTGACCTTATACTCGCTGGAGTTTAGTTGAATGAGAGGGGGTCTGATTGAGGTATATAAAAACTAAAAGGGATTGATAAAGTAAATGCAGATCAAATGTTCCCCTTGTGGGGCACTCTAGAATGAGAGGTCACAGATATAGGTTGAGAAGCGGTAAATTTAAAACTGAGACGAGGAGGAACTACTTCTGCAGAGTGTGGTGAATTTGTGGAACTCGCTGCGCCATAGAACGGGGGAGCCTGAATCATTAAATGGTTTCAAGAAGGAGACAGAAATATTTCTGATTTTAAAAACGGGCTAAAGAAGTGTGGGAAAAGGTCAGGGAGGTGGTTTTGACACCAGGAAGAGATCAGCCATGATCAGATTGAATGATGAAGCCGGCTCTAAGGGCTGAATTGCCTACTTCTATTCCTAATTCTATGTTAACATCTCCTACAAACTGCTCGCTGTGAACCCATTTGGCTGGCATGCACCTTGTTGCAGGGATACCATGATGATCCCCGGTAAAGTCCCAAATGTAATACCGGAAGCAGACATAGCTCCTGGTGATGTTGCTGGTAATAGAGTGCTACCAGCCTCTAATTGGCCTGCATCTCTTGGGGCAGTACCTCCGCCAAAATGGGGGGAAGTGTAGCAATTAAATGTTCCCCACAGAGTCATGAACATCAGCAGCAGGGATCCCACTGACAATTGAGGACTTCATTCCCTTTGGGTTCCAAGAGATTGGGTCAGGGAGGGAGGGTAGGACGGGGGAGGTGGGCGATAGCTTTGGTTCCTGATGTTAGACCTTCCATTGCCGTATTAAACTTCAACCGTGGTCTTCAAATGTAAAAGTAAATAGAAAAACACTAGGATAACACAAATAGCTATGACTGGTTACATTCGTTTTCACATTCTATGATGTACAAGGACAAGTCTCATCATTAGAATTTTATACCTGCTTCTTGAAAACACAATTACTATGCAAATTGAATCTGCTGGATGGGAGATGCGTTTAGGGGATGCAAGTAGGGCCTTACCACAGGGTCCGGCTTAATTCCAAAATATCAAACCATTATGAGAGATGAGCCAGTTCTTTCAAAAAAAAAAGCTACCTATATTCAAAAATTTCTTGTGATAGTTTATTATATAAAAAAATATGTCACAGAGCTATTTTACCATGAAAAGTCCAATCTTGTGGGGCAGCGATATTCAGCATTTGTATTCTGTAGATGATGAAGTAATTTGCCGCTTTCATGCTTGCAAAACAATCCTTGACAATTCACTGGTATGTAGTTTCTGTGCTGAATGCAATTAAATTATTGCAGCTTATTAATGCAATATTGATGTCAAATGCTTCCACCATTCAGTCTGCTATCATTTGGTATCCACCAGTGAAATCTGCCATTTTGGTAAATTGGAGAGAGTTTTAAGATTGGAAGTGACCAGTTTAGCCCCATTCTTTTAAATACAAAGATGGGACAATTTGGCGTGAGACAATTGTAAAATGTGCAAAGGGTCAGCTTTGTCACCCCTCAATTGCGTCTACATTTCTATTTCTATTCTATTTCTATTGAAAGATAGGTAGAGATGTTTAACAAGTAGCCGAGCTCATATTGCATGATTGACACTAAAAGTCAAAATTACTTCAAAGTAGACAGGAGCCAAGCCCATAAATTATAAACCAATAAATGTAACATCAGGTACAGGATGAACATGTGGAAACACATAATTTGTTAAAGGATGAATTTAGGGAAGGAAAACATAATTTAACCAGCTTGGTGGGGTTCTTTTTGAAGGCATCAAAAGCATCCTGCAGTTGAAACTGTACTTTGGGGATTTTCATAAAGGTTGATAAGAATCTATGTTCTTATGGTAATAAGAACATAAGAACTAGAAGCAGGTGTAGGCCATTTGGCCCCTCGAGCCTATTCCGCCATTCAATGAGATCATGGCTGATCTTTTGTGGACTCAGCTCTAATTTCCGGCCTGAACACCATAACCCTTAATCCCTTTATTCTTCAAAAAACTATCTATCCTTATCTTAAAAACATTTAATGAAGGAGCCTCAACTGCTTCACTGGGCAAGGAATTCCATAGATTCACAACCCTTTGGGTGAAGAAGTTCCTCCTAAACACAGTCCTAAATCTACTTCCCATTATTTTGAGGTGATGCCCCCTAGTTCTGCTTTCACCCGCCAGTGGAAACAACCTGCCCGCATCTATCCTATCTATTCCCTTCATAATTTTATATGTTTCTATAAGATCCCCCCCTCATCCTTCTAAATTCCAATGAGTACAATCCCAGTCTACTCAACCTCTCCTCATAATCCAACCCCTTCAGCTCTGGGATTAATCTCGTGAATCTCCTCTGCCCACCCTCCAGCGCCAGTACGTCCTTTCTCAGGTAAGGAAACCAAAACTGAACACAATACTCCAGGTGTGGCCTCAATAACACCTTATACAATTGCAGCATAACTTCCCGAGTCTTAAACTCCATTCCTCTAGCAATGAAGGACAAAATTCCATTCGCTTTCTCAATCATCTGTTGTGGAGATTGTAAACCAACCTTTTGTGACTCATGCACGAGCACACCCAGGTCTCTCTGCAGAGCAGCATGTTTTAATGTTTTATCATTTAAATAATAATCCCTTTTGCTGTTATTCCTACCAAAATGGATAATCTCACATTGTCAACATTGTATTCCATCTGCCAGACCCTAGCCCATTCACTTAACCTATCCAAATCCCTCTGCAGACTTCCGGTATCCTCTGCACTTTTTGCTTTGCCACTCATCTTAATGTCATCTGCAAACTTGGACACATTGCACTTGGTCCCCAACTACAAATCATACATGTAAATTGTGAACAATTGTGGGCCCAACGCTGATCCATCAGGGACACCACTAGCTACTGATTGCCAAGCAGAGAAACACCCATTAATCCCCACTGTTTGCTGTCTATTAATTAACCTATCCTCTACCCATGCTACTACTTTACCCTTAATGCCATGCATCTTTATCTTATGCAGCAACCTTTTGTGTGGCACCTTGTCAAAGGCTTTCTGGAAATCCAGATATACCACATCCATTGGCTCCCCATTATCTACCGCTCTGGTAATGTCCTCGAAAAATTCCACTAAATTAATTAGGCACGACCTGCCCTTTATGAAACCATGCTGCGTCTGCCCAATGGGACAATTTCCATCTAGATGCCTCGCTATTTCTTCTTTGATGATAGATTCCAGCATTCTCCCTACTACCGAAGTTAAGCTCACTGGTTTATAATTACCCGCTTTCTGCCTACCTCCTTGTTTAAGCAGTGGTGTCACGTTTGCTAACTTCCAATCTGCCGGGACCACCCCAGAGTCTACTGAATTTTGGTAAATTATCACTCGTGCATTTGCAATTTCCCTAGCCATCTCTTTTAGCACTCTGGGATGCATTCCATCAGGGCCAGGAGACTTGTCTACCTTTAGCCCATGAGCTTGCCCGTCACTACCTCCTTAGTGACAACAATCATCGCAAGGTTCTCACCTGTCATAGCCTCATTTTTATCAGTCACTATCATGTTATTTGTGTCTTTCACTGTGAAGACCGACCCAAAAAACCTGTTCAGTTCCTCAGCCATTTCCTCATCTCCCATTATTAAATCTCCTTTCTCATCCTCTAAAAGACCAATATTTACCTTAGCCACTCTTTTTTGTTTTATATATTTGGAGACACTTTTACTATCTGTTCTTATATCCTGAGCAAGTTTACTCTCATAATCTATCTTACTCTTCTTTATAGCTTTTTTAGTAGCTTTCTATTGCCCCCTAAAGATTTCCCAGTCCTCTTGTCTCCCACTAATCTTTGCCACTTTGTATGCTTTTTCCTTCAATTTGATACTCTCCCTTATTTCCTTCGATATCCACGGTCGATTTTCCCTCTTTCTACCGTCCTTCCTTTTTGTTGATATAAACCTTTGCTGAGCACTGTGAAAAATCGCTTGGAAGGTTCTCCACTGTTCCTCAACTGTTTTACCATAAAGTCTTTGCTCCCAGTCTACCTTAGCTAGCTCTTTTCTCATCCCATTGTAATCTCCTTTGTTTAAGCACAAAACACCAGTGTTTGATTATACCTTCTCACCCTCCATCTGTATTTTAAATTCCACCATATTGTGATCACTCCTTCCGAGAGGATCCCTAACTATGAGATCATTAATCAATCCTGTCTCATTACACAGGACCAGATATAGGACCACTTGTTCCCTCATAGATTCCATTACATACTGTTCTAGGAAACTATCGCGGATACATTCTATAAACTCCTCCTCAAGGCTGCCTTGACCGACCTGGTTCAACCAATCGACATGTAGATTAAAATCCCCCATGATAACTGCTGTACCATTTCTACATGCATCAGTTATTTCTTTATTGCCTGCCCCACCATAATGTTAATATTTGGTGGCCTATAGACTACTCCTATCAGTGACTTTTTTGCCTTACTATTCCTGATTTCCACCCAAATGGATTCAACCTTATCCTCCATAACACCAATATCATCCCTTACCATTGCCCGGATGTCATCCTTAAATAACAGAACTACACCACCTCCCTTACCATCCACTCTGTCCTTCCGAATAGTTTGATACCCTTGGATATTTAACTCCCAGTCGTGACTATCCTTTAATCATGTTTCAGTAATGGCCACTAAATCATAGTCATTCACGATGATTTGCGCCATCATCTCATTTACCTTATTCCGAATACTACGAGCATTCAGATAAAGTACACTTATGTTGGCTTTTATATCTCAGTTTTGAATCTTAACACCTCGATCAGTAACCTCTCCCAAGTTATATTTCCTCTTAACATTTCTCCTAATTTTCCTTGTTTTTGAACCCATATCTTCATGTAACAACCTGCCGCGCCGCTTACCAAGTATGTTGTTACTTCCCGTTTTATTCCTTTTAGTATTACTGGGCTTATTCACTGAGCTTCCCTCAGTCACTGTACCTTTACTGTCGCCCTTTTTGATTTTTAACTATGGCTCCTCTGCCTTACACTTTCCCCCTTACTGCCTTTTGTTTCTGTCCCTGTTTTACTACCTTCTGACTTCCGGCATTGGTTTCCATCCCCCTGCTACATTAGTTTAAACCCTCCCCAACAGCTCTAGCAAACACTCCCCCCCCCCCCCCCCCCCCCCCACCTCCACCAGGACATCGGTTCCAGTCCTGCCCGGGTGCAGACTGTCTGGTTTGTACTGGTCCCACCTCCCCCAGAACCTGTTCCAATGCCCCAGGAATTTGAATATCATCCCTCTTGCACCATTTCTCGAGCCACGCATTCATCCTATCTATCCTGACATGAGGAGCATGACATGGGTCTGGGATCTCCTGCCATGTCTTAAACCTTTGGTTAACTTCAACAACTACAATTTTTAAAAAAAACAAAGAAAAAATAAATAAATATACTAATGAAAAGAAAAAGAAAAAAGAAAAACTACTTATTAGTCACTTACCAGGGATAAAAAGCACCTCTCCCAACCCAGCTTCAAATTCCCACCTAGCTTCAAATTCCCAAACTCACTCTTAGCTGTGTCTCACTCTGGCTGTGTCTTCTCTGGCTCACTAGGAGAACTCCATGATGAACAGATGATGAGCAGAAGAGGCTAACACGTGCTAGAAAGAAAATTGGCTAATGAAATGATAAAAGGCAAGTTTTAAACAGGAAAGCATTTACAAATCAGGTGGCTCGAGATATACACATGATATTTACTTTGACAAGGTCACATTAAATAAGCTGTTGAGATTTGCAGTTCTGAAAGAAACACTTGAAAAGAAACACTTGTATAGTGCCTTTCTCAGCCTCACAACCTCCCCAATCATGTTACAGACCTTGAAGGGCTTTTAAAGTGCATTGTTGTGATGCAGTAAATGTGTGAGCCAATTTTTCACACAGCGAGGTCCCACAGAGAGAACTGTGTATCGAGCAAGTCAGACAATGATGATTGGCTAATACTAAAACAATGTAATGAGGCACAATGAAGTCAACTCCTGTTCCCTTTTTTTGGAGGGTGAGGTAATCAAGCAAAAATTGGCAATAGATATATTGCTTCATTCGCTTCACTTACATGTCATTAATAGGCTGCACGGTGGCACAGGTGGCACCGTGGTTTGCACTGCTGCCTCACAGCTCCAGGGACCCAACTTCAATTACGGCCTCAGGTGACTGCCTGTGTCGAGTTTTCACTTTCTCCCCGTGTCTGCGTGGGTTTCCTCCGGGTCCTGCAGTTTCCTCCCACAGTCCAAAGATGTGCAGGTTAGGTGCGTTGACCATATTAAATTGCCCCTTAAGTGTTCAAAAAGGTTAGGTGGGGTTACTGGGTTAGGAGGATAGAGTGGAGGTGTGGGCTTAAGTAGGGTGCTCTTTCCAAGGGCTGGTGCAGACTCAATGGACCGAATAGCCTCCTTCTGTATACTTTTCCTCATCCCAGAAATCTCTTCTTGCCTATAGCCGCAGGTACCTCAGTGTTATCCCAATCCTGAATTGCCCCTCTCCTCTTCAAAGGAAATTATTCCAATGAGACCTGATAGTGAAAATTGACTAGGTCCAAGACCTGTTGTTATAGATCACAAGTGTTTTGCTGAGAAATATACTGAAAGATTTATTTATATAGTGTTGCACCTGTAGAGAATTGCAGCACTAATCCGTTGTCTTAATCGTGATTGCAGAGATGAAAGAGTTAAATCATTATCTTAGCAGCGTTAGACTTTTTTCTAGAATCGCCTCTGTCTTGGACTGCTGTGGTTCACCATGCTAAGTGATCCATTTAGACATGAATCATATCCTTGATATCATTCAACACTTCAAATAACAGGAAACAGGAGGGCAATTAGGAGTGCTAGGGTCCAGGTTCTTGTGGTTCAGCTGATCCTTTTCTGCATAATACGTGGCTCTGTGCGCATTGCTCTCTAATTTAGAAAATCATTGCCATTTCCTCTTTTGAAAAAAATGCTGTCTGATGCTCATAAATCTGTTGTACCTTTTCTGTATCAATTTAAAGACCGTATTTCCTGCTGTAGGATGTAGATTGTGTCTGATTTTCTCACAGGCTTCAATCTATTAATGAACAAGTAGGTGAGCAGTTGTGGGGGTGGGAACTAACTGAACTGGTTGAGCAGGTTCAGCTGGAGCAGACTGAAAGGTTTTGGAGAAACATTTGAAATAATCAGATGTGGGGATGCCTGCGTTGGACTGGGGTGAGCACAGTAAGAAGTCTTACAACACCAGGTTAAAGTCCAACAGGTTTGTTTCAAACATGAGCTTTCAGAGCACTGCTCCTTCCTCACCTAGGAAGGAGCAGTACTCCGAAAGCTTGTGTTTGAAACAAACCTGTTGGACTTTAACCTGGTGTTGTAAGACTTCTTACTGAAATAATCATTTTTCAGAACCAAAGATAGCTTTCTCTGGACAAACATAATTAAATATATATATATATATATATATATATTCTTCGTGCTTGCAGACTTTTTTTTAAATAGCATGGAGACTCCACTGTTAGACAATTATATAAGAAAAAACAGCAGAACTTGCTAATTCGAAGAATAATTTTGAAAATATATTTTGATTGGGAAACAGAAAAGGCAGAAGAGTCACATACTTTTTTTGTCACAACGACACAATTCACAAATAATGATTATGCAGTTGAATTGGCCATTGGCTTGCATTTTGAAACAATTTTGCTATATATTTTTCATGGGGCTCACTCACCTTTGAGATTTCCTTGCCCGATTGTCTTAAGACTTTTTGTTATCCTATTTTTCACCGTTTTAAATGGGGTTTTGTATCCTAACCTCTTTGGATTTTTATTCTCGCATTAAGATGAGCAGACAATTCTTGAGAAGACCTCTGTTGTCCTAGATTGTCCAGACTGCTTTCTGATTTTTCCTTCCTTGCCATGGTGCAGAGCAGAGCTTGGCATCTGCCCAGTGAAGCTAGATCCAGAACAGAAGCTATCCTTATGGGAGAATCTTGAGCATGAATCAGAATCTCACCATGTGCGGCACCTACCGTTAGATTGTCAGTGCTTTGTGCCATAATGCCAATTAATCATTCCTACCAGTGTAACAACACCCTGGGCTAGTGCGCGGTCAGTCCAGCTCCTCATGCCTTGGAGTCACAACACAAGTGAAATGATCAATAATTCTTTTGAAAATACCCAACGATTTGGCATTTGGCTTCCCAATAATCACAGCCACCAGGTTTGTATATGTAAACATGATTACTGTTTATTTATACCACAAACTATCATGGGCAGGACGGTAGCACAGTGGTTAGCACTGTTGCTTCACAGCTCCAGGGCCCCAGGTTCGATTCCCGGCTTGGGTCACTGTCTGTGTGGAGTCTGTACGTTCTCCCTGTGCCTGCGTGGGTTTCCTCTGGATGCTCTGGTTTCCTCCCACAAGTCCCAAAAGATGTGCTGTTAGGTCATTTGGATATTCTGAATTCTCCCTTCGTGTACGCGAACAGGTGCCGGAATGTGGCAACTAGGGGCTTTTCACAATAACTCCATTGCAGTGTTAATGTTAGCCTACTTGTGACAATAAAGATTATTATTATTATGAGATATGCAGTAAATACAATTGTTTAACAATTGGTTACCTACTTTAACTGGCCCACCCTCTACCCACACACACAAGACAGACAAACACAGTGAGGGGTGAGAGCTGAAAAATAATAATGATAAAAGTCAAAGGATAAGATGGTGTTTCTTTCAGCATACTTCCTTCACAGAGAGCTCACAGATTAGACTGTTTGGTTGGAAGCTTGCAATGACCTTCTTTATAGATTTATTCATCCAGGGTTCCTGTAGATTTGAAAATGCAGTACCTTGGGCTGGATTCTCCGATTGTGAGGCTATGTCCTCACGCTGGCGTGGGATCGTTGGCCTTTTACAACTGCAAATTCAGTGCAAAATGGCCACCGATCTTCTCTTTGGTTGGGGGCTAACAGCCAAGCAGCGTAGAGCACTCTACTCTCTACGACCCGGAGAATTGTCGGGTCAGTGGCCGCGGATGCGCACGGCAAAGGCCTGCAGCGGAGGTGCCGTGCAACATGGCGCCGGTTGTGTGCGGATCCAGCCTGCAAAATAATGCCCCGCCCCCCTTTTGCCAGTTCGCAAGCCCCGGACCATGCCCTAACAGTACCCTCAGCTCCTGACAAAGTGCCCCCGCCCACGGATCGACCATTTCCCGACTGTGAACGCGCTGAATTTAGTCTGCAGCCTCCATGCAGAGTTACCCGACAGGTGAGACCATGAGAGACCCACGCCATCGGGAACTCGGCAGTGTGAAGCAGGAGCATCGGGGGTGGGCCTCAGGCAACATCCTGAGGCCGTCAATATGGCGCATGGCGTACTCTGCAATTCCACCGGATTGGAGGGGGCAGAGCAATTCGAAAGCGCCGCCTCCCCCGATTTGGTCGGTAACGGGTATTCTTCAGCTGATCACCCCTCATTTCTCATCAAACTGGGCCTTCAGCTCGAGGTTTGCCTCTATCTTTCTGGAGAGACACTGGGCTGGATTCTCCGCTGTCGAGAATCTCCTTTATGCCGGCAGACCACCCACAACCGGGGAGTTCCCGACAGCGTGGGGCTGCCCACAATGGGAAATGACATTGGTCAGATGGTGGGTCAGAGAATCCCGCTGCCAGTGAGGGCAGGCCACCCCAGAAACTTGGTGCGGTGGGGCGTAGAATCCCGCCCAATTTATTTAACCTCAAACTCTGCTTTAAGCTCCTGGCTTGTCTTTAGGCCTTTGCAGTCTCAGAGAACAGCACCCAGATATTTTCTGGAGAGAGCAGTCCTCATAGAGGCCTTCTGGAAATAATTAGCTGGATATTTTTGGTGGGAGATAATTGGATCTCTTCACCAGTTTGCCAGAATCAAAACAGAAACCAAACTCAAGATCTGGGACTCAGTGGGATCAAATCAAATCACCGCCTGTTTCCGGGCAGAGCACAGTCTTTTGGGCCAATTCATTGCCCTCACTGATACCGACCAGTCTACAATCACCTTCCGGATTCTTCTGTTTGGATTAAATGTCCAGGCTTCTTACCGGCTGCTTGTCTTAAAGTCCATCAATCATCCTTAGATCCTTAGATCAAAAGTTCAACAGAAAACTAAAAGAAAGGGGAAATAAGGGAATAAACACCAGCAAGCATAATGTAATCAAGTTTTCCTGTAAGCAACAGATTATGTTGCTGGATATAGGAAAAGAGGAGCACAGGGAATAGGAGCAAGAGTAGGCCCTGAGGCCTCTTGGGCCTATGCCACCATTCAGCTAGATCATGGCAGATCTTCTTCTTCAACACCATTTTCCAACATTATACCCATATCCCTTAATATCTTTAATGCCTGGAAATCTATCGATCTCATGTTGAACATCCTCAATGTCTGAGCTTCCTCAACCCTCTCAATCCTACATGGCCGGTCCCTTATTCAGAACCTGTGCCCCCCAATTCCAGGCCCACCCCAACCCCATCCTGCATCTACACTGCTGGGTCCTGTATAACATGTGCATGTTTCAAAGAGATATCCTCTCATTTTTCTAAACTCGAGAGAATATTGTCCCAGTCTCCGCAATCTCTCTTCATAGGACAATCCCAAAGTGATTTACTCTTTAGTATCAAGGTAAATCCAGTCTAAATTATGTTAACCGTCCACTCAGAATAATGAAGGAGCTACCAATATTGCTACAGAAGTGTGAAGGATTAATTCATCGGAATTATAAATTATGACTCACAACTGAATGGATGTCAGAAACCTTCTGTAGCTTGTAATATGTTCTGTTTAATGGGCGAATAATTCATTAATTTTAGCACAGCATCAGCTGGAATCAAACTTTCTAGCGCTGCATGCAACCATCATGCATGTATGCAACATTACTTTAAACTCCTGGCTTGCCAGGCCATGAAATACTGTACTATTCACCCCTGTAGTGATAAATCAAGATGCAGTTGAAAAAGGTTGTTAAAACTGCTGCTGGCTAAAATAATGAGAAGATATTGCTTTCCATCCATAAAGTTACAGACAGTAAAGTTCAAAGCCTTTGGAGTTGGATCGAGGGGTAGACTCTCAAACATTACATTATGAACAAGTTACAAAAAAGATTCTTCAGGTTGAAGGGGCAAATTATCTTTGGCACCTTGCTTCCTCATCTTTCCTTCACTCTTCAGCCATTTCCAGGCTTCTATCATGATAGAGTGTGGCATTTCAACTCGTGTACCAACCTGGTGGATAGGGAATTCTTAACAACACATTGCAGGTGAATGGGACAGGCTTGATGGATCAGTGGATCTTTCCCCCATCCTTCATTGTTTGTATGTTTAACACTTGCACATTGATCAACTGCAGTAACACAGATGGCGGACCTTTCCCACATTTTGTGCAGAGTGCTGGTTGAGGCGAGAAAACCGACGTGCAGCTCACCAGCTACACAGTCGCCATTTCTCACCAGATAATGCAGCACACTCTGCAAGATAATTCCACAGGCGTATCCCACACCACCATGCTGGTGGGGTCAAAACAAATCTGCCAACGCCGAGAATCCCAAGATTGGAGTGCCATTTTTAAGGGGAAAGTGCTGGGGACAATGCCAGGATGTCAGGGCACTGTGGGGCATACCAAGGGGTAGTGTAAGTGTACTGGGCAAAGAGGGCATTGCCAGGGGACACTGCCACAGTACCAGGGTAGTGCCAGAGTGCCATGGACAGTGCCAGGGTGCTGGGGACAATGCCGTTGGAAGTACCAGGGTGCTAGCAAACAGTGCCAGAGTACTGCCCAGGCATGATCCTCTCTTTCCAAGGGATATACCTACCTAAGTACCCTCGGTGGGTTCCTTTTGCCTGATTAACATTTTGCAAAACATATTGTAAATCTCACCAGCATGGCGTCATGCCAGAGAGGATGGCATTCCTAATGTGGGTGAACGATACGGTAGGGAAGCCCTGTAATGAGATGTTAATTTTTATCCTTGTTATGTCACAAACGAGGGGCAGAGGTAATTAGAAAGCGAGTTCTCGCCGGCAAGATTCTTGTTATCTGACTCTCTTGATATTTTTAAACCATGTCGCCGTTTGCGCTCGTGGCCACAGGCTCCCAGTGTGAAATCAAGCATTGATTATTGTGAGAACATATGAATATTAAAAACATGTAGTAGAAAAGTCAATGTTTGAAAGAGACAGGCATGTTTTGGAAATATTTAATCTGAATGATTCCCCCGATTCATTTTGCTATTTACCTCTGAGTGTTATCCAGAAATTATGTTATAATTCTAGATCTCTTGTTGTATTGATTGTATATCTCTAACATTCATTCAAATATAAAATGTAATATCATTAAACCTCAAATTATGAAAGCAGTTGAATCATCGGATATATAAATGTGACAAAAGCTGGTGTGAGTTTTATTCAGGTCCACATGTAGGGGGCGTGATCCTCTAGTCCGCCAGCTGCGGTTTCTTGGGTGGTGCGCCTTCGCCCACAACGGGATTCTCTGTTCCTGCTACCTGCCAATGGGATTTCCCATTGTGGCCACTGCACATCGCCGGGAAACCCGCAGTCGTAGGTGTGCAGATGGCGCAAGTGAGAATCTCACCAGCGGAAAATCCCACTGCGGGTTATTACTTGAGAGACATGCCTGGGCAGTACAAGCTTTGACAAAGGATTCTCTGTCCAGCGACGCCGGAATAGGGAAACGTAATCAGGCAGAGAATCGCATGTCTGCATTCGTTGAAATTGCTCTAGTTCCATGTGGTGCCTGTGCTAGCCCAGTAGGATGTCCTGAATCACTCCGGGACTGGCGCCACTTCCAGGGACGTAGAACTCACACGATTCAGTCCCAGCATCAGCAGTTTCTGAAATGGAGAATTTGGCTTAAAGAGTCATCCAGAGTCGAAACGTTAGCTCTCTTCTCTCTTGACAGATGTTCAGACAGGCTGAGATTGTCCAAAATTTCTGTTTTGTTTTTAATGGTGAATTGGTTAATGACCTCACAAGGGTGAGTTTAGCTAGGGTCTATTACTCTTTTCCATTTTTAAAAACCATCGACTCTTTGGTATAGAAGTAGCAGTACAAAGTTTGCAGATGAGATGAAATTTGACAGTCTTGGGTAGGAATCATTCATTTAAGAGTAAAATGAGGAGAAATGTCTTCCCTCAGAGGGCATTAGATGTTCAGTTGATGAGGCAAGCCTGAGACTGACAGATTTTTAAAAACTTTTAGGTGGATGAGAAAGTGGCATTGATAAAGTTCAGCCATTAACTCATTGAATTGCGGAGCAGGCTCCATGGGCAATATGGCTTACTTCTGCACCGATTTCTTATATTTTTATGTATCATCAGAACACTTGACTACTTTACATGGGGAGGTAGTGGCATCGTGGTATTGTCACAGGACTAGTTAAAATCCCTCCACTGCAATGGAATTAAGTCTAATGGTGACCATGAAACCATTGTCAATGTCGTAAAAATCCATCTGGTTCACTAATGTCCTTTAGGGAAGGAAATCTGCCACCCTTACCTGGTCTGGCCTGCAGATGACTCCAGACCCACAGCAATGTGGTTGATTCTTAACCACTCCCTCAAGGGCCATAGAATGATAGAAAAATGACAGCACAGAAGGAGGCCATTCGACCCATCTTGTCCATACCAGCCCGAGAACACCCAGGTGCCCTTTCTAATCCAACCTTCCTGCACCCGGTCAAAGCCCTGTAGCCTAGAGCAATTAAGGTGCAGATCCAGGTACTTCTTAAAAGAGTTTAGGGTCTCTGCCTCCACCACCAACTTGTGCACTGAATTCCCGACTCCCACTATCTTCTGCATAAAGATATTTTCCTCATGTCCCAACTACACTTCTGCAACATATCTTGAATCTATGTCCATTGGTTCTTGAATTCTACACCAAGGGAAACATAGCATTGTTAAGCTGCCCTCTGAAGTACTCTGGTTTGAGGAAAATTCGGGATGGGCAGAAAATGTTGGCCTTTCCTGTGATGCCCACAACCCATGAATAAAATAACAAAAAGTGCCGCGACATTTTCCACAATTTTCTTGGTCTGCCATTTTTTCAAAGAGGCTGAAAAGACTGACCAGCCATAATTCCCCCTAAATGAATCTGCAATGACTATTTTTACAAAGTTATTGGGCAGGTTTCTCCGTTTCTGAGACTAAGTGTTGATGCCGATGCAGTATTCATGGACTTCCACGACAGCAAAACTGGCGCCGAACCTAGATCGATTCAGCAACTGTCGAGGAGCTAGTACCGGCCTCACGTGGAACACAATCGATTCCAATTAAAACGTTGTGGGATTTGCCGGGGCCATGATCGACACCCGGGAGGCTGACAAGCTGCAGCCGCACAGTTACATTACAATCTGCACACACACTCATCCCAGCCAACAAAATGGCACTGGTTATGCAGGAGCATGCCCACACAGCTGATGGGTTTGCCGGGGCCAGAGAGCGCTTGGGGGGGCGGGGCCTGGGGGGGGGGCGGGACACCTATATGACCCGTAGCCCTAAGCTCACAGTGGGCTGTTAGCGGCATGCACAGCTGCATGGCTGCCTTGCTGGCTGCGGCAATGGTGTTCCGTGCCCATCCACCCCAACCCCACAGCCCACCTCCTGGCCACCCTCCACTACTCATCTTGGCAGAGGCTCCCGGCCAGCGGCACAACTGTCAGCAAACTATGGCAATGTTGGATACTTTCCATACGCCTGTCTCCCTCAGCACCAACGACGCCGATTTCACGATTTTTAAAGTGAACTGCGCTATTGGGAACTTAGCACATTAGAGGCAGAGCAGCAGTGGCCCCGGAGAGTACCGGGTCAGGCTCGTTAATGGAAAGCAAACGGTGTTTACTGTATGTGTGTTCCAGACCGCATTGACGCCTTTTTCGAGGTGATGGAGAATTGCGATTTGGCAACAAATCAGCGCCCGCTGCAATTTTAGCATCGGAACCCATTCTCCGCCGAATCACATTTCACGATTTCAGCGTCAGCCAATGCAGAATCCTGGCCACGATCTCAAATTTACTCCTGAAAATTGACCATTGTTTCAGATAGAAATTAAGATTTTGGATTCTGCATACATCTGTGTTATATTTGTCACTCTTTTTGAAAATGGATGCCACATTGGTCTGTTTATAATTTACTGATTCCTCTCCAGTGTTCAATGGCTTCCTTCCTTGTCTCCTGACAGATGAACTAAATATCTTCTATCTTTGCTGATTTATTTGCTTTAAGCTGTTTTTGCCTGTCTAAGACTGCCACTTCATTTATATCAATGATGTTGATTTTATTTTGATTACCATGGAACGCAGGTTGCTTCCCTCATGATTACTTGGAGGAAGTCATCATTCAGACTGTTAACTATCTATTCTGATCCTTCGCTTTGATTCTGTTTCATCTTTTATATTGTTTCCTCTTCTTTAACTGGCCTGCTACTAAAGAATGGATAATTTTGTTATTTTGAAATGTGCTTCTTGACTCTTATAACTTGTTTCTGCATAACAAATTACAACTCATCCAGGATGGGAAGGAATGTTCAGAGGTGGGGGTGTAGCTAATGAAATCGCAGTCAAAGGTATATTTTAGGGGTTGAGGAGTGTGAAAGCATAATTTTCAGAGTGAGAGGCAGAAAGTATCTGCAGAAAGGGAATTATTTGCCACGTCAACTGTATGGGACTAGGGCAATAGGTTGAGAGAACAGGGGCGTGATTCTCCAATAATGGGGCTATGTCCCCACGCCCGCGAAACAACATGCACAAATCACTCTGGACTTACCTGGAGAAAGTCCAGGCTGATTCTCCGATTTGCAGGGAGCTAGCAGAGCCCCAGAGTATCCCTCGCAGTTCTGGATGTCAATATGGGGCGCTGCACTTGCAGTTGGGGGTCCACGCGTGACGTGCACGGCGGCGGCCTACGTTGGCAGTCCCGCGTGACATGGCTGACCCACACCGCGCACTGGCACCTAAACATAGGCCCGCCCCAGATCGTGGGTGCCCGCGGATCGGTGGCCCCCGATCAATAGCCTGGCGGTCCTGGAGCCCCCCCCCCCCCCCCCCCATGACTGATCTCCCCATCCCGCACCAAGACAGCCGCGGACTGAGTCCGCAGCTGCCACGCCGAGTTCCCGACGGGTGGAACCATGAGAGAACCACGCAGTCGGGAACTTGGCCAGTTGACATTGGAGAATTGCTGCAGGGGCCTCTTTCAATAGCCCCCAACTGGCGCCAGGTTGATCACGCATGTGGAATTGGCGGAGAATTGCGGGAGTGGCGTTAGACCCGATCTCGGGTTTGACGCCTGTTCTCCGCCCCTGCGATGATTGCGGTTTCAGCGCGGAGGCTCTGAGAATCCCGCCCCATGAGTTTAGTGAAAATGAAGTAGCAGGGACAGGCCTGCACCGTGGATGAGTTGAAGGCAGTGGGGGGGATATCTTCACTCAGAGGCTTGCAACTCTTTAGAATTCTCCACCTCAGAGTGTTGTGGATGCTTCCTCTTTGAGTATTGTTTTGGACCAGGGCTTAGAAACGCCAAAGTGTATTATGAAGCTCACATGACCTATAACTTTTATGTTGAATTTGGTTAGGATGAGTACAAGAGCCTTGACTTCAGGTGTGATTCATCAGACTTCCTCTGTGCTTTTATCAGAAGTTTGTTATAAGAATGTAGTTATATAAAACACTTAGCAATCATTTGTTATCAATTACAAACATGAAAAAAACACAACGCTACAGTAATCTATGTATATAAATCTTACTGAATCCCCCTTAGCTGTTACAATTCAATACAAAATTCAATAAAACCCTAACTCCTTACCACGGCGTGGTCCAGCACACTGTAATCTCACTTGAATGGGACTGGTCTTTTCCCTAAGGTTCTGGTCCAGTTTCCAACCAGCAGATTCAAAACTCATTCAGGAAAGCAACTCTAGCTTTAAGGTTACCAAGGCAGTTTGCCACACCTAACATGCTTTAAGTTCACTAGAACAGCTTTAAAATAAAACAGAGAAAACAGGGAAATCTTCCTGCAGCTTAACACAATGCTTTCCAAGACAGCCTCTTCTTCTGCAGGCCAACGATCGAACCGCAAAATGAAACCAAAACTCTAAGCTCACAAAACTCACCTGACAGCCACAACCCAGCACCACCCACAAATGACATCACTGAAGCCGTGCTACAAGCCATGTGGTAAAACTAAACCTTACTTAAAGGGACACTCACATGACAGTATATTAAGGCTGAAATAGACCGATTTTTGGTATTCCAGAGAATCAAGGGGTTTGGAAAGCACACGGGAAATTGGAGTTAAGGCAGAAGTTCAGTCATGATCATATTGAATGGTGGCTCAGGCTTGAGGAATTCACCTGTTCTTATTTCTTATGTCCTGGTCGTACATGGAACATGGTTACTTTCTTAAAAATTCATTTTCTGAGAGGTGTGCATTGCTGACGAGGTGAGCATTCTTTACCCTTGAGAAGGTGGCGATGAACTGCCTTCTTGAACTGCTGCAGTCCAAGTGGTGTAGGTATACCCACATTGCTGTTAGGGAGGGAGTTCCAGGATTTTGACCCAACAACATAAGGAACAGCGATGTGTTTCTTTTGTAACTTGAGGAAGCTAGCATAAGAGAACAACATTATACAATATTCTGCTTAAGGCAGCAACTTGCTCCCAGTACTGTCCTTGCTCGGAGAACTGACTGCACCAGGCCCTGGATTGGGCCGGCTTTTATGTTCATTTGTAACGGGCTCCAGCTGGGTGGACTCCGCCCCCTATCTGGGAAGTTTGTACTCCGAGGGTCCTTCGGGGAGATCAACAATGGTTTCCCTGTGGGGTTACAACAATTTCCAAGTCAGGATGGTGAGTGACTTGGAGTTGAATTTCCATATGGTGGTGTTCCCAGGAATCTGCAGCCCTGTCCTTCTAGATGGTAATGGTCGTGGGGTTGGAAGGTGCTGCCTAAGGAGCTTTGGTGAGTTCCTGCAATGCATTTGTACTTGGTACACATGGCTGCTATTGTGTGCCACTGGTGGAAGGAGTGAATGTTTGTGAAAGGGATAACAATCGAGCAAGCAGCTTTGTCCTGAATGATGTCAAGATTCTTGATTGTTGCTGGAGCTGCACTCATCCAGGTAAGGATAGAGTATTCCATCATACTTCTGACTTGAGCTGACAAGTGGCAAGTTACATTTGCACCACACAAGTGCCAGGCAATGTCCATCTTCTACAAGAGAGGATTTAACCATCACCCCTTGGCATTCAACGGCATTACCATTGTTGAATACCCCACAATCAACATCTGGGGTTACCATTGACCAGAAACTCAACTGGATTACCCATATCAATATTGTGGATACCAAAGCAGGTCAAAGGCTAGGAATCTGATAGTGGGTAACTCCCCTCCTGAACCCCAAAGCCTGTCCCCATCTACAAGGCACAAGTCAGGTGTGCAATGGAATACACTCTGCTTGTCTGGATGAGTCGAACTCTGACAACACTCAAGAAGCTTGACAACAAGCAGAACAAAACAGCCTGCTTGATTGCTACCCCTTACACAAACATTTAATTCCTCCACCACAAACAAACAGTAGCAGCCATATGAATCGTCTACAAGTAACTCACCAAGGTTCCTTAGGCAGCACCTTCCAAACCATGACCACTGCCATCTAGAAGAACAAGACCAGCAGGTACATGGGAACACCACCACCTGGAGGTTCCCCACCAAGTCATTCACCTTTCTGACTTGGAAATATATTGCCATTCTTTCACTGTTGTTTGGTCAAAATCCTGCAATTAGCTTCCTGCTACAGTTCAAAGAGGCAACTCAGCCCCACCTTCTGAAGGGCAATAAGTGCTGGCCTAACCAGCGAAGCACACATCTGTAAATTAATTTTTTTTTAAACTTGTGCCTTGAAGAACACTGTAAAAGTCAGTCTGGTGAGGTGCTGGAAAGATTTAACTTTCGTCATAGGTGCCAGAGAAACGGAGAGCCCATCACTAATTTTATTACAGACCTCAGGTTAATAGCACAAGGCTGTAATTTTGCTGATTTCAGAGACTCAATGATAATCGATCAATTAATTTCTGGAGTATCTGATAAAAATTTGAGGGAAAAACTTTCACAAAAAAAGTATCTAACTCTAGAAATCGCTACACAAAAATGCCTTGTTTATGAACAAAAACAAAATCAATACTTTGAGTCTTTACAAACAAAGAATCAGTATCTAGAAAACAAAATCCCGTAAAAATGGTGTGAATACTCACAAGGCAGAGGCAGTGTTGAAACTCAAGAAGATGGAATTTCTGAGCGGCAGCTGTCTTGCGCACCAGTCCGCACATGCGCACTTTCCTAAAAGACGCAAACCGGCAAAACGGTGTTTTGCACATGCGCGAGAAGCCATGCATGCGCAGTTGCGAAAAGAGAGCACAGTAAAGGAAACTTGAATTACGCATGCGCAATCTATTCCTACACATGACGTCACTGGCGTCATAAGACTCGGACCACGCCCACTTAAAGGGGAAATGCCCGAAAATTGAAAAAAAGAGTTTTAAAGCTCCAGAACCCAATTTGTTACCTCGAAAGATAGAACAATGCCTGAACTCCTACCAGCAGCACCCTGGAACAAGCAGTTCACCCAAAATGAAGAGCACAATGACAAATCCGAAACCAAAGAAGATGATTTGTTCATTGAACATGAAGAGAACAATAACGAATCCGAAACAAAAAGAAATGATTTGTATATTGAAGAATACTACGCAGACATGGCTGAGTTCTTCAGATATGATGATCATAGCATCAGCAACACGGTTCAAAAGCACAATACGAATCTACTCATGGTAGATGAATCCAATACCATGATGGAATGGCAGATCGTTGAAACATTGGATGGCAGCAGCCTGTCAATCAGTGAAGAAGAAAACAACGCCACATGGAGAGTACTGACTGACTCCATTGAGAGAGCACAGATCGACTCCACAGAGAGAACACTGCATGACTCCACAGCGAGAGCGATGAAAGATTCCACACAGAGAGCGATGCAAGCCTCCATAGAGAACTCGTTGACGGACTCCAGAATAGAAGCAATTAAAGACTGCATAGCGAAGACCATGCATGAACAAGACCATGAAGGTCTACCCACCTTATTTGAGCAACCTAAAGCAGACTATGAAAGTCTACCAAGCTCACGTGAACAACAAAAAGACTATGAAAGTCTACCCAACACACATGAACAACAAGAAGACAATGAATGTCTACCCACTCTATGTGAGAATAGTGACAAAGTGATCACAATCGACATACAAGATGTACAAGATCACAGCGAGACTGACAGATCTCAGCTTGTACAGTGGCAATCAACAATCAAAGTGAAATTACTCTTGAGTCCAGTGAGACCACGTCAATTAAAACCTCATCTACTCTTAACTACCACAAGAAAATGAAATCTTGAAGATTTTTACTGCAGAAGAGGAGCACCAAGAAACCAAAGATGATTCAAATGAACCTGAAATGACCCCAAAAGAGGAGCACCAAGAATTCAATGATGATTCAATTGAACCAGAAATGACTGCAGAAGAGGAGCACCAAGGAATCAGAGAGGAATCACATCAGCCACAAATGAATGATGTCACCAAGATCAATGCAACATTAGATCATTCTCACAATCCTCAAGAAGAAACGCTCAACGCTCAAAGGACACTGACACCAATAACTTTGAGAATGACTCAAATTATGCACAAGGAACAGTCATTGAGCTCAACAAGAACAACAAAAACCACAAGAGGCACAACTGAAAAAAGAACAACAATTGCAACAACAAAAATAACAAGAAGCACAACAAGAACAACAACAAAAACTACAAGCACAACAACAAAAACTACAAGTACAACAACAAAAGCAACAACATGAAGCATAAAAAAGACAAGATCAACAACAACAAGCACAACAAAAACAACAAGAACACCAATGAAAACAACAAAAACAGAAACAAGCACGACAAAAACAATAAGAACAACATCGAAAACAACAAAGACAAAAATGACAGAAACAACAACAATGAAACAACAACCTGTACAACATGGTACAACTCTGCACATGAAGGACAATGCAAGAGCATACTCCAAAACAATAACAAGAGTACAGACATACCATGGCATGACAACGAATCTCACAAATTCACATTTGCTCCACAACAAACCAGCAAACCAGCTTTCAAGGCAGATGACATACAGAATCAATACCGCACGCACAGGAAAAAGTCCAGGTCAGACAACAAAGATGTAACACAGAATCGCTACCACGAGCATCGAAAAAAAGGTCAAAATCAGACAACGAAGCGATTCAACCATTTAAACACCTCATGATGACTTGTTGGAACTGAACCACAAGCAAATGGGAAAGAAACCTAAGAGACTAAAAGTATTAACATTTGACTGATTAACTCATAGATTTATATAATGCATTTGCAAACTGCATCCAGTATGTTTGCTCAATTTTCTTTACAACATACAGAAAATATGTAACACAAGAAAAAAAGGGAATGTAGTGATCTCTGTGTGTGCATGTACATAAGGGGTTAATGTGTAATCAGTAGTACCAGATGATCACCAGAGGGCTGGACCAACAGGGGTATAAAATAAATCACATTGGGTCTCTCTGGGGCTCTTTTGGATGGACTGTGACCTGGACAGGAGTATCAGATTAGCTCAGATGGTTAGTGTAGTTAAGCATAGTTACTGTCGTTAGATCTTGTTAACCTTATCACTAGTATCAATGTTAAAGTAAAGAACTCACACAATTATTGTTATAGTTACTCAATAAACATTTTGTTATTACTGGACGAGTTTGAGTCTTCTTCATTGAGATTCAGAAGACCTCATCAGTAACCAAGGTTTGAGTAACACATATTACACTACGTAGTATATCAAAACACACATAGAAGTGTAATTAAAGATAATACAGAAATGTAATAAAAGATCGTCCAGGTCTTGCTGCATTTGGACATATAATGCTTCAGTATCTGAGGAGTTGCAAATGGTGCTGAATGTTGTGCAGTCATCGCAAACATCACCACTTCTGACCTAATGATGGAAAGAAGGGAATTAATGAAGCAGCTGAAGATGGTTAGACCGAGGACAATACCCTGAAGACCTCCTGCAGTAATGCTCTGGAGCTGACCTCCAACACCACAACTGTCTTCCTTTGTGGCAGGTATGACTCCAACCAACGGAGGGTTTGCTCCAATTCCCATTGACTCCAGTTGTTCCAGGGCTCCTTGATGCTACACTTGGTCAAATGTGGCCTTGATGTCAAGGGCAGTCACTCTCACCCCACTTAGTTGAAATACTGCAGGATTTCTGGCACTATTATTACCACCACCCAGGATGAGAGAGGAAGAGATACAAAAATAACAAATATCCCAAGCTCCATATTAACCATGAGCATTAACAATCATTCATGCTTTGCTGTCAACTGTAGGCACTGCCAGAGATTGGGCATTCTCTTGTACATGATGCAATGACACTGTGCAAGCTTTCCTTCTGTATGTCGGAGCAAGTACTAAAATCATTTTTGTCATGACAATATAATTAATATTGTGAAACATTTATCTGTCAGAAAACATTATCATAGCAGAGGAAATGTGTGGCTGCACAGCTGGGGAGTCACATCATTATAACAAAATGAAAACGATCTCTTCCAGAATGTGTCTGTTTCTTCCAAATTCAATGATGATTCTCCTTTAACAATGTATTCTCCAAAGAACAACAGATTCCTTCAGTTTTTAAAAACTTTTCCAAGTGTTCAACACAATGTATTCTGTTTGGCTTTGCAATTTCCTTCTTGACTTACAGGGCACAATCACTTTAATCATTCAATACTGCAATCTATGTTTTGTCTCTGTTAAATCATTGACTAGCTTTTGTCACGAATACACATGATAAAAGATGCAGCATTGCAGGGGTTCAAACAGCCTTTTTTCCATTTATTCCTCATTTTCTGTTGTGTTCCTACAGATAGTATCATCTTCAAGGCTTCCAGCTGTTAATGGCAAAAGGAAATCTCAACTGAAAGATTTCATGTACTAAGGTCAGCACTTTTTATCACACAGCTCACTGAGTAGCAATTTGGTTAGCAGCTTGTTAAGAGATAGGATCCCTTTTGCTGCTTGTTGGTTGCAGACCGTTTTTCAATAGTATGGATCTAATCCTTTAATGCAAACACCTCATTTGTCTTCACATTTGATTAGCTTATCTATTGTTTCACAACCGATCTGTTAATTGGGAAAAAACCCTCAAAACTAAAAAAAACCTCTGCAAATAATCATGTTGCATAATAAGTTTGTTCACAAAATTGGAAGAGTAATTAGATACAGTTTGACATTGAATGAGATAGAAACACGTGAGAACCCTCGGTCTTACTGCGGCAATAACGTAGAAATCCTGGAATGCACATTGTCCAATTGGAGTTGGCTCAGGGTATTAATGGTTGGCAGAATGGATGAAGTCAATATTCTGCCCCTGGGAAAGGCCTCAGCTTTTAACTAGAAAAATTGCAAGCACTAAATTAAGTGCAAGGGGCTTGGCCCTCATTGGAAACATGTCAAAGTGCTGTTAATGGAAACTTCATTGTAAAAATATCCACATTTTTATGTGTTATTAGTTATATTATGTAAGTGACACTGTGACTGAATTGTCAATGTTAGCTGTCATACCTTCCATACGCATAACATTCTGGTCACAATGCATTGCCACTTACACCACACTCACTGATTTAGTGAATGTATTGAAGAGGTTGCATTAGTATGCTTCCCACATAAATTCCTAAAAATGCTTCTTAATAATAATTATCTGGTACATATTCATATGTTCAAAAATGTACATATTTTGCAATATTGATTATCGTGTCTTTTGATGCACTCAAGGTGTTTACTTTGAAGGCTTCAGCCTCTCCAAAAACGATGGTTTTGTTTTGATATCTTTCCCAGATCTGTGGGCTGACTTCAGGGGTGGGATTCTCCGACCCCCCGCCGGGTGGGAAAATCTCCGGGGGTCGGCGTGAATCCTGCCCCCACCGTCCTCCTAATTCTCCTGCCCCCCCAAAAACCGGACCGACGTGAGTGGTGCCGCCTGCCTTGGAGAATGGCGGGGACTGGCACGACTCAATGGGTGCCGGGGCTGCCCGAAATCTCCGACCCACGATGGGCCGAAGTCCCGCCCGTCTGTTGCTGGTCCAGCCGGCGTAAATTGGAGTAGGTCCCTTACCGGCAGGACCTGATGGCACGGGCGGGCTCCGGGATTCTTGGGGGGGGCGCGGGGGGGATCTGGCCCCTGGAGGTGCCCCCCTCGGTGGCCAGGCCCGTGATCAGGACCCACCGATCCGCAGGCGGGCTGTGCTGTGGGGGCACTCTATTGTTCCGCACCAGAGGCTGTGGTCCTCTGCCATTCGCGGTGCGGAAGAGAATCCCTCTGCACACGTGCGGGGATGACGCCAGCACGCGCTGGCGCTCCTGCGCAAGCGCCGTCTCGCACCGGCCTGCGGAGGCCCTTCGGCGCAGTTGGCGCGGCACCAAGCCCCTTTCCCGCCAGCTGGCGGGGCACCAACCACTCCGGGGCGGGCCTAGCCCCTCAAGGTGTGGAGGATTCCGCACCTTTGGGGTGGCCCAATGTCGGAGTGGTTCACGACACTCCATCCCGCCGGGACCCCCGCCCCACCGGGTAGGGGTGAATCCCGCCCCAGATTGTTCAGCCTCAGCAAGTGCATTGCACCTAATTTGTCCATTATGTCAGTTACTCTTTTCTTAGTTCAGGCCCATGTGTATTCCATAATTATTTGAAGAAAGTCCAGAATACAAACTCCAAAAGATGAAGATATATTGAGTACTTTTTGTTTTTTAAGAAAAGAGAGTCAAGCTTGTCTTATTGCCATTTTCCAAAAGCACACCAAAAGGTGTGCGTGCGTATATAAAAATATATATATATATATACATATGCCTAACTATATACAAAAGGTGTCTAAATGAACGTATATACATAGGAAGGTGTCGACAGTGCAGATACATGGCAAACGAAACAATATTTACAGAGGTTAAATCGATGAAGTCACAAAATGTACAAAACGTTGAAGCCGCATAACTATCTGACCTGTGTCTGATTGACAAAATGACTAATGGCTAGGCAGAGGTGTAGATTTTATCTTTTGGGAAGCTGACCAGCAGATCTCACTGGGTGCTCACCCAATAGTGTTAGCTAGGGTCCTGATCAGTTTTGAGGAATGGAAAATGTGTGGTGACCCGTGGGTACTGATGTGTTAGATGGGTTAGTTTGATGTGGACTGCACTCGATGCAAGGAAGCTAGAAACAGACGTCTAACACTGGAGAAGATCCAACACTGTTTTATTCAATGATAGAACTGATAAACATATTCAGCTGTGGGTCGACACTATACTGAACTGACTGGAGACCTAGTACTAGCCTGACCAGACTTACTCGCTACCGCATGGTGTTTGCACTGGCTAGCTCGTAGACTCTGACTGTCTCAGTGGCTGGGTCCAGAGAGAGCAGGAAACCTAGCGCCCTTTGGCTTTATAGTGGTTGTGTCCTGTCTGGTGATTGGCTGCACTATGTTGTGTGCTTACTGGCCATCCTGTGTGTCAATAACTGCCTGTCTGCACCTCATTATATACATGAGTGGATATTATGACATCTCCCCTTTTTTTTTAGGTGTCGATAGTGCAGATACATGGCAAACGAAACAATATTTACAGAGGCTAAATCGATGAAGTCACAAAATGTACAAAAGTTCAGTCTACAGATTCAGTCTTTGTGGTGGGCAACAAATTCTTGTCGATCGCCGCAGAGGTGGATCAGGAGCCGCCTGCACGTGGATAGATGGGATCGCTGCCATCGCGGTGGTCGCAGGGGCCGGCAGGATTGCTGGTAGATCGGTGGCCTCGTGGCAGGGTATGTCCGGAGGAAGCATCGTGGGCGGCGGGGCACTTCAGTCAGGTAGTGGGCGTGGAACTCTTCGCAGTGCCAGTCTGTTGCGCCGTAGCAGGGAGTCATCAGCCACGTGGACAAGGAACGATCTCGGGGCCACTTGTTTGATCACAACAGCTGTGGCTGACCAGCTGCCCTCAGGCAACTGGACACGAACATGATCAGTTGGGGCCAGCTCGGGTAGATCCGTGGCATGAGCATCGTATGTGGCCGTGACTGCTGCATTTCTGTAAGACCATGAGGTGGTCAAGGTCTGGAACATGGATGGCTGGAACTGTGGTCCTCAGAGTGTGACTCATGAGCATCTGCGCTGGAGACAATCTAGTGACAGTAGGGTTGCCCTGTATGCCAGCATCGCCAGGTTGAAGTCAGAGCCTGAGTCTGCTGCTTTTCCAGCAACCGCTTTACAATTCTCGGCCTTCTCGTTTTACTGTGGGTAGTGGGGACTGGAGGTTACGTGATGGAAGTTGTAGGACTGTGCAAAATCAGAACATTCCTGGCTGTAAAAGCAAGGACCATTGTCGCTCATTACCGTGAGCGGTATCCCATACCTGGCGAACGTTTCTTTGCAGGCTTTGATTACTGCCTTCGCAAGCTTGTAAACTCTGGGCCAGCAGAACACTGGGTAGTCACCCTCGTTTGGTCTTGGCTAATGGATGGTGCCTCTGTCTGAGGACTGAAAATGGTGCAATTGCCTCAGAGTGTCGGAATCTCTCAACCTCCTTTTCAGATTCCTCTGCCCTTGGTGTGGCTGGAAGCTGTAGAGAGCTGGGATGTAGCTGCCTTCTCCTCCAGCTACTGATCAGACACCGGTGAGATAGTCTTGTTCCCTCTGCCACAGAGCGATCTCACTGGTCTTGCATCCGCTCCAGGCATCACATGTGGATCACCCTGAACTTGATTACCCTTTCGTGGCTGTAGCTTATGCATTTGCCAACCCGAGACACATCATGATCGCCATGGACTCCTCCATATGTGGTGCATGAGCTCTCAATGCCTCAGGGAACTCAGCCAGGTGGCCACAGATCTGCTTTTGCTGATCCAAATACTGAGCCCTAAACAAAGGATGGAGTTTAACTCAGAGGACTGGGGTCTTGCCTGCCAACAGAAGAGCCAGCAAGAGTCCTGCATCGCCTCCTTTGGGGAACTCCCGCAGTATTTAAGTGCCAGTGTGGCACGTGAGTACCCAGCAACAGACCTTCACCATGTTCAAGGACCCCCAGGGAGAGAAGTCCCGCCAGCGTCTGAGAGCCGCTGGCCAATCAGAAGTTGGCAGTTATTCATTGCCACCACTGGGTAATGGTGGTAGTTGTCGGCAAAGCACCCACCAGAGGCCCAGGATCATATTAGAATAAAAGCATACGAATTAGGAGCAGAAGTAGGCCATTCAGCCCCTCAAGCCTTTTTCACTGTCATGGAAATAATAGAGACAGAGGCTCAACAGCAGCATCGGGCCCTGTGAGATAAGCACAGAGCCCAAATCTCACTATGAGATTCTTAATTGATGACCTTGAAAGTTATCCTAATACTTGGTCTGCAGACATTCAATGGCTCTTTGGAAGCACATAATCAGACTTTGGAATTAACCATACCAGTATCAACTGAGATGCTATTATCCAGGTCCAACCTCTCCTGCCCCTAGGAATCCCAGCCAAGAATACCTTAATGAGACTTTGCTGAGAACCCAGAAATCCATTAGCCATTTGAAACAACTGAGCACCAAAGAAAACATTGCTTGAGTTACAGTTCGGGCTCTAGCATAACTCTGTCAATTTCACCAGTCTAATTTGCAAAAGATAGAGGGCAGCAGAATCTTACCAGAAATTGGTGAAGTGCCAGGCTCAGACAGAAAACTGGTGTGTAACTCTCCAGTTACACAGACCAGTTTGGTCTTGAGCCTCTTAGACAAAAACAAATGAGTGAGCGTGGCTTATGCCATCACTCTGGCAGCATGGGGCTACATAGAGCTGGCAACTGGCTCCAAGAAGGTTGGGGTGCCTTCTTTAAGGGGCACCACCATCAGGGCTGGTGCCCAACAGCCCCCAGCCACATCACAGAGGTATTGAGTCTCCCGCACCCCTGACATCTCTTGCTGACATTCTGCTCCCCCCCCACCCCCAAATCCATTGCCGGCATGGAGTTCCCCACCATAATCATTGAAGTGTACCTGGTACTCCCCCTGTGCCACGTATCAAAACACCGCTCCCCCCCTCTCCAATTGGCAATCACTAGGGCCCGCCCTGGCACTGTCCTGGCACAGATTGGCAGTGCCAACCTGACAGTGCAAACCTGTGCCAGTGTTCAGTGCCAGGACTCATACCCTTGGAGGCTACACTTTTCAAACGGATCCCCTCAACTGCCTCACGTCTGGCCAAACCTGTTGTGAACCTGGCCGATGTGACATCATGTTGGCGCGGTATCAATATTTAGTGACAGGGTATCATGTGGCTGGGGGGCCATTAATAAATCAGTGCAAATGTACTAAAATGAGGTTCATACATTTTGTGGGCATGAATCTCGTGACATAGTGACAGTAAGCTGTGTAATAAAAGCTTTGAAAAAGGTCATTCATTCATTTTAAAATATTTTTTACTACCGCCCCAAAAAAGTGTCAATGATCCAGATCATATAAAGTTTTCAGAGCAGAAATTGCAAGCACTTGAAATCATGGGGACGAGGGAGGGAGGAAGGGGCGGGGAAAATCAGCAAACACAATCTCTCTGGCAAGAATTACGTTTCCTGATTTTCAAAGGATTTCCCCCCCGTGCCGCCAATCCCATGAACAGCTAGTGCTCGTTCAAAATTTCCTCCCTCGTGCCCATGATTTCAAGTGCTTGCAATTTCTGCTCTGAAAACTTTATATGATCTGGATCATTGACACTTTTTTGGGGCGGTAGTAAAAAATATTTTTAAATGAATTAATGACTTTTTTCAAAGCTTTTATTACACAGCCTACTGTCACTATTGGGTTCATTGCTTCTGTATAGTTTATAGTGGGTGAATAGGCTTGAAATTGCCATAGATTGGCATTGGGGTCATTAGGGGCCACAGTGTTTTTTGGCGAGGCATACCTTAACATTGGGGCACGAGACGGATCATTTTTAACATGCCATACAAATGATACCCTCATGTAGACTTTTATTCATGACACCTCTTAGGTGCCATGAACAATGATTTATTGACAACCTGAACTAACTTCATGAAAGTTGTGGAGCAGTAGGACTTTCCTATCTCTGCAATGGAGTGTGCCAGATTGGGAGTGATGAATGGGGGCTTTTGAAACAAATCAGCCAATACCCTTGGAAGGCACTCCCGAAAATTGGAGACCCCGGGAATGGGCTTGAGAATCCCAGATTGAGGACCCAACTACTATTTTGAAGGGCTCCTATGTCTTCCGGATCTAACGAAGAACATCTGGGCCAAAGTGTCAGTTTTTTGCTAGTTAATTGAAGCAGGGAATACTGGATATGCACAGAAGTTTGATCAACACCCAATAAAGAAGCAAAGTGCCTCCAGTTATAACTGAGCAATACTGTGTCTGGTCTTTTAAATAAAGGAGATTACTTTTTAACACTGTTAACCCTGTGGCTGGATTTGGATAAAAATACTATGTTCTTTGTGAAGTGGCCAAGGGCCAAAGATATAAAAGTTCTGTGAAATTCAATCTGATCAGGTCAGTATAGTGATTTTTTTCTCTCTTAAAAGTGATTTTTCTTACCTGCTGAGCAGACCTTTGGCGATTTTATTTCTCAGCTTTTATGTTATCTTTTTTCCATCTACTTGTTTATACTGTGGGTCAGTTCATAGGATGAGAAGCCAATGCCTTTACAAATTTACAATGAAATAAGAGCAGCTGCTAGCAGAAATACTATTTGAACAGCATCCGCAAAATCATCGCCACTTTGTTTAAATAAGGTTGCTTGCCATTCCAAAGAGAACATGTTGTTAAAGTAAATGGGAAAACGGTCTTTAATTTTAGGCTGTAGCTTTTTGTTTTATCTCACTGACAAGTTTATGGGTGGCATTCTACTTATTGAAATGTTGCTAAAGCCATGATATAACACTGGAACACTAGCTCTGAGTGATAAAATGCAGGAGAAGAGATCAATCAAGATCCAAAGAGAAAGGAAAAGGGTGGTTTTTCTGATCGAAGAAGGCCCAGGATTGTAGGAAAAGCTCACAAATGTTCTTCTCTCTGATAAACCCAAAGACATGTCTGACATTTTGTGTAAGTTTGTGCAGTAGCGTCACTGTCGCAAGCCATTGGCGAATGCTGACATGACCCAAGACTGGACCTCAATAATTGATAGGACAACAGAAAGAAACACCAATTTTTTTTTTGATTTGCAAATCTGTGAGGAAAGGATACTTTGCTACAGGAGTGTCTCCACACATAAATAGGGATATGGTATATTAAACCAACGTTACTATTAATACAGTATTAAACCAACTTTAAACATAAAATAAATAGCTTACAATTACCCATTAAACAAAGCTTAACAACGAAATGACACACTTTAACTCCTAACTGCTATCTTCTATATCTCCGTGATGTGGAGATGCCGGCGTTGGACTGGGGTGAGCACAGTAAGAAGTCTTACAACACCAGGTTAAAGTCCAACAGGTTTGTTTCAAACACGAGCTTTCGGAGCACGGCTCCTTCTTCAGGTGAATGGAAAGGCTTGTTCCAGAAATGTTTATATAGACACAGTCAGAGATGCCCCGGAATGCGAGCACCTGCAGGCAATCAAATCATCAAAGATGCAGAGAGAGAGGTAACTCCAGGTTAAAGAGGTGTGAATTGTCCCAAGCCAGTTCAGTCGGTAGGCCTCTGCAAGTCCAGGCTTGTTGGTGGGGGCCGAATGTAATGCGACATGAATCCCAGATCCCGGTTGAGTCCGCATTCATGCGTGCGGAACTTAGCTATAAGTTTTTGCTCAGCAATTTTGCGTTGTCGCGTCTCCTGAAGGCCTCCTTGTAGAATGCTGACCCGGAGATCAGAGGCTGAATGTCCTTGACTGCTGAAGTGTTCCCCAACTGGAAGGGAACAGTCCTGCCTGTTGATAGTCGCACGATGCCCGTTTATTCGTTGTCGCAGTGTCTGCATGGTCTCGCCAATGTACCACGCTTCGGGACATCCTTTCCTGCAGCGTATGAGGTAGACTACATTGGTCGAGTCGCACGAGTATGCGCCGCGTACCTGGTGGGTGGTGTTTCCACGTGTAATGGTGGTGTCCATGTCGATGATCTGGCATGTCTTGCAGAGATTACCCTGGCAGGGTTTTGTGGTGTTGTGGTTGCTGTTCTGAAGGCTGGGTAATTTGCTGCAAACAATGGTTTGTTTGAGGTTGCGTGGTTGTTTGAAGGCCAGTAGTGGGGGTGTGGGGATGACCTTGGCAAGATGTCCATCCTCGCTGATGATGTGTTGGAGGCTGCGAAGAAGATGTCGTAGTTTCTCCGCCCCAGGAAAGTACTGGACGACGAAGGGTACTCTGTCAGTGGTGTCCCGTGTTTGTCTTCTGAGGAGGTCGGTGCGGTTTTTTGCTGTGGCGCGGTGGAACTGTCGATCAATGAGTCGAGCGCCATATCCCGTTCGTACGAGGGCATCTTTCAGCATCTGTAGGTGTCTGTTGCGCTCCTCCTTGTCTGAGCAGATCCTGTGTATACGGAGGGCTTGTCCATAGGGGATGGCTTCTTTAATGTGTTCCGGGTGAAAGCTGGAGAAGTGGAGCATCGTGAGATTATCTGTGGGCTTGCGGTAAAGCGAGGTGCTGAGGTGACCGTCCTTGATGGAGACGAGTGTGTCCAAGAATGGAACTGAATTTGGAGAATAGTCCATGGTGAGTTTGATGGTGGGATGGAACTTATTGATGTCATCGTGTAGTCGTTTCAGTGATGTCTCGCCGTGGGTCCAAAGGAAAAAAATGTCATCGATGTATCTGGTGTATAGCATCGGTTGAAAGTCCTGTGTGGTGAGGAAGTCCTGTTCAAACACGGGACACCACTGACAGAGTACCCTTCGTCGTCCAGTACTTTCCTGGGGCGGAGAAACTACGACATCTTCTTCGCAGCCTCCAACACATCATCAGCGAGGATGGACATCTTGCCAAGGTCATCCCCACACCCCCACTACTGGCCTTCAAACAACCACGCAACCTCAAACAAACCATTGTTTGCAGCAAATTACCCAGCCTTCAGAACAGCAACCACAACACCACAAAACCCTGCCAGGGTAATCTCTGCAAGACATGCCAGATCATCGACATGGACACCACCATTACACGTGGAAACACCACCCACCAGGTGCGCGGCGCATACTCGTGCGACTCGACCAATGTAGTCTACCTCATACGCTGCAGGAAAGGATGTCCCGAAGCGTGGTACATTGGCGAGACCATGCAGACACTGCGACAACGAATAAACGGGCATCGTGCGACTATCAACAGGCAGGACTGTTCCCTTCCAGTTGGGGAACACTTCAGCAGTCAAGGACATTCAGCCTCTGATCTCCGGGTCAGCATTCTACAAGGAGGCCTTCAGGAGACGCGACAACGCAAAATTGCTGAGCAAAAACTTATAGCTAAGTTCCGCACGCATGAATGCGGACTCAACCGGGATCTGGGATTCATGTCGCATTACATTCGGCCCCCACCAACAAGCCTGGACTTGCAGAGGCCTACCGACTGAACAGGCTTGGGACAATTCACACCTCTTTAACCTGGAGTTACCTCTCTCTCTGCATCTTTGATGATTTGATTGCCTGCAGGTGCTCGCATTCCGGGGCATCTCTGACTGTGTCTATATAAACATTTCTGGAACAAGCCTTTCCATTCACCTGAAGAAGGAGCCGTGCTCCGAAAGCTCGTGTTTGAAACAAACCTGTTGGACTTTAACCTGGTGTTGTAAGACTTCTTACTGTTCTATATCTCCAATCAAGCAAAACCTATCACAGGTCAAAACCCACTTTTACATATAGTGAGCAAACCTCCAAAAGACTGCTTGGATAGAGGGTAATCCTTCAGGAAACAGTCTGCAGATTCTTGCCTGTCTCAAACCACTATTAATTTTCCAGATTTTTCCAGAAGCTCCTGTTCTGTTCACAGCCAAATCTAAACTAACTACTCACTGCCAGAGACCTGGTACAGAGCTAGCTTCTCTCACTGGTTCCATCATCCTTATCCCACTCAAATCCGATAACCTTATTACTTAAGGTTAAACAATGTCTCTAATTATCTACTCCCCAGAAATCAAAACAAAAATCCATTTGGCTTCTCTTTTTAAATGTAAGTATGGTTTGAAATAAGGATGATCTCATTTTTACAAGGCATTAATAGCATCTTCTGTAGCTATCGTGTCAGCTTGTCTTTTGAACCAGGATTTTTAAAAACATTCCTGCAGCAGATACATACTCTTACTAACCCAGATTTTAACCATTACTTCACCAGACACAGAAAATACAATCTGGGCTGGATTCTCTGCTGTGAGGACTCTCCATTGCACTGGCAGCATGGGGATTTCCCGACAGCGTGGGGCTGCCCCCTATGGCCGGCTGGCTAGACGGAGAATCCTGGGGCGCACCACACCAGAAATTTGCCCTATATATCTGAAATTCCGACAAGCATCACACTGAAGCTATGGGTTTGGAACAACTTGTCCTGTAAAGTCTTTTGAGATTTTATTGTGGGTATTTTTCAAGCCACGATAATACATTGTAACTTTGGAGAATCTCAAGATAGAGCATTTCAGGACAGATTTGTGCACTTTTTAAAAAGTGCATGCATTCACAGAAAGTTACTGACATTGCTAAAGTTAAGTTTCGACATGGCATGCCAAATATTATTGTCCATGAAGATAAAGAACAAAGAACAAAGAAAAGTACAGCATAGGAACAGGCCCTTCGGCCCTCTAAGCTTGCACCGGCCATGCTGCCCATCTGACCTAAAACCTTCTACACTTCCAGGGTCTGTATCCCTCTATTCCCATCCTATTCATGTGTTTGTCAAGAAGTCCCTTAAACATCACTATTATACTTGTTTCCACCACCTTCTCTGGCAGCAAGTTCCAGACACCCACTACCCTCTGTGTAAAACAACTCCCGTCGCACATCTCCTCTAAGCTTTGCCCCTCGCACCTATGTCCCCTAGTAATTGACGTTTTCTGGGGAAAAGAAAATAGATCGCAACAATGGTTTTACAGATTCTGTTCTAATTATATTTCTGCCATCAGGTATCTTAGTTCATTTTAAATTTGGAAAAACATTGGGATAAATCATTTAACAACCATCCATCAGGGCAAAGTAAGCTGAACGCCCTAACAACAGGGTTAGTAGTAGCAGAGCTGTAACATGGTCCTGTTACCCAACACTGGGCACAGGATTAAGTCTTCAAGAAGAAGTCATCCTGCCAAGGCACGTTAAAAGGAATGTTAACGGAGGAAAAGCTGGCTGAAGGAAATGGCAATCGCTGTATACAGCTGTCAAACAGCAGCAGTTCATGAGGGGTCAATTGAGTTGTGAACGATATCCAGTAGAAATTTGCAGGGCATCATAGTCCAAGTGGTGTTGTATGGAGCTCAGTTTTGTTCAGAAGAATTTGAAAAAAATCATGAGAATGAAAAGGGTAAATAAAACACAGTAGAGTTGCACTGCATCATTCTGCTTCAAATGGAGCAGCAGAACGCACAGTATAAATTGTTAAGCATGCTAAGAAAATGCTAGATACAAATTGGTAGAAACATCAGTTGTCAATGAATGACAAACTGGCAAATTTCTTACTTTTCTATTATAACAGGAGGAGATGGTGGCAAGTGGTAATGCCATTTGACTAGCAAATCCGCCTGGTCGGTTCAAATCTCACCATGGCGGCAGCTGGTGGAATTTAAATTCAGTGAATTAAGTCTCAGTAATGGTGATCGTGAAACTATCGTCGATTGTTATTTAAAACCTATCAATTGAGTATGCCCTTTAGGGAAGGATTCCGCCATGGTCTTATCTGGCCTACATGTGACTTCAGATCCAGAGCAATGCAGTTGACTGTTCAAGATCTCGGAGACGGCCCAGCAAATCACTCAGTTCAAGGGCAATTAAGGCTAGCAAGCAAATTCTGGCGTTGCCAGCAATAAATGTCACCACAGTCCCAGAGGAGCAGAGGCTGCACTCGCATTTGAGAGAGACCTGACTGGTGAGGGGCAAGGTTAAGAAGGCAAGGCCTTCATGAATAAGGTCAGCTGGTATGGGAATTGAACCTGCACTGTTGGTGTCACTCCGCATCATGAATCAGCCATCAAAACACCTCACACCGATAGTGGAAGAATGCCTGCTGAATCGTTTCTTGAAAGACATGGGTTTCATTCCAGAAGCCACATTTAATGCAGTCAATAGAAGACAAACAAATCAGACAGTAAAATACAGGTAGAGTGATAAAAAAAAGTCTGAAGTTGAACCACAAGGTTGAGATACAGCAGAAGATTGTGAAAATATGTGTCCTCGCACATCTTTAGTCAAGATGTTTGGGAGTGGAAAAGTTAGTTTTGTACATAACAAGCATGTTTTAACTTCAGAGCTTCGTGAAGAAGGGAGTTGGGAAGAATCAAATGAACTTGGTGAATTAGATGGTTGCGACACCAGAATACCAATATTACTCCAACCTGTGCCTGAAACCAGTTCAGATCCAAATCAAAATCAGACAGACATGTCTGATGAAGGGAAAAATTAAATTGAACATCTTTGTTTGACGTGTGTCCTTTCCTCAGACTCAGGCCAAAATGGTTCAACGCTCTTTCCCAAGTTCTGGAAGTTTGAGTCAACAAAGGAGGCACTTTCTTAGGAATAGTAATTGAATGGTTAAGAGGGAATTGAAAACAAGGTAAGTATTAATTGCATGAAATTTGAACTATTTCATGAAGGAGGGAGGGTAATAGCACCCTCAAATGGCCATTGGTATCTGTATGTATATATATCCAAACTGGAATAGACTAGTTTTATTTGGTTCTTGACTTCCAATATGGCACACTCTCTTTCTGTCCTTCAAGATGTCACAGACACCAACAGAGAATTCAGAACCATAGCACCAATATTCACTAGCTAATACTGGTGGAGGATATGAATCAAAGGTTTGCACTTGGAGATAACAGTGAGAATCCTGTATGAGAAATAGCAGTGAGGATGCTGAATGGGGAAACAGTAATGAGGAAAGAGTTTGGTATTAGCACCAAGGTATTTGAGACAGCTGGCTAATTACACTTGGCAAAGCAGGAGATTCCAAATCAAATTAAATATTAAAATTTTACATGAATTCCAAGTTGAGGAATCATTCTGGAAATATATTGTATCTATATAATATATTTTGATATATTTTGGAAAAAATACGGAAAGAAATACATCTTAAGTGATAAGCAGTTAAGTAGAGCAAAGGGCAGTGTGACTATGGCAGGCAGTTGCACAGATTATTAAAATTGTCAACACAACTAGAATCCTTGATTTTTTTTATCTAGAGGTAGAAAATACAAAAGCAAAGAGATAGTGTTGAACCAGTATACAACATTCAATCTTTGGATCAGGAATATTAGATATGGGGCGAAATTCTCCGACCCCCCGCAGGACCGACGAAAATCCTGCCCCCGCCGTGGCCGGAATTCTCCGCCACCCGGGAATTGGTGGGGGCGGGAATCACGCCCCGCGGATCGGCGTGCCCTCCGCGCCGATCGGCTAGCCCCCTGCGGCGATTCTCCGGCCTGTGATGGGCCGAAGTCCCGCTGCTGAGAGGCCTTTCCCGCCGCCGTGGTTTGAACCACCTCTGGTGGTGGTGGGATTGGCGGCGCGAGGGGCCCCCCAGGGTCCTGGGGGGAGCGCGGGGAATCGGACCCCGGGGGGTGCCCCCACGGTGGCCAGGCCCGCGATCGGGGCTCACCGATCGGCGGGCGGGCCAGTGCCGTGGGGGCACTCTTTTTCTTCCGCCGCCGCCACGGCCTCCACCATAGCGGAGGCGGAAGAGAATCCCCCAGCCGCATGCGCCGGTGGTGATGTCAGCGGCAGCTGATGCACTGGCGCATGCGCGAACCGGTGAAGGTCTTTCAGCCAGCCCCGACACCAGGCGGCGGGCGTCAAAGGCCGCTGGCGCCGGTTTTGGCACCAGTTGGCATGGCGCCAACCACTCCGGCTCGTGCCTAGCTCCCAAAGGTGCGGAGAATTCCGCACCTTTGGGAGGCCCAACGCCGGAGTGGTTGGCGCCACTCCGCTACACCGGGACCCCCCGCCCCGTCGGGTAGGGGAGAATCCCGCCCATGATTTTCACTACTTTCACTACTTTTTATACACTATAAAAGTCAAGGTAAATTTGCAGTGTAGATGTAAGAAAAAGAGATAGGGAGGCGATTTTGAGCTCACAATAACAGTCAGTGAGAACGGCTCAAAATCCATAGAGAATCAGAAAATGCGTTTCTCTCCAGCGAGATCAGGATTTGCAATTTTAACCCTCCCTCGCCAGTGGAGTAATGTGGAACATGTTGTGGGAGCCCGGGAACCTAATACATTAGCATGTCATTAGTGAGCACTTTCTCCAGATCTTCCTCCTGACTGAATATTCACTGGGCACTCACGGGACATCGCTTGCAACAGGTTTGCATAAATATGAACCTGGCGGCCTCACCTCTGAGGGGGAGTTCAGAGTTGAGCGTTCAGGCAGCCACGAATCTTCAAGCTGGTCAATACTCTGGGTGCTCTGGAGAGAATGTGAGGGGCACAGATAGATTCAGCTCGGGGCCGGGGCAGGGGTTCATTCTCTCAATCTCAGGGGGAGGGTTACTAGCAGGCCTCACCTTTAATTTACTTTGGGGTGCCCCTTGCTTTAAGGGGGGGGGGGGGGTGGAGGCTGACTTGCAGACATTGTTTCCTGTGTCCTTGCGAGCTTGTGACCAAATTGCCGCTGAATGAGTGGCCATCCTTAGTGGTTGCAGGAAAGTGGGTGGGAGGAGGTAATTACAGAGGGTTAACACTGGGGAGGGAGGGGGGGGGGGCGACAGTGAGGTTCTTGTGTAGAGTCCCGTGAGAGCCCAGGCTGCAAGGGTAGAGTGGGGAACTCAGAAACGGGTTGCATCCCTGCCTCATGAGGCTTGACGACTCTCTCACTGGGGGGAGGACAACTGCAGTGCGAATTGAACCCCACACTAAGGCAGCTGCATGGAGGTTCAAATCCACTTGTCAGGGAAGTTTAACTGTCAGGAATTAACGTTGGGCTGTATGGCTGATGGAAGGCTTGTCTGTAGCCCTTGTGAACTGGGAGGATGAGGGTGCTCTCTAGGTATGTTCTTATCGTGCTAATTGCAGGATCCACTCTAATCAGCTTTGCCTCATCTGCCATAAGAGACAGTCACATTCCTGATATGCTACCTAACCCCTCAATTGTGCCAATGAAATCTGCAGAGCTAAACATGAATGCCACTGATTGGAGCAAAGTTCTTAACCCTTTGGAAGTGTCAAGCATTCAACTTCAATGTTCATACAGGCATCAACAGATTACATTGATGTTTACCCCTATGCAAGGAATGATGGTAAAGTGTATCAATTAGCACTCACCCCTTTCAAGGTCATGACCGCGAGCGTCTTTGAGGTGCCCCGTGAGGAGGCAGACACTGGTCACACACATCCACTCAACTGCCCATCACCTAATTCCAGGGGAGGGGAAGGGGAGTGGAGGTTTTTCGGCATTATTGAGGTAAAGATGTCACTGAACGCTCGAGGGTCTACATACCTCATTCTGGTGGAGTCGACAGGGACATATATGATGAAATGGCAGTGTGAGAGGGGTGGGTGTGAGATTTAGTGGAGTGGCAGTCATGAAGGGGGAATGGGCATATGCTCCAAAGGCATGGAAGGTTGGGGGCCAGTGCTCTGTCAGGAATCCTCAATGCTCACTTTGTTCTTTTCATCTTTTCAGTGCATGATTCTGGAGAATCATGGAGCCAGTTGATTTGGCTATTATACTAATAGCGATCGATCAGCAGCAGAAACATGGATGTGACGGTGCACATGGCCAGGATGAGAACCCTGCAGAGGAGGAGAGGCTGGACCTGTAGCAGCTCCAGGAGCAGCACCGTAGATGATGCAGCCTCATGGGAGGCACTATCGGCAAAGGGTCTTCCCATGTCAGGCATCTGACTTGCAGTTGTCGCAGCTTCACTGCTGAGGGAGACTGCATCTGTCCCGGAGGACGGTGGACCACCTTTGCCATGTCCTACAAGAGCTGGCACCACATGGAATTGGAGGACAGCCACTGCTCGTGGCCCTTCAAGTTAAAGTTTCAAGGCAGCGCCGGTGATCTGTGTAGCATTTCCCAGTCAGCCGCACACAAATGCCTTAGGGAGATAACAGATACCCTTTCTGTGAGGGCCCACATGTATATAAGTTAGGACCAGGATCCCACAAGCCAGGATGCCAGGGCCTTGGGCTTTGTCCATTTAGCAGCCATGCCCCAAATGTAGAGTGTGATCGACTGCACCCACGTGGCCCTGCAGTCTCCATGACACCACGTGGTACCATTCATGAACCTCAAGGGATTTACTTCCCTCAATGTCCCACTCATCTGTGACTACGTGATGCCCATAATGTGTATGTGTGCTGGTTTCCTAGGGAGCATCCATGCAATCACATCTTAGGACTCTCACAGTTCCCTGACCTTTTTGAGGGAGAGCAGCAGCTGGAGGAATGGCTCCTCGGGGAAAGAGTGTACACACTCAGCAAGTAGCTGATGATGCCAGTGTGGAGGTCACAAACACCTGCAGAAAGTCATTACAATGAGGCTCATGCTTCTTCGCACATGCTGGCCGAGCAGGTAATTGGACTGCTGAAGGTGCAGTGCTAGTGCCTTGGCTGGACCGTGAGTGCCCTGCAATACAGCAACAGAGGTTGGTCCCACATAATTGTGGTCTGCTGTGCTCTCCACAAATTGGTGCTGAAGAGGGGAGATCATCCGGACCAGGAGGAGTGGGGGGAGTGCCACGTCTCCACAGATGAAGAGGAGGTTGAGGTAGGCGGTGAGGCACGCCCCACAAAGGAGGAGGAGGAAGGACCTCTGACCATGGCCAGGACCTGCATGCACTTAAGGGCTAGGGTCACCCTCTTGGCATCTTGGTTAGGGGACGAGCAGGACTATGGAGTGAAGAGCCCTCTCACCGTGAGGTTTGACATCTCATCATTACTGTGGTACCAGTATTAGATCCTCATGATGGTGTTCAACTTAATGGGCAGGGCACTAAAGCTATTGGCCGGACTCTGTGAAGAATGATAGTGTCTTGTATTAAGGACCGAGTAATGCTCCTCTCATTCTCAGCAATATGTCTGACTCATGCCTGGCAGAGAGATGAACGTGTCTGTCAATGAACGGGACCATCATGGAGTTCAGAGATGCAAGGTGGACTCTTATCTGCTTCAGCCCCCTTCAAGGTCAGGAGTCCGAGTGTGTTCCTCTAACTAACCTTCGGGGTGGATCAACCTCTCTACACTTAGTCAGCCCATGACAACCTCATCACTGGAGAAGAATGGTGGAAATGAGAGCCCTGAGCATTGATACGGTTGTGTGAATGACTCAGAAACCTGCCTCCCAGTAAATCCCACCGAGGTGTGAGTATCTGCGTTGGTGAAGGGTGCGGTTGACATATGTGATGCCTATTCGATGCTGATATCTGAGAACTCTCCCTTGGAGTTGCTCGGGTCAGTGGTATCCAGGGGCATGAGTGCGGTCTGGCCTGCTCATCTGATAGCCCTGCAAGTGAAGTGAGATAGCATTCATACATCACAGGGGATAAATGATGTGAGATATTTACACACGCAGTGTTTGAGGAATGACTGTGTCCTGAGGGTTTTCACATTTGCTCACAACCTTACTTCGTACTCCACACAGTCGCAGTCTTGTTCCTCCCCAGCCAGCTCAGTGGCTCTTTCCTCAAATTAGGTGAGGCATTGGAGCTCGTGCATCACTCTGGGTGGCTGTGCCCTCTCATGCCTGTTGTGCTCGAGTTTGTCCTGCGGAGAGACAGATGGGGAGATTGTAGGCAGGAGGCCTGCCAGTTCAGAGGGTTGAGGAGTGGCATGCATCGGACTCGAGTGGGAGCGGGGATGTGAGGAACAAAGTATATACTGGAGGGCACTATGGGGATTGGAGGGGAGGGAGGAGGGCCTCATGACAGGTGTTGGTAACCTGCGAGGTGGCTGGGTGAGATACTTGCACCTTAGAGGTGCAACTGTTGTGTGAGTGGCTGCAGCGAGAGACTGGCGGTGGCAGACTTACCATCGCCGCGCAAAGAATGTCATTCATTTTTCTGCGGCACTGCTGCGCCGTCCGTTTCTGCAGGGAGCTGCCACTGACTATTGCAGCCACTGCCTCCCAGGCAGGGGTGGTCACCTTGCTGGATGGACCTCAGTGGGAACGTGGGGTATAGGAAGTGCCGCCAATACGGCACTCCATCCAAGAACGTGGTGAGAACTCCCTCCGAGAATCTACGTGCTGTCTTCCTGCTGACCGAATCATCAGGAGGCCGCCACGAGGGCACCGTGATTCACGTGGAGAAAAACACTATTGTTTAAAAAGCTCATTGTTCCGTGACATTTCCTGCTGCCGGTGGCATTCACACCATTTTTCTCACCGAAACTGACACTATGCCATGTTGTGGTAAGATTTCACCCGACATGCTATGGTTACGAAGAAAGACTTGAGTTGATCTGCAAAGTTTCTTCCAGTTTGTCCAACTGTGGTGCTGTAACTTTGCTGTAAGTGTGGTGTAAGTCTTATCTACATGTGCACACATGGTTTGAATCACACTTGTGCTGATGTTACAGAGGGTGACTAGCTCTGAGGAAACTTCTGCTCTGGGGCTGTGTTCACTACAGCTATGAAGGTTAAGCACTGAACTACTGGAGGTTTTCAAAATTCTGTAAGATTATGACAGGGTAAATAGCAATTAGATTGTTTCCTTCAATAAGCAAGGCAGCAATGAGCGAAAATAACTTTAAGATAATTATGGAAAAAAATGAGGGAAGTCAGAAAAAATACATATAATTACATACAAGGAATAATGTGAAATTTCTGCCACACGCCAGTCCTGAGTCAGAGGACTTAGATCATCATTTTAATAAGAGATATTTTAAAAGGTTTAATAAAACTTATCTGGCACAGGCTCAATGAGCTTTTTCTGTACTTTAACATTCCAAAGTTCTGTAATTTTATGCTATCTCACCCAAGCGACCATTTTTTGTACATTTGCATTTCCAGCAGTGTTATTAGGCAATTCAACTACAAAGTGTTATCGTTAGGCTGGATATTTTGCATCTCAAATAGCTATTCTACGATATCTTCAACCAGATGCAAGAGTGATCAAGACCAGGAACCTAGTTAGTTTCCATTTTCTGCAGCCCAGAGCATTCCAAGTAGACTGTGCCTGCCATCTTGCTGGCTGTATTCAGCTCACCCTTTACAACTGAGTCTATACGGTTCTGTTTCACATTGCACAGTGCACTTACCAACTTAGGGAAACAAATTATTATTTTTTTAAACCTTAAGTCCTCACGAGAGAAGGCTGTGCTGACTCATTCGTAGTCATGATAACTACAGTTAGTGATATGGACAATATTTAGGCTTGGGCTGATAAGTGACAAGTAGCATATGTACCGTATAAGTGCCAGACAGGACCATCTCCAATAAGAGAGAATCTAACCATCTCCCTCAACATTCAATGGCATTGCCATCACTACCAGCATCCTGGGAGTTATTATTGGTTAGAAACTGAACTGGCTAAGCCATGTGAAAACTGTGGCTACAAGAGCAGGTCAGAGGTTGGGGATTCTGTGGTGAATAATTTACCTCTTGACTTGTTAACGCTTTTCCACCATCTATAAGGCACAAGTTAAGGGTGTGATGTCATCCTCTTCAATTACCTTGATTGGTGCATCTCAAACAACACTCATGAAGCTCAACACCATCCAGGACAAATCAGTTTGCTTGATTGGCACCCCATTCAGCACCTTAAATTTTCACTCCCTCACCCACAATGTAGCAGGGTGTAAAATCTACAAGATTCACTGCAGCAACTCACCAGACAAATCCATGAACATTACCAACTAGAAAGACAAGGGCAGCAGATGCATGGGAACACCACCACCTGCAAGTTCCTCTCCAAATATCTCACCATCCTGACATGGCATTCCTTCACTGTTACTGAGTCAAAATCCTGGAAATCCCTCCCTATAACAACACTGTGGGTGTACCTACACCACATAGATTATGGTGGTTCAAGAAGGTGGCTCACATTCTCAAGAGCAATTATGGTTGTGCTTCTAATGCTGGCCTAGTCAGCGAAGCCCACATCCTGTGAAAGAATATATAAAAAAGAGACGGTATCTCAGCATTATTAATGATGCACCACCTTTACTTATTGGTTAAATTGCACACAAGTACTTTGGTGGCAATCATTACTGTGAGAGAAAAACCTGTGGGTTCAAACAAAGACAAACAGTAAACCTGTCCAAGCTGAATTGCCACTCAAAGTTCCACTTTTCATTCGGTGGTAAATCTTATCGGTTGCAGCCACACACACACTAAAATACAATTCTACATCTACACAGTAAAGCAGCTAAGAGAAATGCCGTTTGTTTGATGTTTTCCAGTAAAGCTATTCTGGGCAAAATTATTTTTCATTCACTGCTTGTGTTTCACTGGAGTGGTGAATTGAAAATGTGTTATGTCACTTCTGATTCATGTGGACTAATAACTGTTACCACCTGCTTTTACTGCACACTACAGACGCGCCCAGTTGCAGTTTCTGACATCCTACTTGAACTTTGACCTTGTCGATTTGCCTTGCACAACTGACTTTATAAAGTCAAGTCAAGGAGTTGGGTCTTTGTGAGCCCACGCTAATTTACTTCAAAAACACTGTCTCTTCCATTTCTGTGGCAATCCTTTTCATTGTCATTTTTGTTCGGCAATAAATTTAAAGCGATAGTGTCACTTTATAGGCAGGTTTTGGATTTGGTCAGTACCCAGAATAGTTGAAGAAAGCATCACCTGACAGCTAGACAGCTGGGGAGATGGTTCTGCTGCTGCTAGATGCATATTTGAGATTCTTAACAAATTAACTTTTATTGGCAGCTTGCAGCGGCCTTTAAAAGAGGTCAAAAACTAAAGGGCCTACCGCCGGTTTCAGGTGAGAGTCTTTGATGTCTATCTTTTGCCTGAACCAATGTGGCGGTGGAACTACTGCCGATTGGCAATGAGAATCCCCATTCTGCCTGCTATATTGGAGGCTCAGGTGCCTGTTTTACACCTGAAGAAACAGACACAACACCATCAAACCTTCTCGGCCCTTATCGCCACAGGAAGACCTAAGTAAAACATACAGCTTTATTGTGCATTAGTTAAATAACATCTTAGAAAACAGGGAGTTGGTTAGCTCAATTGGCTAAGCGGCTGATTGGTGATGCGGTGTGATACCAAAGCGTGATACCATACCACATCAATTCCTGTACTGGCTGAGGCCCCACCTTCTCAACCTTGCCCCTCGCCTGAGGTATGATGTCTCTTAGGTTAAACCACCACCAGTGTAGAACAGTCCTCTGGGATTGTGGAGAAATTTATATTTTTTAATAAAGTAACGTAAGCAGGTGATAATCTCTTTCTTTACTCACTAACATTAATCTTTACATGAACCTAATGACCTGCATATTTCTGCACAAAATAGCCTCTTCATTAGTTGCTGAGGAAAAAATGGCTGATGCTCCATTTTGCTGGCATGGGGTGGGGCTGCCCCACAATGGGAAACCCTATTGACCAGCCGCGTAACGGAGCATCCCACCGGCGGGGTGAAACAGAAATATGGCGCGGGGGGCAGAGAATCCAGCCCGAGATTGCACCCAGCTCCCCAACCTTGCAATCTCTGCAGACACCAGCTCCCACCCCACCCCAGCATACACACTCGCCCACATATACTTCCCTACCTCTCCTTGGCCTAGGATGCCTCTCCCGGTCCTCTCTGCTCCCTGCTTGCAGCCTGATACTAATCTCAATCTGACTGGCTCCTAGCTGGAAAAAGGGATCCAAAAAGTTAAATTGGATCTGGATCCAATTCCTGCTTTTAAATCCACTGGATCTCCAGGATACACATATCTCCTGTTTCCCGCCTGATGAACATTCCTTCTGTTCTTCCTATAAAGGTTGGCGCGATTGATGCCTTTGGATCTAAATCATACCTTTTCCAAGGATGAAGGGACTAAGTGTATTGTAGTCAAATTTGCTGACCTTACGATAACAGGTAGGAATGCAAGTTTTGAGGAGGACACAAAGAGTCTGCAAAGGGATATTAGAAGGTCAAATGAGTGCACAAAAAGTAATCAGAAGGAGTATAAATGTGGGAAAATGTGACATTGTCTCCTTTAGGAAAAATAGAAAAGCAAACTATAATTTAAATAGAGAGGGAATGCAGAATGCTGCAATGGAGAAGGACCTGGATGTCCTTGTACATGAACCACAAAATGTCAGCGTGCAGGTACAGCAAGTGATTAGGAAGGCAAATGGAAGGTTTGGTTATCTTATTTAAAGGGGGACATACGTGCATTTGAAGAAGTTCAGAGAAGGTTCACCAGGGTGATTCCTGTGATGAAAGAGTTGTCTTATCAAGACGATATGGTGGCACAGCGATTAGCACTGTTGTCTCACAGCACCAGAGACCCGGGTTCAATTCCTACCTTGGGTGATTGTGTGCAGTTTGCATTTCCTCCCCGTATCTCCGTGGGTTTCCTCTGACTGCTCCAGTTTCCTCCCACAGTCCAATGAAGTGCAGGGTAGGTGAATTGGCCATGCTAAATTGGCCCTTAGTGTCCAAAGGTGTGCAGGTTAGGTGGGGATATGGGGTTACGGGGACAGGGTAGGGGAGTGGGCCAAGGTAGGGTGCTCTTTCAAAGGGTTGATGGGCCAATTGGCCTCCTTCGTACTGTAGGAATTCTAGGGTTCTCGGAAAGGCTAAGCAGGTTGGGCTAATTGGAGTTTAGTAAAATGAGGGATAATAGTATTGAAACATATGAATCTCTGATGGGCCTTGATACCGAGAGGATTTTCCCCCTCATTGGGGAATCTAGAACTGGGTCACAGTTTCAAAATAATGGGTCTCCCATGTATAGAAAAAATTTCCATGAGGAGGAATTACTTCTCTCAGAGTTTGGAATTCTCTCCCCCAGCAAATGGTGGAGGCTGGGTCATTAAATATATTCAGAGCTCAGTTACAGATTTTGGATTGACAAGGTAGTCAAGGGTTATGGGCAACAGGCAGAAAAGTGGAGTTAAGGCTACATCAGATCAGCTATGATCTTATTGACTGCCGGAACAGACACGAGGATTTGAATGGCCTAGTCCTGCTCCTAATTCCTATGTTCTTATACACTTCTAAAATCGTGCTGGTGCCAATAAGCATTGCCTCCCTTCAAATAAGCTGCAACCCTCCTTCTTGTCTCAAACTTTGTTACGTTTTGGAAAGGTTACATGCAAAAATGCTGGAAATACAAGCAAAAAAGGAACAACTGAAGAGAAACAATTGGCTCCTGTTACATTGGCACCACATTGAGGATTTCAGTGGATCTTGAAAATAGTGCTAGGGTTACATTTCCTTTGCAGTTGCACATTTCTCAATGTAGTTTCTTTTAAATGTCGTCAGTGGTTGGCTGGCTTCAAATATACATTAATCCTGAATTCAACAGTGACAGGTTAGGGCTAATGCATTTTCCGTGATGGCAAAATAGCCACTTCATTTGTTTCAAAGTATATAGTAGAAAACAATGTCTAAAAATAAATAAATGGGGGAAAGAGAGTTTTGGGAAATTAATTGCTCCAGGTTAGGCCAGCATTGAAGAGTTGATGAAAAATGGGACAAGTATTTCTCATAATGCATGAAACACAATCCACCTGTGATTGCTGCATCAGATAACCTAAAAGGTGCACTCATGAGTGACCATTCTTTTGTTTTTTATGAACTTGCGCAGCTCAGAACCCTTCTGCCCTGTAGAAAGTTGTCGCCTACACTGACAACCTTTGAATGATGATGGATGATTTTTGGTGCCTCCTTAATCACCCTCTGCAGCATTAAAAACAGACCGTCAAACCGGCAATAAGGGGAAAGATACGAGATGAAGGCATTGCTGCTCAGAGTTAGAAATACCATCTGCCTGAAGAACACACTTTTGAGGAGAAACAAACAGAGGTGAGATTTGGTGGTCGAGCACAATTATTCTGATTAAAAGCATATAATAATATAAAGGTCTAGTTCTCTACCTCAAAGGCCACAATAAATGATTTTAACACTGACAAAATCACACAATTTCCTCGGGGTGGTGCTGAAATCACACACTGACAACCAGAGGCACTATCACAATTATTTTGGTTCAATCTCTCATATCGTCACCGAGGAAAATTTTCTGTCAAATGCTAAATTTTTCTGAATCTATGTGATCACTGTTAAACGTTTCCATTTGACTGTCATGATTCTCTCTGTCCTTCATCCTGACATTACTACCTGGCCATGGGGACATCTCTGGTGTAACTGCTAAGCATGGGCTGCAAAATAGGGTGCAATCCCATTTTGTCAGGATTCCACCCTATGGAGAGTTGATCAAGAAATTCCATGATGTGTGCATCTGTGTGTGGTGGGACGCAGATGGAGGAAGGGCGAGGGGGATGTCCCTCAGACAGAACCTCCAACTTCCCTCTCTCATGGAGTGCACCCAGGGATCTTTCTGGAATTCCACAGGATATTCTGCACAACCTTCCCAACAGACAAACTGAAAACAGACATGTAATCAGTTTAATGCCGAGTAAATTTGGAGGGACTGGATTAAGCAACAACTGGAAAGGCAGGGATTAATCCGGGATACTCAGCAGAGATTTGTTGGTGGGAGATCCTGTCTGACTAATTGAATTGAGTTTTTTTGAAAAGGTAACCATATATATTGATGAGGATAGCGCAGTTGATGTGGTTTACATGGACTTCAGTAAGGTCATTGACAAAGTCCCACACAGAAGGCTGGTCCAAAAGGTTAGAGCCCATGGGATCCAAAGCATCTGGACCAGCACTGAAATCATTCAGGCATAGTAGACTTTGGATCAAGTGCTGGTAGATGGGGTTAGTATAGATTGGTATTTGATTGTCGGCATAGACATGGTGGGTTGAAGGGCCTGTTTTTGTGCTATATGACTATGTGGCTCTGGATGCCCCAAAATGCCTGAAAGAAAAAGTTATCCATACTTTGCAGTTACATCTCAATAGTTGTTTTGAAGCCACCCATCACAGTAACCTCATTGCAGTGTTAATGTAAGCCTACTTGTGACAATAAAGATTATTATATAGGTGCAGCGAATGCACCTGTCTTTGAATATGCAAAGGACCTTATTTCCCACAGGAATTGGGAAATAATTGACATTTATAACGGCAGACGTTCTGCAGCAGGGAAGAAATTATGGAAAGGTGTGAAAATAGGCTGAAAATAGGCATAAATAGAAAACTGAGACCATGTCCTCCCTGCTCCACACACAAGCATGGAATTATTGTTCCTTCATTGTCACTGGGACAAAATCCTGGAAACACACACCTAACAGTATGGTTACTCAGAGCCACCTTCGGAAATGTAACTAGGATGGGCAATAAATGTCGACCTTGCTGGCAATACCCACACCAAGAGTGAATTCTTAAAAACTTGAGAGTTTACTTAATAGGCTTTTATATGAAACTTTGTCAGATTAACTTTAGAAACCAACAATTTTTCACCTTTTATCTCAGTTGTCACTTTCACCATGGTCAAAATTGATGTGTTTCTTTTTACTTCCTGTCATCGGTAGGTTTGTATGTAAGGGGTGTGTGTCTTCTTACACTCTAAGTGACTGTCCCAATTTAAATAATTCCAGCAGCAAGTTTTTTTGTGTGCTTTAAAATAAAGAAGGTTAATTATTATCCCATACTTGCAATGGATGTTCACAACGCGTTTCAGTCTCTCGTCACACCCACACAAGATTAGACACGGATGAAGGTAATACAATACAATTACAATTTATGATTATCTCAGTCTCTTTCATGAAAGGCCTGTAGTGCTTATATGCACTGTTATATGCACTGAGGCATTCGTTAAAGTGAAGGTCTTGCAAAGAAAAGGGTTCACAGTAAATTGCAAAGATTCTTGTAGCCAAATTTCCAGGAAGCTTGTTCTTGAGTAAACTCAAAGTTGGAACAGGTAGGGGGAGTCCTTCTCCCAGTGTCAAGTATTGCTGTTTGTTATCTTGGATAGTTAGGTGACTTGCAGTTGGGTCAATGGCTTTCTGATGGAACTCTGTCTGCCGACAGTTTCTTGCTGTTATTTTAAAAACAAACAACAAAATGGCTTCCATGCCATGTGATTTGAGCAAGTTCAAAGACGCTTTTCCAAAAAGGGTGGTGTGTTAATTACACATCCTGTGTTTTTGTTTAACACTTTGACATTCACCCAGCCTAATTTGGATGAGGGATTATCATAACATAGTGGATGTTTACTGGGATCCATTCACATTCTTTGAACACATGTTGAGATGTGCTATTTGTTTTGTTCAGGTAAACTGGCTGGAATGCTATAGTTATTTTCTTGCTAGTCCATCCTTAAACAAAGAGTTGTGTGAATTCCCTAGAATGCCATGAATATCTATATTCAATTAAGCATTTGCTTAAGACTCAGGACTGTCTGGAGCTCAAAATGCCAAAAGGGCACATGATTTGCAGCAGCTATTTTAATAGTCTGTGTTCAAAATTCCAAAGTCTTGACTGAAATTTCATAATATAATGGAACATGACACTTCTTTAAAGTAATCAAGAAGTTAAAGTGAGGTTATGTTCTAAACACATGATATATCTCAGTGATGCCTGCTGCTTAGGCTCCAAAACCAGAGCTCAAGCTCCTCCAGCTCCATCTCTCCATCTCCCATGATCTTCCCACAGTCTCACTCTTTGTCAGCCACTGTTTTCACTCAGTCTCAAATGCTCTCCACCTCACACTATTTTCCCTCAGGCTCTCTCGCTTTGTCTCCTGCTGTCTTCCACGTTCATTATAATCTGCTGCTCTCAGGCCCTCTTTATCAGTCTTCCACTGGCCCCCCATTGCTTCTTTTACCTGTTTGGTCTCAGGATCTGTTTTCCCTCAAGGTCGCTTTGTAATCAGTACAGAAGGAGGCCATTCGGCCTATCGAGTCTGAACTGACTCTCTGAAAGAGCACCCTACCTAGGCCCACTTCCCCGCCCTATCCCTAGAACCTGTAACCCCACTTAACCTGCACATCTTTGGACACGAAGGGGCAATTTAACATGGCCAATCCACCTAACCTGCACATCTTTAGACTGTGGTCAGAAACCGGAGCACCCAATGGAAACCCACACAGACTCGGGAAGAATGTGCAAACTCCACACAGACAGTCAACCAAGATCAGAATTGAACCTGGGGCCCTGGCACAGTGAAGCAGCAGTACTAACCACTGTTTGACTGTGCCAACCTATGTTTGGCGTTCAACAACCAATGGGGTGTCTTCAATAGGAAATCCCATTGACACGCGGCAGGAAGGGAGAATCCCGTCTCCAGCAAATGGCGTGCCACTGAGAAACATGTGAGTAAGGGATCGGAGAATCTAGCCCCTGTTCTGATTTAACACAGTGGTAGTGCCACACAACATAATGGAGTATCCTCAGTGTGAAGACAGGGCTCGCTAATCTTTATGGGCATCATTACTAGCTTTTTATTCCAGATCTATTCAATTAACTAAATTTAAATTTACCAGCTACCATGGTGGGCTTTGAACTCCTGTCTGTAGATCATCAGTCCAGGCCTCTAGATTACTAGTCCAGTGGCATAACCACAATAGTACTATACCCCATGCCTGTCTTGATGATCCAGAAAAAAAACCAATCAATATTCCACCATAAACAATAACCTACATTTTGTGGCAAGTAAATGGGTATATGTGAGAATTGAGAAAATGGCCAGGAAATGGCAAGATTGAATAGGCTAAGAAAGGGTAATTTTCTGAAGTTGGGTAAGTTTATCTTTTCTTTAATTGAAGCATCAAATTGCATTGTAAGATACTGTCACACTTCAAAAGAGTAACTGTGAGGAATAGAAAACTAAAGAAGAAACAATTAGTGACACCAAGCTTTGCATTTAAGTGCTCATAGGTTCGTGGAGGTTTACAATCATTCCAAAGGCCAGTCAGTGCCAGAACCATTGTATAATTTGGAACTGAGGTGAAAAGCCTGTTGGGTAGAGAATCAGTGCCCACATTGCAGTGGTGTTGGCACTGAGCAGCTGAATGCACAGCAGTGGAGCTTTACTTCAGCAATAAATGCCACAGAGGATAGCATTCTTCTCAATAGAGCTTGACACAGCAGGTTACAGCCCATCTGGAGTGCACCAAAAGTTCCTACTGGGTTGGAAGAGATGAGATTGGGTTAAGTCACAACTTCAAATCTTATTTAAAGCAAATCGGCCACTAATCATTTAAATGTATTTTTTTAAATTATGTACAGAATTCCCCTTTTTGTGATTCCACAAATCTAACAGTATGACAGGAGAAATGGGCTATTACAGACATAAACAATCTCAACGTATTCAGCAGCTCATGCCTGCATTAGTTAACCATACCTACTTGTTTGCTGAATAACCTTGTACGTGTTTCTAAACAAAGGATGGAGTGTGTAATACCCTGCAAAAGGGTGATTGATTGATGCAGAGCCATAAATTTGATTGTGTAGCCTTTTGCAAACAATTCAAAATCATCATATAGATTTAAGCTTATTCTCACCATGGTACAGTTTAATACATTATTAGATACATTTATCCAAACACTGACAAAAGGCTAAAAGTAAATAAAGGTGAAGATTCAGAGGGCTACTTAATATCTGCCAAAACCACAGCCAATTTTCTTTTGTTGAAGTCAGGCTAACATGTGTTAACCTTGGGTGGCTTGGTGGCATAGTGGTTAGCACTGCAGTCTCACAGTGCCAGGGACCCGAGTTCAATTACAACCTTGGGTGACTGCATGTTCTCCTTGTGTCTGCATGGGTTTCCTCCGCGTGCTCCGGTTCCCCCCCCCCACAGTTCAAAGATGTGCAGGTTAGGTGGAATGGCCATGCTAAATTGCCACTTAGTGTCCAAAGATGTGTATGTGTGGTTACGGGGATAGCGTGGGGGAGCGAGCCTTGTTAGGGTGCACTTTCAGAGGGTCGGTACAGACTCGATGGGTGAATTCCCTCCTTCTGCACTATAGGGATTCTATGATTGCGGGTGAGAAACCATGGTCCTTCCGTAACTCCAGTCGAACCCAAGAGCTGGAACTGAAGACAAGACTTTGATATACCCAATCTGACTCAGCAGTTCGAGAAGCCTTGCATGGAGTTGAACTCCTGCCGATCCCCAAATACGACTGCTGGTTTGGAGGAGGTGAGACCAGGTAAAATAAGGCACAAAAGATGAAAGCGGAGTTCACCTGAGAATTCAGACATAGATTGTGGCTGTAATCACCCAAAACATTTTATCATAGAATCACAGATAAGTTACAGCACAGAAAGAGGGCATTTGGCCCATCTTGCCCATGCCAGCCCTAGGACACTCAGGTGCCCTTTCTAATCCCACCTTCTTGCAGCCGGTTCATAGCCCTGTAGTTTAGAGCACTTAAGGTGGAGGTCCAGGATTTTTAAAAAAGAGTTTAGGGTCTCTGCCTCCACCACCAACTCGAGCAGCGAATTCCAGACACCACTCAACTTTGCATAAAAAAGTTCTTCCTCATGCCCCCTCTACACCTTCTGCCTCTTATCTTGAATCTATGTCTCCTGGTTCTAGAATTCTCCACCAAGGGAAATAACTTTATCCTATCCACTCTATCTCTCCCCCTCATAATTTTGTGTACTTCAATTAAGTCACCCCTCAGCCTTCTTTGTCTCAAGGAAAATAGCCCCAACTAATCCAATCTCTCCTCGTAGCCACACTTTTCTAGCCCTGGCAACATTCTTGTAAACTTCCTCTGCACTTTCTCCAGAGCAATTTCATCCTTTCTGTAATGTAGTGACCAGAACTGCACACAATACTCTAGTTGTAGCCACACCACTGTCTCATACAATGTTGGAAGAAAATAGAATTATCAGTGATAGGCAGCATGATTTTGTGCAGGGAAGGTCATGTTTTACAAACCTAATAGAATTCTTTGAGGAAGTGACAAAGTTAATTGATGAGGGAAGGGCTGTAGATGTCATATACAGGGACTTCAGTAAGGCGTTTGATAAAGTTTCCCATGGCAGGTTGATGGAAAAAGTGAAGTCGTATGGGGTTCAGGGTGTACTAGCTAGATGGATAAAGAACTGGCTGGGCAACAGGAGACAGAGAGTAGTGGTGGAAGGGAGTGTCTCAAAATGGAGAAAGGTGACTAGTGGTGTTCCACAGGGATCCGTGCTCGGACTACTATTGTTTGTGATATACATAAATGATCTGGATGAAGGTATGGGTGGTCTGATGAGCAAGTTTGCAGATGATACTAAGATTGGTGGAGTTGCAGATAGCGAGGAGGACTGTCAGAGATTACAGCAAAATATAGATAGATTGGAGAGTTGGGCAGAGAAATGGCAGATGGAGTTCAATCCAGGCAAATGCGAGGTGATGCATTTTGGAAGATCTAATTCAAGAGCGGACTATATGGTCAATGGAAGAGTCCTGGGGAAAATTGATGTACAGAGAGATCTGGGAGTTCAGGTCTATTGTACCCTGAAGGTGGCAAAGCAGGTCGATAGAGTGGTCAAGAAGGCATACAGCATGCTTGCCTTCATCGGACGGGGTATTGAGTACAAGAGTCGGCAGGTCATGTTACAGTTGTATAGGACTTTGGTTAGGCCACATTTGGAATACTGCGTGCAGTTCTGGTCGCCACATTACCAGAAGGATGTGGATGCTTTAGAGAGGGTGCAGAGGAGGTTCACCAGGATGTTGCCTGGTATGGAGGGTGCTAGCTATGAAGAAAAGTTGAGTAGATTAGGATTGTTTTCGTTTGAAAGACGGAGTTTGAGGGGGGACCTGATTGAGGTCTACAAAATTATGAGAGGTATGGACAGGGTGGATAGCAACAAGCTTTTTCCAAGAGTGGGGGTGTCAATTACAAGGGGTCACAATTTCAAGGTGAGAGGGGGAAAGTTTAAGGGAGATGTGCGTGGAAAGTTTTTTACGCAGAGGGTGGTGGGTGCCTGGAACGCTTTGCCAGCGGAGGTGGTAGAGGCGGGCACGATAGCATCATTTAAGATGCATCTGGATAGATATATGAACGGGCGGGGAACAGAGGGACGTAGATCCTTGGAAAATAGGCGACAGGTTTAGATAAAGGATCTGGATCGGCGCAGGCTGGGAGGGCCGAAGGGCCTGTTCATGTGCTGTAATTTTCTTTGTTTGTTCTTTGTAATTCCAACATTCTATCCTTACTTTTATATTCTATACCTCTGCCAATGAAGGAGTGGGGTCCCTGTGTACTGTGAAAAATAATCTCTGTAATCTGTGAAGTGCTCCTTTTAAATGCCTCCCCAGTACTTCCCAGTAGTTGTCCCAAGTCCAGTTGGAGGGATGGCTGCCAGGAAATCAGGGGCACATTTTAAAGAGGGAGTCGTGGCAAACTTCTTGATGAGGTCGAGAAGAGACAGGAAACCCTCAACCCACGATCGGGCAGATGTCCAACCTGCAAAATGACCAGTCCCCTGCCTGGAAGGCTGTGGCTATGATTGTGAGGGCCGGCTCATTCCAAAAGAGACTGGGGCTGCAGTGTCACAAGCAGATGAATTACCTTCTTTGTGTAGCCAGGGTAAGTCTGCCTCCTTGTGGCTCCCTCAGTACCCTTTAACACAGCCCTCACACCTCTATGGTAATCTCACTCCCATCCACAGTGCGGGGTCACAGCGCTTGTCATACAACCCCCACTCCCCTTTCTCATAACCCTTCAGTAGCTCCTGTGTTCCTCACAAGCCCGCTCTCACTCATCCCCCATGCACGACAGACTTCATCCCCATCAGATATGGCACGACTCCTGCCTACACTCTCCCCATGTGTCTCATTGCAGGACAATGATGCATAATGCCCTCCCTGTGAGCGACAAACCTCCAGCCCCGCGTACCAAGGAGGGCAGCATTACAACACCTGTGCTGCCTGAAACCAGGTGGGGCCTCTCAAAGTCCCAGCTCCCAGGGGATGCCCGTAAGGTCATCTCAAGTAAGAGGGCGTGGAGGTCATCAGGCTGCCTCAACCTAAAAAGTCACTATTGTAATAACTAGTTGGTATTAAAGATCACTTTGATCACCCAAAAGAGTCTCCACGCTGTCAGGTCATGGCACCATGCTTTGCAAAATCGGTGCTTTTTCCCTATACAGTGTGAGAATGGCAGTGCCATGTCTCTCCCACCTCTCACGCTGACGATGCAATAATGCTGTCGCTCCTGGTTTAGGCCATGCAGCCCAACCCCCCTATCCATGGAAGGTCCCCCCCCCCCCCCCCCCCCCCCCCCCCCCCCCATACCAACGCTCAGGCCTCTCATGTGTGCTAACATTCTCTTGTTAATGCCATCATGGAAAACATGTGAGAGTCTGTCCACCTCGTCAAGACAGACTGGACCCCTGACCTCGGAGAAGGCAGTAGCAGCTGTGATGCCTCATTCTGCCTTGATGTACCCCTTTCAGTGTCAGGCCACCTTCAGCTCTCTGTCAGGCAGGAGGTAAGATGAGCATCGCTCGGTCCTCACTGAAAGTTATCATCAATCTCCCGTAGGATCCGGTCAGTCACTTTAGCATCCTGTCCTTGAATGGAGCGACCATGTCGATGACTTCCCAAAAGCCCCACAGTATTGCGAAGATGTGAGACCCCATGTTGGGAGAGATTTTCACACCCTAGTGTTGGTCATCACCAAACTGAGAATCAATGAGGGCGTCCCTAGCCCTGTGCCCCATGCGGGCCCTGGACGTCGCCCGAGATCCTTCCCCCTCCTCTTCCTTAGGTTACCCATTGTCACCCTCCTTGATATCCTACTCATCTGAGGAGATGTGGCACGCCCGCATGTCCTCCTGGTCTAACGGCTTGTCACTCTGCAGTACCAGGTTGTGCAGTATGCAATAGGCCACAATGATGAGGGGCACACTCTGGGCTGTATTGTAGGGCTCCCCCGACCAGTCCAGGCACCAGAACGCATCTTGAGCAATCCAGGCACCTGCTCGACTGCTAAATACATTGATGTGTGAGGCTCATCATGGCGAGTCTCAGCAGATGTTTGTGGTATCTGCATTGACATCATCAGCCATCTCTTGAGTGGGTACCCTTTGTCCCTGAGAAGCCACTCCTCCAGTTGCTGCTCTCCCTCAAAAAGAGCTGAGATCTGTGAGTTCCCGAAGGTGTAACTATCATGGATGAACCTGGGAAATGGGCACACACCTACGTGATGTGCCTTGTGTGGTCACAGATGATCTGGACATTGAAGGAGTGATATCCCTTGCAGTTCAAAAATGGCACCCCACTCTGCCATTGGGAACACAGAGCCATGTAGATGTAGTCGATGATACCCTGCACCTGGGGCATGCCTGCTATGTGGGCAAAGCCCTTGACCCTGCATCCTGGCTCACCTGGTCCCAGTCCAAGTTGATGTAGATGTGGGTCCTCGCAAATGGTTTTGCTGACTGGGATATCCCTAAATGAGCCACTAGCATAGAAGTTCAGAGCAGCTCTAACTTTAAGAGCCACAGGCAATGGGTGACCTCCCAGTCCAAGAAAGGAAGAGAACAACAAAGTGAGCGATGAGGATTCCTGACAATGCCCTAACCCACAGCCCTCTTAGGATATGGGACATCCACTTTTGTGCATCCCACTATGTGAGCACCTTTCAATTCTACTCCGTTCCCTGTCACACAATAACCAATTGTCTCCAGTTACCCCTCTCAACTCCACCTGAATGAATGAAGCACTTCGACCCTTGAGAGCCACAGCAGCCTGCGTACACCCCCCAATGGGTGAGGAGTGAGGGCTATTGCGTGCATTCAATGGACCTGCATTCTCACCTCATGAGGCTGCCCCTGTCACATTGAACAGGGTGATTAATGAAAGATTTGCTGTGAGGTTACCTAATTTTTGGCTTCATGTCATTTTGTTTAACTGGAAAGATTCAAAGGACAGCACACTGCCATTTTTAAATGGTGTAGCTGCCAATCATTGGTTACCACTAGTTATTATGTCTCTTTTGGTTGTGAGAGAAATCTGAATTTGACGAGTATTAATATCAGTAATTGGTGAAATCGAAGTTTCTCCCAGTTCAGGCTCCTGTCTGTGACACTGCCCTGCACCTTCAGTTCCCCACTTCCCCACCTTCCACTTCCCTTTTTTGCATGATCACAGGTAATCTCCTGGTTCTTGCGTATTCCCGCAGAACAGTTGCAGATGCAGAACAAGCAATGATACTCGGGTACAGGGATCCAATCTTTCTCAGGTAAATGTAGTAACTTTGGCAGACGCCACGGGATCATATGTCATAAGCTTAGCTGTCACAGGGCCAGAATTCATATGATGAGGACATGGCAAGATCAAACCTTCAGGAATGCCTCCAACCAAAGTTGACAACCCAACCTCTGATACCTCAGGCTTGATTGTCAATTACCTGTGGGGACAAAGTGGATGCACTTTGAAAATAAGAATCCTGGATGGGGTGTCAGCATCCTGATGCTTCTGGGCTGTGCTGCTATTTTCAAAGTGAGGGCGGGGTTAGCTGGCAACCCGCTCACCTCCAATTAATTGCCTGTTAAGCTCCTTGAGGTGCTGGTTAATGGGCTAGAAAGGGCCAGAAGGCGAATGTCAAGTAGCAGATCGACAAACAGTCTGCAGACCGACAAACAGCCTTTTTCATGTTATCAGATCCACTGCACGGAACCATTAAGTAATATTTCTGCTGAACAGTTACTATTTCTGCTGAAGAGTAACATGTGGAATAAAGATTATTCTCACAGTTTAGGGTTCAAGGGCAGCACGGTAGCATTGTGGATAGCAGAATCGCTTCACAGCTCCAGGGTCCCAGGTTCGATTCTGGCTTGGGTCACTGTCTGTGCAGAGTCTGCACATCCTCCCCGTGTCTGCGTGGGTTTCCTCCGGGTGCTCTGGTTTCCTCCCACAGTCCAAAGATGTGCTGGTTAGGTGGATTGGCCATGATAAATTGCCCTTAGTGTCCAAAATTGCCCTTAGTGGGGTTACTGAGTCAAGGGGATAGGGTGGAGGTGTTGACCTTGGGTAGGGGGTAGGGTGCTTTTTTCAAGAGCCGGTGCAGACTTGATGGGCCGAATGGCCTCCTTCTGCACTGTAAATTCTATGTCTATGTCTATGTCTATGGATGGTTTGGCCACTTTTCTTTGCCATGAGGCTACTGATCCTCTGATCTCCTGACTCGTCCACTCATCAAGGCAACAGTAAGCTCAGTCATGATTGCTGTCTGCCTTTGAGGATTGTACTCTGGGGCCATTTCCCGCCTCCTGGCAGTGTTTGGTGCCACTCATCTCACTGCTGGCTCAATTAGATGATTGGTATCAGAAGAGACTATTGAGGAAACAGAAGTGTTAAGTATATTTGATACACCTGTCAGATAATAATAATCTTTATTATTATCATAAGTAGGCTTACATTAACACTGCAATGAGGTTACTGTGAAAATCCCCAAGTCGCCACACTCCTGCACCTGTTCGGGTACACAGAGGGAGAATTCAGAATGTCCAATTCCTAACAACATGTCTTCCGGGTATTGTGGGAGGAAACTGGAGCATCCGGAGGAAACCCATGCAGACACGCGGAGAATGTGCAGACTCTCCACTGACAGTGACCCAAGCCAGGAATCGAACCCAGGTCCTTGGCGCTATGAATCAACAGTGCTAACCATTGTGCTACCGTGCCGTCCATGCTCGTCAGAGGTAATTTAATTGGGTAAGTTTTGTGAGGACCACAAAGAATCCAGCACAAGTTTGTAGCATCAAACAGAAAGTTACTTTATTTACAACAATATGCACAAAGTACCAGCACTTCACCACTGATCCTCTCTAGCCAGTACCACACTGGCCACTTCTACTCATACAGCTGCACTGCTAATGATTCCCCTGCCCCACCCCACTTCATTGGGGCAGTTCATATTCCTCCAGGATCAAGGGGTAACCAATTGTCCCCAGCCAATAGGATCTGGGCAGGTTGTAACAGTAACCCACCTCCAAAGGACAAGGTCACAGGGAAGTATATTTCAGAATTACTCTAGAAAGTTGGGGTTGTGAGCTTTTGACCAACCTTTCTATTACTAAGTTGTACACATCAAGACGTTGGCTGGAATTTTGTGACCACGTTAGCCGCAGGCGCAAATGGCGTCGTGGGTGCACAATCCCACGGAAGTCAAAGCGCGGGATTCTCCGACCCCCCCCCCCACGCCGGGTCGGAGAATCGCCGGGGGTCGGCGTGAATCCCACCCCGCCGTCCTCCGAATTCCCTGACCCCCCAAAAGTCAGTGAGGCATGAATCGCACCACACGCCTCGGAGAATACCAGGGACCGGCGCGACTCAATGTGTCCCGGGGCTGCCCAAATTCTCCCGGTCGGGTGGGCCGCAGTCCCGCCGGCGTGACCATGGGTCACGCCAACGTAAATTAAACCACCTTGTATAACGGCGTCAACCAGTGCCGATGGTTGACGCCGAACAGCGTGGCGGTAGGTCACGGTGTTGGATGGCCGCAGGAGAAGTGACGGCGAGGCCGCAGTCTGTGTGGGGGAGGGGAGAATGTGGGGAGGGGTGAGCGGAGGGGGGGGGGTAAGAGGGGGGGTGAGGGGGGGGTGAGTGGGGGGAGGAGAGGGTGAGTGCCTGGGAGGAAGGGCGAGTGCCGGGGATGAGGGACGAGTGCCGGGGAGGGGGTTGAGGGTGAGTGCCGGGGAGGGGGGACGAGTGCCAGGGAGGGGGTTGAGGGTGAGTGCCGGGGAGGGGGGAGAGGCTGTGCCTGAGAGGGGGGATGAGTGCCGGGGAGGGGGGGTGTGTGCCGGGGAGGGGGGTTAGTGCCGGGGTGAGGGGAGAGGGTGAGTTCCGGGGAGAGGGTGAGTGCCGGGAGGGGGGACGAGTGCCAGGGAGGGGGGAGAGTGTGTGCGGGGCTGGGGGCACGAGTGCCGGGGAGGGGGCACGAGTGCCGGGGAGGGGGGGGCATGTACTGGGGAGGGGGGACGAGTGCCAGGGAGGGGGGGGGTGAGTGCTGGGGTAAGGGGAGAGGGTGAGTGCCGCGGAGGGGGGAGGGGGGAACGAGTGCCGGGGAGGGGGGATGAGTGCCGGGCTGGGGGCACAAGTGACGGGGAGGGGGGACGAGTGCCGGGGAGAGGGGGTGAGTTCCGGGGTGGGGGGATGAGTGCCGGGGAGGGGGGGTGAGTGCCGGGGTAAGGGGAGAGGGTGAGTGCCGGGGAGGGGGGAGGGGGAATGAGTGCCGGGGAGGGGGGATGAGTGCCGGGTGGGGGGACGAGTGCCGGGGTGAGGGGAGAGGGTGAGTGCTGGGGTGAGGGGAGAGGGTGAGTACCAGGGATGGGGGAGAGGATGAGGGAGGTCGTCCACCTAGCCAGGTGCCAGCCTCCAACAGTCGTGCCCATGCAGTCCATGGCACCTGGCTGCGGGAGGGGTGGGGGGGGGGGGTAAGCGGGGGTATTGGCAATGATTATATAACGTCATCCTCCCCCCCCCCCCCCCCCCCCCCCCCCCCCCCCCCACACCCCCACCCCACTGCAGGCTGTTATGTTTGCTGATCAGCCAGTGATGTTGGCCGCCATGGCAGCAGCTGCACTTTTACATGTTGCCCTGGGGGAGGAGGAGGAGGAGCGTGCCAGGGAGGCGGCGCAGGCTGCTGTAGAGGAGCAGGCCACAGAGGTCCGCTGCAGTTTTAGGGCCCTTTCCTCATGGTGAATGGTCTCTCATCAGCTGTGCCCCCTCCGGTCCTCTCATGTTGCCTGTTGTTGTGTGCGCGCTTCTCCTGTGGGGAGCGGGTGGGTGGCAGGGATAAATGGCAACAGTGTTAGGCAGGGATATACATGCAGGCCAGCGGTTGTGCATATATTGGCATAGGCACGCAGCACATTTCATTTTCATTTCATTAGGGTTAGGGTTGGTTGCACCTGGGTGTGCCGCACATCGGTGGGGGGGGGTATTCACCCTGGCTGCCCTGACGTGGTCATTCACCTTCTTGTGGCATTGTACGCCTGTCCTTGGTGTTACAGCCACAGCGCTGTCGGCCTCTGCAACCTCCCTCCACAGGCGCCGGCTGAGGCGTGGGGAAACCCTGTGGCCGTGTCTGGGGTACAGGGTTTTCCTCCTCTGCTCTACTGCGTCCAGGAGTACCTCGATGTCGCGCTCCTGGAACCTCGGGGCTGCGGGGCGGGCGGCCATCTTGTCGGATCTCCGGGGCGGGGGGGGGCGTCTTTTGTGCTGTGACGCCGCCTGGCGTCAATGACACCGTGCGTCCGCAGTGGGTGACGCCGTCGCGAATGGCGTCACGCCGCTACTAGCCCATTCCTGGCTGGAGAATTTGCACCATTTGAGGGGGCCCGACACCAGAGTGATCCGCACCTTTTCTGCCGCCGGGACCCGGCCATCGTGCCGATTATCGGAGAATCCCGCCCAAAAAATGAGAATCTCACCAGCAAGATCTCCATTTTCGATTTCTCTGCCCTCCACCAGTGACATAATGAGGTTCCCGCCCAGAATGGTCATGAACCTCATTTGCATAAATTATAATTTCATTTGAGTGTTTCCCCGCTGTACCATGCCCCACATTGGGATCTCCCCCTCACCGACGTAATGTCACGTTGGCAAGGTCTACAACAGGTGTTTAAAAATGGGAACTAGGTTAAGGTAGGCACGCAGGTGTGTTTAGCCCCTGGAGGGAGGGGGGCATGCCCAGGCAGTACCCGAGTTTGACCCCTGACACTGCAGTGTGGTGGTCTCCTCCTTCAGAGGGTTCCTTTGTCCATGGGAGGGTGGGGGTCATGGGCGTGGTGTTAACTGTGTGCATGTGGAGGGTCTCCATGTGGGCAAGGCATCTTTGGTTTGTTTTTTATCGGAGGTTGGGGCGCCCTTTAAAGATGGCACCCTAATCTCAGCATTCCTGATATTGCTGGCTTTATTCCTACCCTGCCCCACCAAAGTAATGCTGTGGCCCACACCTCCATTATTATTTTCACACAGTGCTGGATTATTTGGTGAGAAATGCCGACTGTGTAGCCGGCATGCTGTATGCCGGTTTTCTCACCTGAGCCAACACTTGGTGCAAATATTATCAAATGCGCCCATTGAAACTGATGTAATTCTTTCAAACATTGCAAATAATCATTGACTTCTTTTCACACATCTGGGGCGGGATTCTCTGATCCTGAGGCTAAGTAAAATGGCGTCGCATTTTACGACGGCGTCAACAGGCCCCCCTACAGGGGGCCAGCACGGCACTGGAGCGCTTCACGCAGCTCCAGCTGCCGATACCGGCGTCAAATGGGTGCCGCGGGTCTGCGCATGTGCGCTGTGGCTGCCGCAAACTCGCGCATGCACGCTGCGACCGGCGTGAACTCGTGCGTGCGCACTAGCTTCCTTCTCGGCGCCAGCCACAATGCAACATGGCGGAGAGCTAAAGGGGCCAGCGTGGAGTAAAAGAGGCCCCCACTAGGAGAGCCGGCCCACCTGATCAGTAGGCCCCGATCGCGGGCCACGCCATGGTGGAAGCCCCCCCCCCCCCCCCCCCCCCCCCCCCTGCCCCGGGGTCGGATCCCCCCACCCCCACCGGGCCTCCCCCGCAGGATGGACGCTGAGGTCCCGCCAGGTAAGACCACATGTGAACAACACCGGCGGGACTCGGGCTATCTTGGCAGCCACTCGGCCCATCACACGTGGAGAATCCTGGGGTGGGGGCTCTCGACCGGCGCCGCGCCGACCACACCGGCGCCAATGGCGCCAATTCTCTGATGACCGGCATCGGGGCGGCATCGCATGAATCATGCCCGGCCCGGCGATTCTCCGACCCAGCCCCGTTGTCACAGAATCCCGACCATGATTACGAAATTCAGTAGCTTGTCCACATGACCAAACACCTCGACTAAAGTTATTGAAATGTAAATGTCCATGGGACCAGGACACTTCCTTGAAGATACATTCAAAATGTGAGACTATTTGTGCAATTTACAGCTTTGATTGTCTGGCTATTTATAGAAACTCAGGTGCAATGGTTGCCCAAACTCAGTTCTATGAATTTGAAACCTAACAAATAGAAATATAAAGAAACAACAGGAAGACATGACTAGCCGATATTCATCCTCCATTGTACAAGAATGGGTTCTACCATTGTGTGGATAATTGAAGTATTGATCATGTGGTCACAAGGGTTGGTTAATCTCTCACAAACAGTAGAGAGGAGACCACCACACAACAACAAGACTAGAACCCTGCCAATTTGATTGTATAAGGTGTTAGTGAAGCCACGCCTGAAGTATTGTGTTCAGTTTTGGTCTCCTTACCTGAGAAAGACGTACTGGTGCTGGAGGGTGTGCAGAGTAGATTCACTAGGTTAATCCCAGAGCTGAAGGGGTTGGATTACGAGGAGACGTTGCGTAGACTGGGACTGTACTCGTTGGAATTTAGAAGGATGAGGGGGGATCTTATAGAAACATATAAAATTATGAAGGGAATAGATAGGATAGATGGAGTCTGCACGTCCTCCCCCTGTGTGCGTGGGTTTCCTCCGGGTGCTCCGGTTTCCTCCCACAGTCCAAAGATGTGCGGGTTAGGTGGATTGGCCATGCTAAATTGCCCGTAGTGTAAGGTTAATGGGGGGATTGTTGGGTTACGGGTATACGGGTTACGTGGGTTTGAGTAGGGTGATCATTGCTCGGCACAACATCGAGGGCCGAAGGGCCTGTTCTGTGCTGTACTGTTCTATGCTCTATGCGGGCAGGTTGTTTCCACTGGCGGGTGAACGCAGAACTCGGGGGCATAGCCTTAAAATAAGGGAAAGTAGATTTAGGGCTGAGTTTAGGAGGAACTTCTTCACCCAAAGGGTTGTGAATCTATGGAATTCCTTGCCCAGTGAAGTAGTTGCGGCTCCTTCATTAAGTGTTTTTAAGATAAAGATAGATCATTTTTTGAAGAATAAACAGATTAAGGGTTATGGTGTTCAGGCTGGAAAGTGGAGCTGAGTCCACAAAAGATCATCCATGATCTCATTGAATGGCGGAGCAGGCGTGAGGGGCCATATGGCCTACTCCTGCTCATAGTTCTTATGTTCTTATGTTCAAACAGATAGTAACCATGGGCAGTGGGGAGAGGTTAATCTGTTTTCACCGGCAGGATTATATCTCTTTTCAATTGAAACTGGGTCACAATTTTGTATGAAAATCCAGGTACCGTCAACCTCCAATTATGGCTTACAACATCTTCATCTTAAAGGAATCAATAAAAACACGTGATTTGTTTCTTGTTATTCTGTTAAACGAATGTGCTATCTTTAGAACTCATCTTTTCTTGTCTGTATATGTATGTGCTCTTGATGGAGCAAGAGTTTTTGTTTTAGCTAGACTTTGTGTGTTGTGTACAAAAATATATATATATATATATATATTTTAATTTTAACTCACCTGAAAGCCTGTTTGTATCTATCCTCTAAAGTCACAAAGATCACCCTGCCGCCGACAATGTCACAAGCCACTATATCACTGATATTGAAGCGGGGTAAAGACCCGGAGGCATGCGGGTCCTACAGGCCAATCTCCCTGATTAATGTAGACGCCAAGCTCCTGGCAAAGGTACTGGCGGGTAGAATGGAGGACTGTGTACCGGAGGTGATTGGGGAGGACCAAACTGGGTTCATGAAAGGTAGGCAGCTGGCGGCCAACCTGAGAAGAATACTTGATGTGATAATGATGACTCCGGCGGGCAGGGAGGTGGAGGTAGTGATGGCGATGGACGCCGAGAAGGCCTATGACCGGGTGCAGTGGGACTATCTATGGGAGGTGCTCGGACGGTTTGGGTTCGGGGAGGGATTGGTGGATTGGATCAAATTATTATATCAGGCCCCGAAGGCCAGCGTCAGGACTAACAGAGAAGTGTCGGAGTACTTTAGGCTGTACCGAGGGACCAGACAGGGCTGCCCGCTCTCCCCGCTGCTGTTTGCGCTGGCCATAGAGCCGCTGGCGATTGCGCTGAGAGCCGCAGAGGGATGGAAGGGGATGGTGAGGGGCGGGGTAGAACATAGGGTCTCTCTTTACACAGATGACCTGCTCCTGTACGTGTCAGACCCAGCGGCCGGGATGGAAAATATACTGGGAATGTTGAGGAAGTTCGGCCAGTTTTCAGGATACAAATTAAATACGGCCAAGAGTGAAATGTTTGTGGTACAGGCAAGGGGCCAGGAGAACAGATTGAGAGGGCTACCGTTTAGGCTGGTTGAGGAAAATTTCGGGTATTTGGGAATCCAGGTAGCACGAGACTGGGGCAGGCTGCACAAGTTAAATATGGCCAGGGTGGTGGAGCAAATGAAGGGAGAGTTTCGGAGATGGAATGCACTCCCGCTGTCATTGGCAGGGAAGGTGCAGACTGTAAAGGTGACAATCCTCCCTAGATTTCTGTTTGTTTTTCAGTGCCTTCCGATCTTTATCCCACAGTCCTTCTTCAAAAGAGTTAACAGGATGATCATGAGCTTTGTCTGGGCGGGAAAATCCCCGCGGATGAAGAAAGCGATGCTGGAGAGGAACCGCAGCGAGGGAGGGCTGGCTTTGCCGAGTCTGGGTACGGGGTCTATCTGGGAGCGGGTGGAGGCAGCTTCGTGCAGGGGCTCCAGCTTGGCAGCCCTGGTCACGGCTCCTCTACCGCTGCCGCCAGCCAGGTACTCCACCAGCCCGGTAGTGGTGGCGACCCTGCGGATATGGGGCCAGTGGAGGAGGCATGTAGGGGAGACGGGGGCGTCGGTTTGGGCGCCAATCTGCGACAACTATCGGTTTGCCCCCGGGAGTATGGATGGGGGGTTTCGCGTATGGCGGCAGGCGGGGGTGGGAAGGGTGGGCGATATGTTCCTGGAAGGGACCTTTGCGAGTTTGAGGAGCTTGGAGAAGAAATTTGGGCTGGTAAGGGGAAATTATTTTAGGTACCTACAATTGTGGGACTTTGTTCGTAGACAGGTCCCAACTTTCCCATGCCTCCCGCCAATGGGGATCTAAGACAGAATAGTCTCTCGGGTGGAAGAAGGGGAGGGTAGAGTCTCTGATATTTATAAGGTGCTCATGAGGGAGGAAGGGTCCCTGACAGAGGAACTGAAACTTAAATGGGAGGAGGAGGTAGGCGGGGAAATGGAGGATGGGCTGTGGGCAGAGGCCCTGAGTAGGGTAAATTTGACCGCGACATGTGCCAGGCTCGGGCTGATTCAATTTAAGGTCATTCACCGGGCCCACATGACGGTGGCTCGGATGAGCAAATTCTTTGGGATAGAGGACAAATGCGCTAGGTGCGCGGGAGGACCAGCGAACCACGTTCACATGTTTTGGGCATGCCCTAAGCTTAGGGGGTACTGGGAGGGATTTGCGGGCGTCATGTCCAGGGTGCTAAAAACAAGGGTGGCGATGGGTCCAAGGGTGGCACTTTTTGGGGTTTCGGAAGACCAGGGGAGAAAGAGGCCGATGTTTTGGCCTTTGCTTCCCTGATAGCCTGGCGAACGAATACTATTGGCGGGGAGGGACTCAAAGCCCCCGAAGACTGAGTTGTGGCTTGCGGACATGTCGAATTTCCTGGGTATGGGAAAAATTAAGTTCGCCTTGAGGGGATTTGTACAGTGGTTTGCCCGGAGGTGGCAACCATTTATTGACTTATTTGCGGGGGAGAGAGCAGTAGAGTAGGAAGGATAAAATGGTGGGTAGTACCGGTGGGAGAGAAGCGGGCTTGTGCAGTATGTTACGACTGAAGTATTGAATGTACGTGGATGTTTGCACATTTTTGCCTTTTTTGCTTTCTTTCTGTTGATGTCTGTAACTGTTTACAAAGCCAAAAACTACCTCAATAAAATTGTTTATTAAAAAATGTCACAAAGATCAAACTATATAACTTTTTGCTTACAACAAAGAGGTGAGAAAAAAAGGGGAAACCTCTCACCATCTCTCCTCACTTGTAACAGATCATAGGGAATTTAGAAAATCATAAATGATTGAGCAGAGTCAACACGGACTTGTGAAAGAGGAATTGTGCTTGGGGGGTAATATATTAGCATGGATTGAGGATTGATGGTAGGGCAGAAAACAGATAGTAGGAATAAAGTGATAATTTTCAGGTTGGCAGGCTATAACCAGTGAGACCACAAGGATCAATGTTAATGACTTGGATGAGAGGACCAAGTGTAATCTTACGTTTGCTAATGTTACAAAGTTAGGTGGGAATGCAAGCTATGAGGAGGATGCAAAGAGGCTGCCAAGTGACATAGGAAAGGACAACAATGAATGGACAACAATGTGGAAAATGCAATATAACAAGGAGGAGTGTGAAATTATCCACTTTGGTAGGAAAAATAGAAAAACAGAAGATATTTTTTAATGTTGTAAGACTGGAAAGTATTGGCATTCAGAGGGACCTGGAAATACTTGTATGTGAATCACAGAAAATCCACATGCAGAAATAGTAATAATATTTTTTATTAATGTCACAGGTAGGCTTACATTAACACTGCAATGAAGTTACTGTGAAAAATTCCCTAGTCGCCACACTCTGACGCCTGTTCAGGTACACTGAGGGAGAATTCAGAATGTTTAATTCACCAAATGGCGCATCTTTCAGGACTTCTGGGAGGAAATCGGAGCACCCGAAAGTATCTATGTGCTTTAAAAGGAGAGCAACAAACGAGACTCAACTGATTCCTGGAATGAGGGGAATTTCCTTTGAACAGAGGTTGAGCAGAATAGCTCTTATTCGGCAATGTTTCGGAGAATGAGAGATGACATCATTGAAATAAATCCTTAAGGGGCTTGGCAGTGTAGAGGCTACTGTCGCCAGACTAGAGAGCCCAGAAATAGGGGATCACGGTCTCAGAATAAGGGGTCAACCATTTAGGACTGAAATGAGGAGAAATTTCTTCAGTCAAAATAAGAACATAAGGACATAAGAACATAAGGACTCGGAGCAGGAGTAGGCCATCTGGTCCTTCGAGCCTGCTCCGCCATTCAATGAGGTCATGGCTGATCTTTTGTGGACTCAGCTCCACTTTTCCGCCTGAACACCATAACCCTTTATTCCTTTATTCTTCAAAAAACTATCTATCTTTATCTTGAAAACATTTAATGAAGGAGCCTCAATTGCTTCACTGTGATTCTTTGGCATTCTTTATCCCATAGAACTGTGGATAATTAGTCAGTAAGTATATTGAAAAAAGAGATTGATAGATTTTTAGGTGCTACAGAACTTAAGGGATTTGAGGATAATGTGGGAAGATGGACTTGAACTACAGTAAAATTCAAATGAGTTAAATCCCAGGAGACCTATGCACAAATCTGAGTTAGGCAGAACTTCATGGCAGACGGGGTGGCCCATTCTCTATATCGCCCGATATCCTACAAACACAGTCGACGCTAAAAGCAGAAGATTCAATTGCCAATTGAGGACCATTAAAGCAGTAAGTGAGTGAAAAAGTCTTTATTCAACACGTTCACATAGTCAAATAGCCTGTCCTTGTAAAAGGCTGGAGCTTTGCATTGAAAAATATCAGGAGTTAGCTGCGGAAAAACTGTGAACAAAACTGTTCAAACAAACAAAGCTGCCATGAGATATATTGTACCCATTGGCATATTTCCGTCATGTCTTCAGTCCCCTGAATTGTCATTCTGTTCTCAACTTGAATTTACTCGCTGCAAGATTCCTATTCTCTGACCTGCACTTCTAGCCACACTATTTAGATCGCTATTCCATTGAGTTTTTCATCAGTGGTAACCACAGGATGTTGATTGCACCTCATTCTAGAAGGTACAACATTTTCAAGGCATAACAATGAGCCTAACAGAGTTGGAGAAGATGTTTTCTCAATTCATTACATTCCCCATCAATGTGGGGTGCCTTAACACCACACACCCTGGAGAACTGTGGAATCACTGATGGTAATAGAGGATTTTTATGTGAATCTACTCTTCCGTGGGCACCATGAGCTGGACTTTACCTCCTTTCACTCATAAAAGTCAGGAGAGAACTCATTTTCACATGGCCAGCTCGCCCTGCAGACAGATAACTGCTGGAAACCCGTTTATTGGCTTGGGGTAGGCCCTCCTCCGCAATTTGGGGAGGTCAGGCTGGCAGGTACTGGAGAGGGAGGGATGTGGGAGAACTGGATGGTAGATTGTGTGGACAGGGCAGGGAGGAGGGGAAACTCAATAGCCGGAAGACGTTGGGTGTCTCCAAAGGACACATGGGGCCCACAAAGAAAGTAAACCCCGTTCCTCCCGGCTTGACTGGCCACTAACATTAGCAGTGAAAACTGCTCCTTCAGTAGCACCTCCAGAACCTGTGGCCTCTTTCACCTAATGGGACAACAGCAGCGGATGCCTTGAACATCAACACCTGCAAGTTCTTTTCCAAACCACACACCATCCTGATTTGGAAATATATCGCCCCTCCTTCACAGTCAGTGGGTCAAAATCCTGGAACTCCCCGCCCCCAACAGCACTGTAGGTGTACCTACACAACATGGACTATAGTGGTTCAAGAAGGCAGCTCACCACCACCTTCTCAGGGGCAATTAGGAACAAAAAATGCTGGTCTAGTCAGTAAAAAAATATTTTTTTAAACTTGAGCCTCTCTCACTGAGATTTAACTCTTAGTGGCTGTAAGTGGAACCCCTTCAATGGCTATCAATTGGCCTTAATTGGACCATGAGTGAGTTGGCCTATTGACACCTCCCATTTGCTGGTAAAATGGTGCTGAGGTGAGCGTGGGCAAACCTGGCATGGTGCTGAATTTTACAGTGCCCAACCTCCCCCACGGCCTTCCTAACCCCCCAGAAGGTGGGATGGGATGGGGTGGTGAGGGGCGATGTGGGGTGGCGAGAGCATAAAATCAGGCCCAGAAGTTGCTATGTTGCTGTCAGTTTTAGTGGAGTAACAACAGTGAATACTTTCTTTTTAAATTTAGAGTGCCCAATTCATTTTTTTCCAATCAAGGGGCAATTTAGAGCGGCCAATCCACCTACCCTGCACATCTTTGGGTTGTGGGGGCGAAACCCAAGCAAACACGGGGAGAATGTGCAAACTCCACACGAACAGTGATGCAGAGCTGGGATCGAACCTGGAACCTCGGCAGTGCTAACCACTGCGCCACCGTGCTGCCCTTCAACAGTGAATACTGCCAGTCATTCCCACCGCAAAATCTAGGTTGTTGACAATTCGCCTCTTCCAAGGTGGCCTAATGAATAGTTGTCAAACATGGAAGAGGCAGCCTCTCAATGCATTGCCAATTTCTATGTTCTTAACATCAGTCACTGCCACTCCATGCCCCTCCACCCCAAGCGCCCTCCCCCCACAACCCGCACCCCCCAGCCTCCCACTCCTGCAAGTTATAATTCATTGCCCTATTTAAATTACCCTTTCAGCAATGTAGGGAGCGGGACTTACTTGACTTAAATGCCAGGCCAATAAACATAAATCCAACTCTCAAAAATTGAAAAGTTAAAGTCCAGAAACCAAAGTTCACCTGTGAAAAATCCATCGGCCTCTCTTTAAGAGTTGACTTGGTGAAATTGGTGGAAGTGCATTTGTGCCTGGTCTTCAATGCCCATTTATGATCATATGACTGTACTTGAGACTAATTGTTAAAATGTTATACTATCGGTTTAAACACATTGTAACTACATTTACTGAAAGCGATGTCAGAAAGACATTTCGCTGCTTGAACAACAATGATTCCTTATCACAAAGAGGATGTCATGTACGAAACAATCATTTTAGCAATCTCTGATAACGTTGCAGCACGGCTTTACTTTGACCATTTCTGTTCCAACGGTGTATTCAACCCCTTCAACCAAGTGACTTCAAACCAAAATAATACAAAACTGGCTTTGAAATGCAACACAATGTGATATCAGACAAATTTGTAACTGCCCATTAACAAAGTGACTGATTTAAAATTGAAGTGAACACGTTACTCAGAAAAATAATCAACAAAGCACAAGAAGCAAGGATTTTCTGCTTTAAAGTGAAGTTGGTTTGCTGGGTTTGTACTTGGCTTCAATGATCCAGGCACGTTTTCCAGGCTTAGCAACATTGACGCAATTTGGTTGGACTCTTAGGGCACAATTCTGTGTCCCCTTGCTCCCGACGCGGATCCGAGCACAACAGCGAGATTGCGTACAAGCCCCTGACTTGCTTCACCCGGTGCCTTACAACTTACTTCAATACCTGGGGCTGGATTCTCCAACCCTTGATGCCAAAATCGCTTTCGACAATGGGGCGGAGAATCCGTTTTTGTGGCAAAATCCGGAGCAGCGCCGGTTTTTAAATTCTCTGCCCCCCCTAAAATCATACGCAACGCCGAGTATCCACCACCTCTGCCCATTGCCTGAGGCATGCCCCGCGATGCTCCACTGCTGTCAGGCCGAATTACTGATGGCGTGGGAGTCTCATGCTCCCAGCCATATGGGATCCTCACTAGGCTGCTGCGGACTCAGTCCGGGCCGCCACAGTCAGGGAAGGGCCAATCGGCGGGCGGGGGGGGGGCTTCAGTCACGGCTGGAGGCAATGTGTGCAGGTAGTCCTGAGCACGCGAGCGGCCGATGCGGGGCACTACTTTACCGGTCCAGATCCGCGGGCTCAGTCCGCCATGTACCACGGCGCGGCCGTTGCAGGCTCCCACCACATGCATGCACGGCCTCTGACCCGGATGTGCTGGGGGCCGTATTGGCAGCTGGAGCTGCGAGCTCTACGATGGCTCCCTGCTAGCCTCCAGCAAAGCGGTGAATCTGTGGCCTTTTGACGCGTTTTCCTGCCGTAAAAGACCACAGTTTTCACAGGCAATTGGACACACCTTGCTGATGGGGATGGTGGGTGGGGGTTCTGGGTGACTTTCAAGGTTGGAGCTATGAGAAGGTGGGAATCAGGAAACCCATCCAAAATAATGCCCCGATTTGTGAGCTCGCCAGCAGGAAATCCCTCTAAGTGCAGCCTCAGCAAGGAGAAACTCCCCGACAAAGGTACGAAAAAGGTACTGTCGGGAGGTCCCGGCGCTCAGACCAGCGAGGCCGTCACTGCTATAAAAAGTTAATTGGTCCACTTCATGAGGCCCCAAGGGCTTACACCGCAATAGATGGTCTTGTCGGCTGATTTGCCAGGACTGCACTCGCCGGCCACCCGCTAACCAGGAAGAGCAACACTTAAACCTCCCCTGCACAGGCATTCCACTCAGCTCACAGCCATGCCACCGGGAAGACCAGCTCCACAATTTGGGACACCAACAAGGGTAGATTGTTTGGATGCGATAGAGGCCAGATAGGATGCGCTGATTGAGGGTCTCAGAGGGTCAGCAAATAGAGGGAAAAAATTTCCGCAGTGCGGCCGCTATTTTTAAAAACGGTTGCAGCTTTTTGTTTTGCAAGTTCTGTAGTGGTTTTTATTCATTTATTCATTTATTTTATTCATTTAATTTTTACTGTTTTCATTTATTTTATTCATTTTTTTTGTACAAGTTCGGGGGTTTTTATTAATTTTATTCATTTATTTTACTCATTTTATTTTTTATTTTTTTTACAAGTTCAGGGGGGGGGGGTTTATTTGATAAAATTTTACAGGAAAAAAATTCAGAACTTTGGACAGATGGAGACTCGATACTTTCCGACACCAGAAGGCTTCACCTTCATCCAGCAGGTTCCATTGGAGGAGCATGGACGAGGGCCTAAGGGACCAAAAACCATTTCCTCCATCTTTGTCAGCAGCAAACAAGGTAAGAGAAAATGATGGGTCGCGCAGGTCGGCCAGCGTGGGTCGCGAAGCTCGGCCGGCGTGGGTCGTGAAGGTCGGCTGGGTTGGGTCCCGAAGGTTGGCCGGTTGGTAAAAATGGGTCCCCAGAAAAAAAGTTTGAAGAACACTGCCATATATGGAGGTCCTGGATGCCTCTTTCTCCCCCTGCACCCCCCCCTCAATTAGCCTTCAGCTGCTTAACCAGAGGCCTCCACGGACAGTGGGCATCATGGGTGGTTGGGTGGTCTAGGGCTGGGGTTGCCCCAGGAATGGGAACATGCAATCCAGGTGGGAACATGGTGGACCCGGCACCACTGAGACACCCATCACCCACCCCAACCAGCTGAGGACATGGGAGGCCACACCCCTACTCCACAATGCCCACTCCCCCACTGGCAAACAACCCCGACTGAGGCTGGCTCCCCAGGGGCTCCCATACCACCCCCCCCCTCCAAGCAGGTGGCAACAACCCCAGTGCTCCCGGGCTCATTGCCCTGAAGCAAAGTTGGCTTCTCATCTCCTCAGGTGCCTGCAACACCCTTCCACCAGCTTCACATTTGTGATGATGGAAGGTGGATAATAGTGAGTTGACAGCAGGACTGAATTCAAAGGACAGGTGGAAACTGTGCCTATTCACTACCACCCACCGTACCTTACACCAGGCATTGTCAAATTCGGGGGCATAACCTGTGGGTGGGTCCCGGTTTGTGTCGGGAGGGTCGCGGAGATGTTCGTCGTGGTGCTCCCAATCGCGCAAATCTGTGCTCAACAGCCGCCAAGCGGCCTTCAAAATGGGCGCGAACATTTTTTTAAAATGCAGCCGCACTGTGCATGCGTGCCGATGATTGGGCATGCATGCGCAGTGCGGCCGCGCTTTTTTAAAACGGTCACAGCTTTTTGTTTTACAAGTTCAGGGATTTTTTATTCATTTTATTCATTTGTTTTATTAATTTTATTTTTATTTTTTTCATTTATTTTATTCATTTCATTTGTTTTTTACAAGTTTGGAGGGGTTTTACTTGATAAAATTTGACAGAAAAAAAATGCGGAACTTTGGACAGATGGAGACTCCATACTTCCCGTCACCGGAAGGCTTCATCCAACAGGTTCCATTGGAGGAGAGTGTACGAGGGGGAGGAGAGTGTACGAGGGCCAAAGGGACCCAAAACCATTTGCTCCATTTTTGTCAGCATCAAACAAGGTAAGAGAAGATGGTGGGTCGTGCAGGTCGGCCGGCGTGGGTCGCGAATGTCGGCCGGGATGGGTCCTGAAGGTTGGCCGATTGATAAAAATTTGTGTCGGGAGGGTCGCGGAGATGTTCGTCGTGGTGCTCCCAATCGCGCAAATCTGTGCTCAACAGCCGCCAAGCGGCCTTCAAAATGGGCGCGAACATTTTTTTAAAATGCAGCCGCACTGTGCATGCGTGCCGATGATTGGGCATGCATGCGCAGTGCGGCCGCGCTTTTTTAAAACGGTCACAGCTTTTTGTTTTACAAGTTCAGGGATTTTTTATTCATTTTATTCATTTGTTTTATTAATTTTATTTTTATTTTTTTCATTTATTTTATTCATTTCATTTGTTTTTTACAAGTTTGGAGGGGTTTTACTTGATAAAATTTGACAGAAAAAAAATGCGGAACTTTGGACAGATGGAGACTCCATACTTCCCGTCACCGGAAGGCTTCATCCAACAGGTTCCATTGGAGGAGAGTGTACGAGGGGGAGGAGAGTGTACGAGGGCCAAAGGGACCCAAAACCATTTGCTCCATTTTTGTCAGCATCAAACAAGGTAAGAGAAGATGGTGGGTCGTGCAGGTCGGCCGGCGTGGGTCGCGAATGTCGGCCGGGATGGGTCCTGAAGGTTGGCCGATTGATAAAAATGGGACCCAGATAGAAAGTGTGAAGAACAGTGCTTTACACTATCTTGCAAAGTCATGGGGCGGGATTCTTGACGGCGTCAACACGGCCTCAGGATCAGCAATTCTGGCCCCTACAGGGGGCCAGAATGGCACTGGAGTGATCCACACCGCTCCAGCTGCTGATCCTGGCGTGAACCGTGCTCCGCGGGGTCCGCGCATGTGCAGTGGCACCGGCGCCAACGCACGCATGCGCAGTGGCTCCCTTCTCCGCGCCGGCGCTGACGCAACATGGCACAGGGCTACAGTGACCGGCGCAGAAGAAAGGAGGCCCCCAGCCAGAGAGGACGGCTCGCCAATCGGTGGGCCCCGATCGCGGGCCATGCCACATCGGATGCTCCCCCCGGGGTTGGACCACCCTCCCACCCCCCGTCCCACAGGCCGACCCCGGACCCTTCAACACAGAGGTCCCGCCGGCTGAGAGCAGGTGTGAACGGTGCCAGCGGGACTCAGGTTTTTAACGACGGCCGCTCAGCCCATCTCGGGATGAGAATCGGCGGGGGGTGGGGGGCCGCAAAGAACGGCCTCTGACCGGCGCCGCACCAGCCACGCAGGCGGCAATGGCGCCGATTCTCCGCTCTGCGGAGAATCACGTCCCGGTGTCGGGGCGGCGAGGCACGATTCGCGCCGGTCACGGGGATTCTCCGGCCCAGCCACAGCTGAGAGAATCCCGCCCATGATCAACCATAATGAGTTTGCCTATTTAAATTAAATGTCACTTTACAAAGTAATTCAGAATAATTTAGCACAGGAGAAACTTTCCTTTTGAAGTGGAGCCTGCAGCAGACAGCAAGCATCAGCATATATTCATTTACCATCCCACCATCCAGGCTGTTTCCGTAACAGCTTCCCCGAACAGGCGCAGGAATGTGGCGACTAAGGGCTTTTCACAGTAACTTCATTGAAGCCTACTTGTGACAATAAGCGATTTTCATTTTCATTTCGTTTTTCATTTCACATCACCTGTGCTATCATCTATTTAATGACTGGTTACAGAGCTAAATCAAATGCATAGTTTTTACAGTTACTTTTCTTTAACTTAATACCTTCAGTACAAAGTATATGTTCTCACTGCCTTGAAATCTCTGGCGACTTCTACCAATCTCTTTTTGCAACTTCAACAGGCTCGTCAGAGGCAGGAATACTATTCAACTGAGCCATAACTGACCCAATCGCCTAAGATTCATGAACTAAATCTAAGGATTGCAATTTGTGGATGTTACGGTTTGATCATCCTTCACTGCCTTTGCGTCGGCATTTCAAAGGCTTCGGCTCTTTTAATACAGCTGTGGATAAATTGGTACACTATTGCTTGAGTCCAAAGGTTGTGGGTTCAAACTCGACTCTAAATACTTGAGTACAAATCCAGGCTGACACACCAGTGCAAAAGTGAGATCGTGCTGCACTGTCAGAGCTGCCATCCTGCGGTGAGTTGAGACCCTGCCTTCTCTATGTGATGGGCAGAGGAATACCGTGGCACAATTTTGAAGGGCAGAAGAGTTATCCCTGGTATCTTGGGAAATATTTATCGCTGAATTAACATCACAAAAAAGTGCTATCTTATTCTTACATAGCTGTTTGTGAGAGCTTGCTGTGCATACATTTGCTGCCATGTTTCTGATATGACAGCTATGACTACACCCTCAAAAATACCCTATTGGCTGTAAAACAGTGCGGAATGTCCTGAGTTTCCCTTTTTATACGGTTTCCTCCCATAGCCCAAAGGTATGCATGTTAGGTGGATTGGCTGTGCTAAATTTGCCTTTAGTGTCCATGGATGTGCAGGTTAGGTTACAGGGTTATGGGAATAGGGCGGGGGAGTGGACCTGGGTTGAGTGCTCTTTTGGATGGTTGGTGCAAACTTGATGGGCCGAATGGCCTCCTTCTGCACCGTTGGGTTTCTATGATTCTAATGATAAACACAATGCACTGTATTTGGATGAGGAAAGTTCCAGATTTGATTGTTGGTCTGTTCAGCATTATTTCATCTCAACTGAGGTGACGGTTGTGTGAGAAATAGGGGAAAAATTAGCCAAGGTTTCTGTGACTACCCTTAGTCCAGTGACCCCACTGGAAAGCACGCATACTGATGTTGAGTGATGACAGGGCTAGGCCTAGCTATGGTCCACCTGCCGTGTAGCAAAATTGCTTGTTGTTATTGTCGAGCTCACACATAATTGGAGCCTGTGGAACCGTATCCCAACACAAATCAGTGCCCTCAGGAGAAAACTGTAACATCTAAAAAAGTGTAAGTTGGGATAAGTCTGTATTTGGAAAAACCCAAATATAATGATCTATTTTACTACTTTACTGTTTCCCATCAGATATCAATTGACTGACTACACATTGCAGTTTAAGACATTTACATGAGGCAAAAAAGTGATGAATACTGTGGACTTCCTGCCAAAATAAAACAAAATGAATTGCAACACTTGATGTATTGAAGAACAATATGTCACTGCAATTAATAATTCCAGCTTCACTTGCGTTACAGTGTAGGTTGAAAAATTCAGAAGACGGAAATAATACCCCTTTTGTGTCTTCCTGTGGTAAAATAGCTTTTCAAAGTAATTTTTGTTTCTCTCCTCTGTTCTATTTCATGAATCATGCTAGTTACTGTAGGTAAGTTCAAAGGTGAACTTCTCCTGCCAGATATTGACATATTTTCCTGCAGGTCAAACACAACTTAATCAAGATGTCAAAAAATGTAATAGCACTGTGGTCCCGAGGTTTCAATTCCATTTTTGCTGTTTACTGACTCTTTCACATTGATGGATGCCACAAGTGTGAAGAACAAAGTAGCAGGAGTTCGGCAGCAGTCGTCAAAAAGATCGATCTAGAGATTTGCAAAGATGTAGCTCGTTTTCTGATATCCATTGATGCAAATTATAATAATAATGCAGGGCTTTGATTAGAAATCTGACTAAACCGCTTTAGAGAAAGAGGTGCGACGTCAACCTTCAATTCAGACCAATGTGAAACCAAGTTTAAAATTAATGTTTAACATTTGCATGCCAGATTTCTCCAAATATTGAGATCTAACTGTGATATGACACATTGCACTCTTTCATCATTGAACAGAGAGATAATGGGGAATCTGTATTATCGGGTGAGATTTAACTCCTGAATGACAGGACACCCAGGCTCCAACCCCGGACCTGCATAGGGAGGCCCGGCTCGTTTTAATATCTGGGCTTCATTTTCCTTCTACTTAAGTCAACTCTCCACCCAAACTGAGGGTCCAGAGTCAGCATACTGACTTTGGGCCTGAGTAGATATCATAGTCCACAGATCACTAGGATGACAGAGGAGGTAGAAATTGAGACAAAGAAGCAAAGTTGTGCTCGCAATAAGGGTCAGGTAGAAAGTCTAATTGCAAACCAGGCTGAATACAGACTGTTCATCGGGGAGGTGAAAAACCAAATAAAAGAAGCACAAAGAAAGTATGAAATGAGGCTGGCATCTAACGTACAAGGAAATGCCAAAGTCTTCGATGGGCACATAAGTAGTAAAAGGGTGGTAAAAGGAGGAGTGGGCCGATAAGGGGTCATAAAGGGGATTTAAACATGGAGGCAGCGGATGTGATATTAAATGAATACTTTGCATGTGTCTCCACCAAGGAAGAAGATGTTACCCAGGCCCTGATTAGAGAGGAGGAAATTTAGTCATGGGAAGGATTTAATATTGAAAAGGACGAAGTTTTAGATCAGCTGTCTTCATTTAAATTTAATAAAAGATTGTAGACTTCCAGTTAACACAAATACTTTATTCAATGGGTTTGTTCTGTTTCCAGAGCTGATCTAGATATAATACAGTCAAAAGGTATGACCAGTGAAGCTAAGGTAAGTTTAGGGCAGTGGGGGAAGGGGGAGTTCCATGAGGGGCACATGCGATCGGGGTCGGGCCCTAGAACTCCGTACTGGACCACATAGCCGAGGATGGCTATTCAGTCCCTGCTGAACACACACCTCTCCTTGTTGTAGATTAGGTTGAGGAGTATGGCAGTGTGGACGAATTTGGAAAGGTTAGCGTCATGGTCCTGCTGGTCGTGGCCGCAGATGGTGACGTTATCCAGGTACGGGAAAGTGGCCTGCAGTCCGTACCAGTCAATCATTCGGTCCATCTCCCGTTGGAAGACCGAGACCCCGTTAGTGACACCGAAGGGAGCCCTAAAGAAATGGAGGAGATTTGATAGAGTTATTTAAATCATGAAGAAGAGTCTGCTCCGATTAGATAGGGGGAAACTGTTCCAACTCATGAACAGATCGAGAATTAGAGGGCATAGATTTAAGGTAATAGGTAAAAGAAGCAAAAGCAAGATGAAAAAAATTATTTTCATGCAATGAGTGGGATGTCACGAAGAGGGTGGGGGTGTGGGCCTGGGTGGAATGTTCTTGGGAAGTGCAGCCTTGATGGGTCGAATGACCTCCTTATGCACAATAGGAATCCTATGGTTCTATGGAGCGGTTAAGGTCTGGAATATACTGCCTGAGAGTGTGTATTGGAGGCAAGTTCAATCGAGGCATTCAAGATGGAATTAGATGATTATTTGAAAATCTGTATGGAGTCTGTGAAAGGTTCCATAAACTCTGTCGTGGGGAAGATTGGAGTCAAGCCTTAAGTAAGTTATAGTTGGCAGTTAGAAAAACTCAAGGCATTCTGGAAGAGTCAGCATGATTTTGTGAATGGGAAATGGGGCAGAATTCTCCGACCCCCCGCCGGGTCGGAGAATCACCGTCGGGCAGCGCAAATCATGCCCGCCGCCCCGATTCCTGGACGCGATTCTCTGCAGAGCAGAGAATCGGTGCCACTAGGGCCGGCGTGGTCAGCATGGCGCCGGTCGGGGTATGCGCCGACTCTCCATCCTGGGCCGGCATGGGCTGAGCGGCCATCACCAAAAATCCGAGTCCTGCCGGCGCCGTTCTAACATCCTCTGAGTTGGTGGGACGTCGATGTTGTAGGGTCTGGGGGCGGCATGTTGGGGGTAAGGGGGGGTCCGAACCCGGAGGGGGGGGGGCTCCGTAGTGGCCTGGCCCGCGATCGAGGCCCACCGATTGGCAGGCCGGCCTCTCTGTCTGGGGCCTCCTTTCCTCCGCGCCAGCTCCTGTAGCCCTGCTCCATTTGGCATCGGGGCCAGCGCGGGGAAGAAGGCCACTATGTATGCGCTAGTTGGCGCCGGCCCAACTGCACATACGCAGACCCCGCGGTGCCGGGTTCAGGCCAGGATTAGCAGCTGGTGCGGTGTGGGCCGCTCCAGCGCCGTGCTAGCCCCCTGTGGGCTGCAAAATGGGGTCCCGGAACGAGCACCAACACTGGAGTAAAACACTACTATTTTTACGCCGGCGTCGGCACTTAGCCGTCCAATCGGAGAATCCCGCCCCATATGTTTACCAAATTATTTGAAGGAGTGTTCCTGAAAGGAAGCCTATTTGTACTTCGATTTCCAGAGGCAGTTGACAAGCAGAAGTATTTTAAAGGCAGATGTTGATAGATTCCCCGTATCTAAGGAAGGATGTGTTGGCCTTGTTACCCAAAGGAAACAAAGGTTACCGGCGATAGATGGGAATGTGGAATTCGAAACTCAAACAGATCAGCCATGATTTCATTGAATGGCGGAGCTGGCTTGAGGGACCACATGACCTACTTCTGCTCCTATTTGGTATGTTTGTAAAAGAAGCAATATGCAGGGTTATGGGGAGAAGGCATAAGACATAGGAGCAGAATTTATATCCTTCAATCAACATCACTAAGCAATCTGGTCATTAACACATTGCTGTTTGAGGAATCTTATATTATATAAATTGTTTGCCACGATTTCATCACCGCTCTAGTGACTGCACTTCAAAGTACTTCATTGGCTGGAATGTGCTTTATTTTTAAAAAAAGCTTCAGGTGAGAAGTTCCATTAAATTAATCAGTATGGCTTCCCTTTTAGGTACTGGATGCACCCTACCCTGTTCAGTTGTGCCTTTTGCTAATAGTTGAATATCTGAATGAATAAACTGTGATTTTGATTTTATTTCTGAAACAAAGTCAAAGGAAATATTTAAGGGCAGCATGGTGGCGCAGTGGGTTAGCACTGCGGCCTCACGGCGCTGAGGTCCCAGGTTCGATCCCGGCTCTGGGTCACTGTCCGTGTGGAGTTTGCATATTCTCCCCGTGTTTGCGTGAGTTTCGCCCCCACAACCCAAAAAAAAATGTGCAAGCTAGGTGGATTGGCCACTCTAAATTGCCCCTTAATTGGAAAAATGATTGGGTACACTAAATTTATTTTTAAAAAAAGGAAGTATTTAATAGAAAGTAACATTTTTCGGCGACAGAGGTTGGCCGTAAATAAAGAGAGTAAAATTCCATAATATAGAGGGCAAATTGTCCACATCATCGGTCTTCTCAATCTTCCCTTTGTGTGTGTATGGAAGGTTTAATTCTTTTTTTTATTCATTTGCAGGATGTAGGCGTCGCTGGTTAGGCCAGCATTTATTGTCCATCCCTAGTTGCCCTTCAGAAGGTGGTGTTGATTTGCCTTCTTGAACCACTGCAGTCCTTGAGGTGTAGGTACACCCACTGTGCTGTTAGGGAGGGAGGTCCAGGATTTTGACCTAGCAACAGTGAAGGAACGGCGATATATTTCCAAGTCAGGGTGGCGAATGACTTGGAGGGAAACCTCCAGGTCTGTCAATAGGTAAGCCTGCTTGGGACCACACCGGGAGAGGTGGTGGGATTGGGTGTGGCAGTGGGTGGGGGTGGAGTGATGGGGTCTCCATCATGTGGTCGCTTTCCAAATTTAGCCCCAAGGTCTGCCCCCCTCTACGTTGGGTGTTCCCTCCCCACCTGGCCTTGCCAACAGGATTCCCGAACCCATTCTGCATACCACACCATGCCTTCCCTCACATCCCCAATGCAAGACTCAGACTTAGACCACGGGACTATGTCCCCAGATGGGAGGAATCTACCCAATGATTCAAGCTTGTGACTTATAATCAGAATCTACTGGTTATCTTGACAGTATACCCTCCTGCCTGACTTGGCCATCGCTGATTCTGACATTTTCTTTCTGGACTCAGCCTAATTGATATATATGTGGCAGCAACAATCAGTCAGCCAGAAAATTTGCCTCTCACTTAACTTTTCCAACCATGCCACCTTAGAACCACGCAGCATTCGGCCAACTTTATGTGGAAAATGCTGCCAAACTCTGGTCTCCATTGATGATGAGAGAAAGTTGACATATTTTTCATCTCTCAGGGAATTAAGGAACATGGATAGTGGCAGGAACATAGATTTGTGACAGAAAATCAGCCATGCACGTATTAACTGGTGGAGCAAGCCCAAGGAGGAGCGTGGTCCACTCTTGCTCCTATTTGTTATGTTCTTATAGTATCCAAAATTACTTCTCAACAACTCCCCATAGTGACAATGTATCTTAATGCTGTTAACCCTTGAAGTTGACAGTAACAATTTTGCAAAATCTATATTAAAATTGTAAAGAAAAACCCAGAGGTTCACGTACGCAGAAGAAAAGGGCAGCACGGTAGCACAAGCGATTAGCACTGTGGCTTCACAGCACCAGGGTCCCAGGTTCGATTCCCTGCTGGGTCATTGTCTGTGCGGAGTCTGCACGTTCTCCCCATGTCTGCGTGGGTTTCCTCCGGGTGCTTTGGTTTCCACCCACAGCCCAGAGGCGTGCAGGTTAGGTGGATTGGCCATGATAAATTGCCCTTAGTGACCAAAAAAGGTTAGATGGGGTTATTGGGTTACTGGGGATAGGGTGGAAGTGAGGGCTTAAGTGGATCGGTGCAGACTCGATGAGCCGAATGGCCTCCTTCTTCACTGTGTGTTCTATGTTCTATGTTCTAAAAAATGCCAGGTGAGGAAAGACCAGGAGAGTGGGATTAAAATCAAAGCTTTTGGGGGGTGTTGGACTGTGTATGCTGTTGGTGACTATGTATGGGTGGATGGTGGATTCCTGATTCCTTTTCTTTGATGTTTGTATTTAAAATGTTGAGGGTTGTTTGGGGGTTGGTGGGAGGGAGGAATTGTTGGCCAGGGGATTGACATTGTATTTGTTACCGTTGATTGTTGGATGAAAATGTGGAAAAGGAGAATAAAAATATTTATTTAAATAATAATCATAGCTTTTTCCACGTTTTGTGCAGGCACAATGGTCCTCTTTCTGTACGGTATGACTTCGTGATTCGATGAAAAGCCAATATGGACCCAATTTCCTATTTCTATACTTGCCAACCTACAGGTTTCTCTCCTTTCAATTTAATGATGGGAAAATCAGAGGCTGGTAAAAAATGATGAAGTGGAAAACCCTGACCCACATTTTAATCATGGTTAATAAACTGAACATAGGCTGAATACCACCACCAGGCCATAACCATTTCTGTCTGTAACCAGATGCATCTCAGTGGTCAGGAGAATTATGATTTAACCATAGCTATCTCGCCAACAGGGATTTGTGACTTTTTTTTCCATTACAATATAAAGATCTGTGATAATCGTAGCTCCCGGTGTTTTTATTTTAGAATGGGAATATTTAATATAAGTAAGCGAAAATTCACAAAGAGGAAACTAAAAGTCAGAAAGCACCACTCCTTGCTGCAAGTTGAACAGGTGAAACATTTATCTCCTATTTACAATTGCCACCAGACCTGCTGTGTATTTCCAAGATTTTTATATTTTGTTTCAATATTTCCAACATGTGATGTTATCCTTTTAATCTTGACTGTGAAACTACGGAAATTCCTGTGAGCTGCTCCCTGCCCACAGGTGCAGCAGAAACCCCATTTGGATGAAGTACTCTTTCAGAGGGGCCATGGGCCAAATGGCCTCCTTCTGCACTGTAGGGATTCTATGATTCATGTGTGTTAATGGACACTGCCAGCAAAGTAACACCAGTAGAGCGGGAGCAGCCCGTTGGAATTTCCTAGCCTATGAGTACTATAATACAAAACCCCTTCTCATATAGTGAGGGAAAGGAACCAGAGTGTAAAATTATATTCAGAAAGTAACAGATTTTCTTGCCAATTAATTTTTAAACTGTTAACAGTGCAAATATTTTGTGGTTAATATGGTTTACAGCTAAATCTGATTATATTCAGTCCAATAACATTATGTGATTGAGTACTGTACATTTTTATGAGATCATAGGATCATATAGAACAGATGGAGGCCATTCTGCCCTTTGAAAGACCTATCCATTATTCCCAGTCCTATACTCTTTCCCCATACCACGCAAATACTTCCTTGTCAAGGATACGTAATTCCCTCTTGAAAGTTATTATTGAATCTGTTCGCACCCCTCTTTAAAGCAAGCCTTTCAGATAGCTCATAGTGTTCTTTTTGATTCATCCTGGTTCTTTTGCAAATTATCTTAAGGATATCAGATTGCGTTCTCCCTGGTACAACTACAAATTGAATTATGATAGACCTCGCATGATGGCATTGCAACCAATAATCAGTGCACTGCTGTCTACGGTCTTTCAGCTACAGGAATTTGAAGAACAGAAAACAAAGCAGTTGATGAGAAGGGAGGCACTTTTATTCACCAACTCTACCCCACAAAAAAGGAAGCTCTATTTTAATACAAGTGCAAATAAAGAGCATTGGGAGAAAGCTTGAATGACAATAAATCCTTCTGTTATACTTCAGTCTGTTATCCTGTAATCAATAGTCCTTATGTTGCTCGGTGTCAGGCTTTGTTTTATGATGCTCCTGTGTGGCATTATGTTTTATTACATTAAAGGCACTACATAAATATGTTATTGTTGTTCTGGTTGTTGTTCACTGGTCGTCCCGCACAGTAAAAGATGGATATTTAGGTACCTCGAAGAATCCATTTTTAACAGAGGCTTGCTATCTGGCTCTTCTTCAGTGAGCCTGACCCAGGAAAATTACCAATTACGGATCAAAGATTCATATAGTAACCAATGGGCAGCTTGTTGGTCGGGTGCACAGTAATTCATAGTCGCTCCTGTGGTTCCAGTGCTTGACCACCATTATCTGTACCCCAAGGTGAAAATACTGCCTGTTAATCACTCCCCTGCTTGTCCTTTCATTTTACAGTAAACACAGTGGGTTAGTGTGGCCACTTTAGTTCATTCTCGCCTTTTTCTTTTGCCAGTGATGGTGTGTTTAACACAGAGGATAATGCTTTCAGGAAAGTTTTGAAACTTTGAAGTTCCCAGTTAGAGATGATGCAGTTAATAGCATATATTAAGCATCTCACCATGAATTTGAAGTCTGTCGACAGGATTCTGCCGTGTACTTGTGCAAAGCTGTTCTTTCGCTGATTAGAAGGCTGTGTCGGCAGGTCGGAGAGACATTGTTCACCCAGTGCAGAGAGGGGCGGGGAAAGAGAAGGACCTCCTTGTGAAACAGTCCCTGGGCCTGGCCCAACTTGGAATTGACAGGCCCAGGCAGCGGGCGAACGAGGAGGTTGTCCAGCCCAACCATCTGCCCTCTCCCACGACTACATTTGCAGTCCGGGTGTACCTGGAGAAGGAGTATGCGGTGTCCACGGGCAACCTTGAGACCTTCTGTGCCCGTTGGGCATTACTGATCCCGTTAATCACATTTTGATTTATGTTTTAAGTCTGATTTGTGATTTTGTTTTCATTCAAGGCAGTTTCCCTTTAAGAAACTGGCCCTTTAGTTTGTCCCTCAATTTATTTAATTTTGTTAACTTGGTTATTTATGTTATTCAAAATAGTTGGAGAGGCATTGCGTTTTGTTACAATTCCCAACTGGTTGGAAAGTAATATATGCCTGATACAAACTCTCACTTGGTGAAGGTCTCAGGGCCAACAGGAAAAAGCCAGAAAAATTATTCCTTACAACTCTGTGCTGTTTACTTGCATTGATCCAGAAACGTAAGCACAAAATTTGGGTTCTCATTTCACTGCCATACTAAACAAGTGCTACCTATTAGAGATGCCATCCTTCAAATGAGACTTTAGACCAAGGGCCCATCTGCCCTCTCAGGTGCCCTTTCAAGTAGTATTTCAAAGCAGAGCAGGACCAACATTGTCCTGGCGAATATCTATCCCTAATTTAACATCACATAGTAGATTATCTATCCACCTTCACATTGCTGTTTTGTAGAACATTTCTGTGAAAAACTGACTGCTACATTCCCCACGGGGCGGCACAGTGCTGGCACAGTGGTTAGCACTGCTGCCTCACAGCGCCAAGGACCTGGGTTCATAGAATCATAGATTTCCTAAAGTACAGGAGGAGGTCATTCGGCCTATCAAATCAGCACCAACCCTCTGAAAGAGCACCCTACCAACGCCCATAACCCCACCTAATCTGCACATCTTTGTACCCTCAGTGGCAATTTAGCATGGTAAATCCACCTAACCTGCATATCTTTGGACTTTGGGAGGAAACCAGAACACCCGGAGGCCTCGGTTGACTGTCTTTATGGTTTGCACGCTCTCCCCATGTCTGCGTGGGTTTCCTGTGGGTGCTCCGATATGAATGCCAGGAAACCCTGACAGTGCCAGGTTGGCACCCAGGTAGCACTGCCAGGGTATCCAGGTGGCACCAGCATTGCCTGGGCACCATGCTGCCCAAAGAGCAAACATACTGGGCACTACTGGTCACCTTGGAGACCCCCAGAAGTGCCGTTCTGTCTGGTCCCCGTTTGTGGGGATCAGTGCTGAATGGCGCTCGCCCGAGGTCTCTGAGGGGAAGGGGTTGAATCCCAGAGCCTCAGGTACCTCAGGAATCTGCACATTAGAGTGAGGCTTACTGGCTCACTCTAATATGCAGATTTGCTAAAAAGTGATCCTGATTATTGTTGGCGGGATTCACATTGCAGGATCTCGCGAGGCATTGGGAGCCGGGTAGATCCTGGGATTGGGGTCTCCCAGCTTTCAAATGTCATGCAGCGCCGCAGCGCCGCAGCGAGCTGCTTTTCCAGTGCAGCATGGCCATTGGGTGTGCCGAAGTTGTTACCCTTGTGCTGCATCTGCTTATTACTCAAAGTAGCATTCATCTCAACATCAGCAAAGAATTGATGTGCGACCTGGCAACCATTAAGAAGTACTTCCATTGGTCAGCATCAAGAGGTAGTTCCCTCGCATTGGTAAGAGGATCTCATAACAGACTATCAGGTTTCAAATTATTTATTACAATGTGAGTAATAACTGTGCTGGTATGTCAAAAATAAATCATTTGCCACTTAATGAATACACCGCAATATTTATAAACACCTCAGAGTTAACTGCTTTCACTTCCTCTTTTCCTCAGCTGAAAGCATTTAACTACCTTCTGATGTCAATAATAGCTAGATGTTTCTAAACATTGTGGTTAGGTTCATAGCAGGCTACTTGAGATGCATTCAAGCATGAAGAGATTTGAAAATAATCAATCCAGACATCTGGCTGTCAATTACAAGCTACTAAAAGCTATTTCTCTTTGAAGTTATTGGAAGCCTTGCAGATCAAAGGATCTGAGGGGGTTTGAAGCCTTAAGATGTGGTTTTAGTTTGCTGTTTCTGCCTGTTCTTTAGCTTCCAAGCAGGGATGACTGATGAGGGGTTGTGGGGGGGGGGGGGGGGGGGGGGTTGAGGGGTTTCTCTGTTATTGGGGGTGGTTCTCTATTATTGAGGGGGGGTCTCTGATATGGTGGGGGTCTCGGGTGGAGGTCTCTGATGGGAGTCTGGTGGGAGTGGTCAGACCACCCTCATACACGCGTTCTGTGTTGGGGGTGGTGGGGAGGAGGATGCCCCTACTTGTCAGCAGGGGGGAATTTGCATTGTGGGGGAGAGGGGACCAACTCAAAATGGCGGCCCAATAGGGATTCAAATTGAATCCCTTGCAATCCCCAAATGCATAAATGTGCATGGCTGGGGAGAGTGAATTGCTTCTGGGTGCTGCTCCCAGTGCCAGCATGAGCCAGAAGCAATTCAGGAGAACACAGTCTCTTGAGCAGAGAATCCAGCCCAGCCTTTTTTCAAAAACTGCAGTTAGGTAAAGCACCTGCTCCAAAGAGGAAGTATTTCAGAGTTAATAGACCCCTGTCTGGCTACATAAATGAACAGCCATAATCCTTTCTTTGAAATTGCATGGAACTGTCAATCAAGAGTTTTGCAAAAAGCAATGGACCATCAAATTGAATGCATGACAGAGGCTTGAAAAAGTTAAAAGAGGAATGAAATTGACTGGTAAAAGTCCTTCAAATCTTTGCACCACATTAAAGGGCAGAGATTTACTTTCATCACATTGCTGGAAGTATTTTATAGGCCCCTAAACACTCCAAGAGAAATAAAAGAGCAGATATGTAGGCACATTTCAAGAGGACGTGATGGGGGACAGTTTCATGGTTTTAGATCTACATGAGAAGACTTTTAGGGCTACAGAGAGAAAAACAAGGCAAATTTGCGAGTGATGTTGGGGAGGGTTTTAACTAACTTGGCAGGGGCCTGGGATCCTGAGAGAAGGTTCAGCAGGGATAGATGCACATCCAAAATCAAAAGAGACATAAAGTGAATCAGGGAAACGTAGACTGTCGAGACCAGTTAAGTCACAGCAAGATTGGATGGTATTTGTATTAATGCAAGGAGTCTGATGAACAAGGCAGATGAATTGGGGCCAAATTAAAACATGGTGGTATGATGTCATTGCTGTCACTGGGACATGGATGAGAGATGGGCAGGATTGGCAGCTCAATATTCCAGGATCTTCAGGCGAGATAGATAATGGAGTAAAAGAAGACGGGGTGTCGCAGTTTTGATCATGGAATCAATTACAGCAGTGAGGAGGGATGATATCTTAGAAGGCTCTTCAACTGAAGCCATATCGGCAGAACTTAAAAACCCCAATGGGGAAGCCCTTTCCAGTGATTGGGAGACCTTTGCCAGCTATTAGGGGGAGGGTCCTTGCCAACAAATCGGGGGGAGGGGGTGGATGGAACATTATTCTGAGATTGGGACCTTTCAGCGGGTTTAGGCCCTGCTTATCTGGGGTAGTGTAGAACACGATTCTCAGGAATGTTTTTTCAAAGCACCATGGAACGGCATGTCAGCTCACTCTTATCACCAGTGCGAAACAATCCCAATTCTCCGCTGGCGGGAGCACTTAGTCTGAAAATGGGCGCATTGCAGCCACTGGCCAGGGGCAGGATTCTCCCATACCCAGCAGGGCGGGCTGTCCCGGCGGGACAGAGTGGCATGAACCACTCCAGCATCGGGCCGCCTCCGCACCTTCAAGGGCTAGGCCGGCGGCGGAGTGGTTTGCGCCCTGCTGGCCAGCATAGAAGGCCTTTCGCGCCGCGCCAGCCGTGGCTGAAGGGGTCAGTGCATGCGCTGGAGCATCAGCGGCTGCTGATGTTATCACCGCGCATGTGCATGGAGGGTTCACCGATACGTCGGCCATCGCGGAGGCTGACACAGCCAGCGCATAGGAAAAGAGTGCCCCCACGGCCCGCAGATCAGTGAGCCCAATCGCGGGCCAGGCCACTGTGGGGGCACCACCCGGGGCCAGATCCCCCCGCCCCCCAGCACCCCAGAGCTCGCCCGCGCCGCCAGGTCCCGCCAGTAAGGGACCTAGTCCAATTTACGCCGGCGGGGCCTGTATATTACGAGTGGGATTTTGGCCCAAGGCGGGCCGGAGAATTGCCTGGGGACCGCTGCTAGCGGCCGCCGACCGGCGTGGCGCAATTCCTGCCCCCGCCGAATCTCCAGCGCCGAAGAATTCGACAGCCGGCGGGGCAGGATTCACACTGCTCCCCAGCGATTGTCCAACCCGGGGGGGGGTCGGAGATTCTCGTCCCAGAACACTTTGGCTGTTAGCTGGGGGAGGGATTCTCTAATCCCACAGCCAGCACACCCCGCCTGTGGATTTCCCGATGGTGTGGAGTGGCGTCATTGGGTATTCTGTCTGAGTCTTTAACTTGTTTGCCAAGGCTTGCTGTGTACAGTTTGGCTGTTGTGTTTCCTTACAATTCAACAATGACAGCATTCAGAAGTGCATAATTAGCTCAAAAGCGTTTTGGCATATTCTGAGGTTGTAAAAGGTTTACTATAAATATGTGTTCATATTCATTGTTTCTTTAGTTACTAATATTGTACCATGTAATTTCTCCACAGTTGAAGATTCCTATTGTTGATACATTTTTATTGCCCTTGTCATTATAATGTTACAGCGTTTTTTCCACTTGTTTTTGAGTAACATAGGTAAAGGGCCAAAACTTTGATTAAAGAACGCAACCAATATATAAACAAGTGGTAAAGAAAACAAGTGAAATATGCAATAGTTGTAAGGTGCAGTCAAACTTTGTTTTTTCAAGTTTTCAGTTTGGATTAGGAAGCGAAGGTATAACCAAGTAAGTGAAGCAAATCCCTTTCTTTAAAAACCTCACCCACTTCAAGGTCAAGGCATTGGGCACACACTCAGCTCATGAAATAGGAGAAGGTAGCAGCATTTTGCCAGCACAAAGTTAGTGATTGAAGACCTACACGGCCATATTTGCAGGCACCATATCATGTTTTCCTGCCTGTCTTCCTCTGCTTCCGCTTATTGGTTTTGGTGAGACCTGAATTTGATTTCAGTCGTGGATTTTGAAATCTTGTTTAGCTATTTACAAAAGTAGCTCAACTGGCATCTGAATAATTGTTTTTCTTTCCGCTAAAAATGGTGATGGTTCTCAGCTAAGGATCACACAACAGGATTTCAAGTTTTATGACTTCTACTGCAACAAGATAGAAGCAACATTGTTGCACTTTTTTAATGTAACAAAATAAAACATGCCACAATCGCATTAATTCACTTTTTAAAAATAAATTCAAGGTGCCCAATTAATATTTTTTCCAGTAAAGGGGCAATTTAGTGCGGCCAATCATCCTACCCTGCACATCTTTGGGTTGTGGGGGTGAGACCCATGCAGATATGGGGAGAATGTGTAAACTCCACCCGGACATTGACCCAGGGCTGGGATGAAACCCGGGTCATCGACAGCATGAGGCAGAATCACAGTTATTCACAATTGTATTTATTTCAATATCAGACCAAATGTCCATTCAAATCATTGTTAAATATTATGTTGCATATCATTGTTGCAACATCAATTCTGTAAGATCACAAGCCGGGCTACGTATCTGACTTCTGGTAAATAAAGCGATGAAAGTTAACAATGAGATTTAAAAAATAAGATGAAGAAAATATTTGTATGAAGTAGTAAGCTGAGATATTCACCCTACGAGCAAAAGGATTGAATGAGATAGTCATTAAAGCTGAAATTCATACCTCAAAAATGTTCCTCTGATGTAATTTATTTGAAACACATCTTTGTCTAATAGATTTCTTTCAATAATTATCTTATTTTTTTCCATACAATTCTTTTAATTACCCATCATTCCCACAAATATGAAAAACTCAAAAACATTATTTGACAAAAGGTATTTCGTTCACAATGAAATTAGTTTCCTTAGCCTTAATTGGCTTGATTCTAATTTAATTCGATTTACAATTTTTACTATATTATCTCTACTAGTCATTCTGGAAATCCTCGGTGCCACTCGCAAAATCTTCAGGATCAAACTCTACGGGCGGGATTTTCCGTGCAACCTGCCGCGTATTTCGCCATGGAAGAGGCAGCCTGCCATTGGCCGGTGGGGAGGTCTTCTGATCCCGTCATTGTCAACGGAGTTTCCCATTGAATGCATGCCTCGTCGTCAGGAAACTCACGCCGTTGGAGGGAACAGAAGATCCCACTGGCGTGAACAGATGGGAATTCTGGCCAACATCTACACTTATTTCCTCACTCTGAATATATCCTCATCAGTCTCCAAGGCAACATCCGCAGCACCACTCTCTACATTTTCAGCGTTTGTCCAAATATTTCACCGTAGATCACATTTGAAGTTCCTCCTTCTTGTGTCAAAATAAAGAGATTTCTTGGTGATCCTACTCAGCTGTTATGTTATTTGATGGTTTTTTAGAAGTGTTTTGATTATGTTATTGTTCCCACAAGAACATTCAGTGAATTAGGTGACTCATTTAAAGGCAGCAATCATTTGTACAGCACATTGCTGGTGGCTGTTTCTGTTCCAATTTTTTGCACCACAATATTTATAACTCTGATCTTTATTGATATCATATTGTGGCTTTGATTCACAATTATGATGAAGCACATAGATAACAACTTCCATAAAGAGTCCTATTTTCTTACCTGCAGAACTGGTTCTTCTTGTATTCTCTTGCTGTGTATCAACCTCTATTGTCTATTGTCTTCACCGTCCCTTTCTCTAATTGCCGCCTGTCACTTTCTGTAATTGTTTTGCCTTTTCCCTCTACCCGCTTAATTTTCCTTGCATCTGCATGTCGCCTGTTTCTTTCCTTTAACATGTGGTGTCTCCGAACATAAATTACATGAAACAAATAAAATATGAGCATGAGCAGCAAGTAATAGACAGACTTAAACAACCAACCTACTGATCAGTTCTAAGCTCTGCAGTCCTGCCACATACAGCCCTAAATGGCGGTGGATAATTAAACAACTCAGTGGAGGAGGAGGCTCCGCAAATTTCCTCATCCACAACAATGGAGGAGCCCAGGACATCAGTGCAAAGTACAAGGCTGAAGCATTCACAACAATCAGCCAGAGGTGCCAAGTGGATGATCCATCTTGGTTTCCTCCAGAGATCCTCAGCATCATCGATGCCAGTCTTCAGCCACATGATATCATGATGAGGAGATACCGCCATTGGACTGGGGCGAGCACAGAAAGAAGTCTCACAACACTAGGTTAAAGTCCAACAGGTTTGTTTCAAACACTAGCTTTCGGAGCACTGCTCCTTCCTCAGGTAAATGAAGAGGTATGTTCCAGAAACAACAGGGGCAGCACGGTAGCATGGTGGTTAGCATAGATGCTTCACAGCTCCAGGGTCCCAGGTTCGATTCCCGGCTGGGTCACTGTCTGTGTGGAGTCTGCACGTCCTCCCCGTGTGTGCGTGGGTTTCCTCCGGGTGCTCCGGTTTCCTCCCACAGTCCAAAGATGTGCGGGTTAGGTGGATTGGCCATGCTAAATTGCCCGTAGTGTCCTAATAGTAAGGTTAAGGGGGGGAGTTGTTGGGTTACGGGTATAGGGTGGATACATGGGTTTGAGTAGGGTGATCATTGCTCGGCACAACATCGAGGGCCGAAGGGCCTGTTCTGTGCTGTACTGTTCTATGTTCTATGTTCTATGTTCTATATATATATAGACAAATTCAAAGATGCCAGACAATGCTTAGAGTGCGAGCATTTGCAGGTAATCAAGTCTTTACAGATCCAGACATAGGGGTAACCCCAGGTTAAAGAGGTGTGAATTGTCTTAAGCCAGGACAGTTGATAGGATTTCGCAAGCCCAGGCCAGATGGTGGGGGATGAATGTAATATGACATGAAGCCAAGGTCCCGGTTGAGGCTGCACTCATGTGTGCAGAACTTGGCTATAAGTTTCTGCTCAGCGATTCGGCATTGTCGCGCGTCCTGAAGGCCACCTTGGAGAACGCCTACCCGGAGATCAGAGGTTGAATGCCCTTGACTGCTGAAGTGTTCCCCGATTGGAAGGGAAAATTCCTGCCTGGTGATTGTCGCACGATGTCCGTTCATTCGTTGTCACAGCATCTGCATGGTCCCGCCAATATACCACGCTGCGGGACATTCTTTCCTGCAGCATATGAGGTAGACAACGTTGGCCGAGTCACACGAGTATGTACCGAATACTTGGTGGGTGGTGTTCTCACGTGTAATGGTGGTATCCATGTCGATGATCTGGCAAGTCATGGAGAGATTGCCACGGCACTCCTGCCACAACTCTGCCATTGCAATCTCTGCAAAACGTGCCAGATCATCAAAGATAGACGGGTGATGGTGAGAGGGGCTGGGAGGAAGCGGTCAGAACAGGGATCCTCTGTGGATGTTCCCCTCAGTAACAAGTACATCGCATTGGATACTGTTGAGGGGGACAACCTACAAGGGGTAAGCCACGGTGAATGGATCTCCAGCACTGAGTCCGTCCCTGTGGCTCAGAAGGGAAGGAGGGAGAGCAGGAGAGCAATAGTTATTGGGGACTCGATAGTTAGAGGGACACATAGACGGTTCTGTGTCAATGAATGAGACTCATGGATGGTATGTTGCCTCCCAGGTGCCAGGGTCCGTGACTCTCGGACCGTGTTTTCAGAATCCTTAAGGGGGAGGGGGAACAGTCACAAGTCGTGGTACACATCAATACCAACGACATAGGTAAGAGAAGGGACGGGGATTTAAAACAGGAATTTAGAGAGCTAGGGTGGAAGCTGAGAGCCAGGAAAAAAACATGTTGTCATCTCTGGTTTGTTACTGGTGCCACATGCTAGCGAGTTGAGGAACAGGGAGAGAGTGCAGATAAACACGTGGCTGCAGGGATGGTGTAGGAAGGAGGGTTTCAGTTACGTGAATAATTGGAGCACATTCTGGGGAAGGTGGGTCCTGTACAGACAGAACGGTTTGCACCTGAACCAGAGGGGCACCAATATCCTGGAAGGGAAATTTGCTACGGCTCTTCGGGCGGGTTTAAACTAATTTGTCAGGGGAATGGGAAAACGAGCTGTAGTCCAGAAGCCAGTGTTGAGAGTAGTGAGGTACTGAGGAGGGTATCAAGGTCGCAGGAGTGTACCGGCAGGGAGGTGGGTTGAAGTGTGTCTACTTCAATGCAAGGAGCATCCGGAATAAGGTAGGTGAACTTGGAGGGTGGATTGGTACTTGGGACTACGATGTTGTGGCCATTATGGAGACATGGTTAGAACAGGAATGGTTGTTGGAAGTTCCGGAGTATAGATTTTTCAGTAAGAGTAGGGAAGGTGGTAAAAGAGGTGGAGGAGTAGCATTGCTAATCAAGGATAGTTTAACGGCTGCAGAAAGGCAGTTCGAAGGGGATCTGCCTACTGAGGTAATATGGGCCGAAGTTAGAAATAGGAAAGGAGCGGTCACGTTGTTAGGAGTTTTCTGTAGGTCCCCAAATACTAATAGAGATGTGGAGGAAGAAATTGAAAAACAGATTATGGATAGGTGTAGAGGTCTCAGGGTAGTTGTCATGGGTGACTTTAACTTTCCAAATAATGATTGGAACCTCTATAGGTCGAACAGTTCGGATGGGGCAGTTCTTGTACAGTGTGTGCAGGAGGGTTTCCTGACACAATGTGTGGATAGGCCGACAAAGGGGGGGGCACATTGGATTTGGTACTGGGTAATGAACCGGGCCAAGTGTTAGGTTTGTTTGTGGGAGAGCACTTTGGAGATAGTGACCACAATTCAGTGTCTTTCACTATTGCAATGGAGAGGGATAGAAATGAAAATGAAATGAAAATCGCTTATTGTTACGAGTAGGCTTCAATGAAGTTACTGTGAAAAGCCCCTAGTCGCCACATTCTGGCACCTGTCCAGGGAGGCTGGTACAGGAATCGAACCGTGCTGCTGGCCTGCTTGGTCTGCTTTAAAAGCCAGCGATTTAGCCTGGTGAGCTAAACCAGCCCCTGGTTTATGGCAGGGCAAGGTTTATAATTGGGGGAGGGGTAACTATGATGCAATTAGGCAAGAATTATGGAGCATAAGACGGGAACAGAAACTGTCAGGGAAAGGCACAAATGAAAAATGGAGCTTGTTCAAAGATAGGTATGTCCCTGTCAGGCAAGGAGGAAATGGCCATATGAGGGAACCATGGTTCAAAAAAGAGGTTGAATGTCTTGTCAAGAGGAAACAGGAAGAGTACGTAAGGATGAGATAACAAGGTTCAGTTGGGTCGCTTGAGGGTTACAAGGTAGCAAGGAATGAGCTAAAAAAAAAAGGGCTTAGGAGAGCTAGGAGGGGGCGTGAGAAGTCCTTGGCGGGTCGGACCAAGGAAAACCCCAAGGCTTTTTACTCTTATGTGAGAAATAAAAGAATTACCAGGGTGAGGTTAGGGCCAGTCAAGGACAGTAGTGGTAACTTGAGCAAGGAGCCAGAAGAGATAGGAGAGGCATTGAATGAATACTTTTCTTCAGTATTCACTGAGGAGAGGGGCCATGTTTTTGAGGATGAAAGTGTGATACAGGCGGGTAGGCTGGAGGAGGTAGATGTTCTGAGGAAGGATGTATTAGCAATTTTGAAAAACCTGAGGGTCGACAAGTCCCCTGGGCCAGATGGAATATATCCTAGGAATCTTTGGGAGGCAAGATTGCAGAGCCTTTGGATTTGATCTTTGTGTCCTCACTGTCCATGGGGATAGTGCCAGAGGACTGGAGAGTGGCGAATGTTGTCCCTCTGTTCAAGAAAGGGAGTAGGAATGACCCTGGTAATTATAGGCTGGATAGTCTTACTTCGGTGGTCGGTAAGTTAATGGAAAAGGTCCTGAAGGATAGGATTTATGACCATTTGGAAAGATGCAGCTGAATCCGGGATATTCAACACGGATTCGTGAAGGGTAAGTCTTGCCTCACAAATTTGATTGAATTCTTTGAGGAGGTAGCTAAGTGTGTAGATGAAGGTAGAGCAGTTGATGTTGTATACATGGATTTTAGTAAGGCGTTTGATAAGGTTCCCCCATGTTCGACTTATGAAGAAAGTAAGGAGGTGGGATAGAGGGACATTTGGCAAATTGGATAAGTAACTGGCTATCACATAGAAGACAGAGGGTGGTGGTGGATGGAAAATTTTCAGACTGGAGACCAGTTACCAGCGGTGTATCACAGGGATCAGTGCTGGGTCCTCTGCTATTTGTGATTTTTATCAATGACTTGGAGGAGGGGGCTGAAGGGTGGGTCAGTAAATTTGCTGATGACACTAAGATTGGTGGAGTAGTGGATGAGGTAGAGGGCTGTTGTAGGCTGCAAAGAGACATTGATAGGATGCAGAACTGGGCCGAAAAATGGCAGATCGAGTTTAACCCTGATAAATGCGAGGTGATTCATTTTGGTAGGACAAATTTGAATGAGGATTACAAGGTCAGTGGCAGGGTTCTGAGGCATGGGAGGAACAGAGCGATCTTGGGGTTCATGTCCACAGATCTCTTAAGTTTGCCACTCAAGTGTTTCGAGCCATGAAGAAGGCCTATAGTATGTTCGCGTTTATTAACCGGGGCTTGAGTTTAAGAGCCGTGGGGTTATGCTGCAACTGTACAGGACCCTGTGTATTGTGTGCCGTTCTGGTCACCTCATTATAGGAAGGATGTGGAAGCATTGGAAAGGGTGCAAAGGAGATTTACCAGGATGCTGCCTGGATTGAAGGGTAGGTCTTATGAGGAAAGGTTGAGGGAGCTAGGAGGATGAGAGGCGACCTAAAAGAGGTTTATAAGATGATGAGGGGGATAGAGAGAGTGGACGTTCAGAGACTATTTCCTCGGGCGGATGTAGCTGTTACACGGGGGCATAACTATAAGGTTCAGGGTGGGAGATATAGGAGGGATGTCCGAGATAGGTTCTTTACTCAGAGAGTGGTTAGAGTGTGGAATGGACTGACTGCTGTGATGGTGGGGTATGCCACTTTAGGAACTTTCAAGCGGTTATTGGATAGGCACATGGAGCACACCAGAATGACAGGGAGTGGGATAGCTTGATCTTGGTTTCGGACAATGCTCGGCACAATATTGAGGGCCGAAGGGCCTGTTCTGTACTGTGCTGTTCTATGTTCTAATCAAGAATCTATCAATCTCTGTCTTAAAGACACTCAGTGATTTGACCTCCACAGCCTTCACAGCAAGGAGTTCCACAGATTCACCACACTCTGGCTGAATAAATTCCTCCTCATCTCTGTTATAAGGACAGTAAGAAGTCTTACAACACCAGGTTAAAGTCCAACAGGTTTGTTTCAAACACGAGCTTTCGGAGCACGGCTCCTTCTTCAGGTGAATGGAAAGGCTTTCCATTCACCTGAAGAAGGAGCCGTGCTCCGAAAGCTCGTGTTTGAAACAAACCTGTCGGACTTTAACCTGGTGTTGTAAGACTTCTTACTGTGCTCACCCCAGTCCAACGCCGGCATCTCCACATCATGTCTGTTATAAGGAGCATCCCTTTTGGTCTGAGATTGTGTCCTCTGGTTCTAATTTTTCCTACAAGTGTAAACATCCTCTCCACGTCTACTCTATCCAGGATTCGTAGTATTCTGTAAGTTTCAATAAGATCCCCCTGTTCCTTCTGAACTCCAACGAATACAGACCCAGAGTCCTTAACTGTTCCTATTACGACAGGGTCTTCAGCCCAGGGATCATTCTTGTGAACCTCCTCTTGACCCTTTGCAAGACCAGCACATCCTTCTTTAGATATCGGGCCCAAAACTGCTCACAATACTCCAAATAGGGTCTGACCAGAGCCTTATGCAGCCTCAGAGTACATCCCTACTCTTGTATTCTAGTCCTCTCGACATGAATGCTAAAATTGCATTTGCCTACCCAACTGATGACTAAACCTGCACGTTAACCTTGAGATTTTTGAACAAGATTCCCAAGTCCTTTTGTCCTTCTGATTTCCTAAGCATTTTATTTTAATAATCTTTATTGTCACAGGTAGGCTTACATTTACACTGTAATGAAGTTACTGCGAAAAGCCCCGAGTCGCCACATTCCGGCGCCTGTTCGGGTACACAACGGGAGAATTCAGAATATCCAGTTCACCTGATAGCACGTCTTTTGGGACTTGTGGGAGGAAACTGGAGTACCCAGAGGAAACCCACGCAGACACATGGAGAACATGCAGACTCGACACGGACAGTGACCCAAGCCGGGAATCGAACCTGGCACCCTGGAGCTGTGAAGCAACAGTGCTACCCACTGTGCTACCATGCTGCCCATTTCCCCATTTAGAAATGAGTAATGATGGGGACAGCGTCTTTCTGCCTTAACTAATGAGCTGAACAGTGTGAGGTCACGCATGGCCAGCTGTCCCACCCCTGAGTTGAAATCACTCTCATTTCTGCTCCCATCACCAAACCTACACCCCAGAACAGAAGATTCTGGCCACAGTGTCCGCAGGGGTGTGGATGATTCGATATCAACTCCCCTACTACATACCCCTGGGTCCATGATATTATCCAACCAAGCTTTGTTGAGTTGGCCTGAGGACCTTGGAAGAGATTGCCAATAAGTAAACAAACATAGAGACAGACACGTCACTTTTGTATTGATAGATATGTAACTTGGGCCAGTGTGATTCAAATGGCCAATCACAGCCGCTGGGAAATGCCACATTTCTCAATCTCTGTTACTCATCGATGAAGGTTTCCACCAGATTCTTTTCCAAAATTCTCTTCAATTTGCTTCCCCTGCTGCCCATTCTATTCATTAACCACCCCTTTGCCTGCAGTATCTCAATCTAAGGTCTCTCTTCATCGTCCCGAACCCAATTCCAACTTTATGGTCTCTTGTAGAATCTGTGACTATTTTTAAAATGTGAGGTATGATTTTGGCTTTGTGTGGTAGAGTAAAATGGGCAAAATGTTTCCTATGGGCTCATGTGAAGCAGGACAGAAGTGTAAAGACCCAGAGGACACTAATTTAATGTGATTAGCAAAAGAAGCAACCACAACATGAGGGGGAAACCTTTTAACACAGCACTGCCTGAGAGTAGTGGAGGAAGATTCAATCAAGACAATCAAAAGAGAATTAGATAATTTTTGGAACATTGGCAGGGCTATGGGGAAAAGCTTGTGGAATGGGAGTAGGTGAGTTCCTCTTGCTGAGAACTGGCACAGACATGACAGGCTGAATGGCCTCTTTTTGTGCTGCAACTGCTCTATGATATTGTGGTTCTATGAATGCAAAGATTTCCCTGCCCACTGCTGGTCTTTCCACAGCCCCCTCTTCCATCACGTATCCCACCCCAACCCCCTTTCAGTGCCCAGAAAATTGTACCAAAGGCCATAAAAGAGGAGACAGTATTGGTATTTCACAAAGTGGAAATCAAATGGCTGGAATGCCTTCCTCATTTGAGCATACCTTGCCATGATTGATAGTGTTTTCTTTCCCTAATTGGCTACATAAAGACCTACAGAATGCAGCTCACCAAGGCTCCTTCAACAGCATCTTCCTGAGGTGCAATCTCAACCACCTAGAAGAACAAAGGTAGCAGATACAAGAGAAGACCACCATCCACACTTCTAAAGCGCCCCGTTCCTTCAATGTTGCTGCGTAAAAATCCTGAAACTGACTCCCTAACAGCACTGTGGGTGTACTTACACCACATGGCCTGCACCATTCAAAAAGGTGGATCACCAGCACCGTTTCAATGATAAATAGGGGCGGGCAATACATTTTTTAAAAATCAGTCATTGTGTAATATGTATAGGGTTTCTCCTCCGGCCATCAATTTCTTGGAATAATAGAACAGCCAACCCATAACGAATGGTGTCAGTATTGATTTCTATCGACCTTTGCAGATCAGAAAAGAAAGGATTGGTGTTTATCATACACCTTTCAAATCTTGTCATAAGTCTTCCTCAGTATTCCAAGAAGTCACTGAAGCTCCTTTTTAATGTTGGTTCTGTCCATCGCTGTCCCAATTGTATTCCTGACAGGCCTATGGGTATCACATATCTCTCTGCAGGGTCTGTGTAAAAACTATTTTTTTGATTTGAAGTAAATTGGCAGAACAATTTTAAAAAATACATAGAAAACAGTTTCATAATGCCTTTTCATTTTCATTTGTTCTTGATCTACAACATTCAACATTAACATCGCTAATTCTCAAAAACTACTTTGCAATGAAGAAATCCTTCCAGATAAGCAGTACGGCATAATCAGCCATCAGTGGAACAATATGCTTATCTATAGGTAGTTAGGCAATCTTTTGACAGTTGAAAGTTTCACAAATAATTAAAAGGAAGTTCATGATCATGATAAAATACTTTAATACCTATTCTTTCATTAAATATATTCTTGCAATTTAATCAGATATGCCATGGTACTGTTAATGGAGGGCTTGAGGTTTTATTAGAAAGTGGGGTAATGTTAAGTCATATGACCAACGTCATTGGACATGATGCTGTGACCCCATTGTGCCCAGCTTGGATCCGGGCACAATGGGTGAATCGCGCGCGAGTCCCAAATCAGGTCCAGGGCGGGAGCAAAATCTCACGAGAATCATCTGACTTATTCCTCCAGGCACAATCTGGATCTTACCCACACTTGGCGACATCCAGATCTGCATACTTAATAATAGTAATCACGTATTGTCACAAAAATGACCCTTTCGGTTCATTTAAATACCTAGTCGCTGGATTCACCCGGCGCCTGGGGCTCACCGCCTGCGTCTGGGAGACCTTGTCAGGGCGCCATTTAGTACTGATCCACACAAATATGGGCCAGTCATTATGGCACCTTGGGGACCCCTAGGTGGTCAGAGGAATGGCAGGGTGGCACCCTGGCACTCCCCCAGCAACTATGCACCTTGGCACTGCCAGCCTGGCAAGTCTTTCTCTTTAATTTTTGTAAGTTCAGTAGTCTAGTTAAAAGGTTGATAAGGAAACCGTCTCAGCTGACTGAGTGACAGTTAACTGTCATTTACCTGAAGCCTGATCAGGGCCTCAAAATGTGTTGATGAGTATTAAAGTTTAACTGGTGTATTAGTCATCTCAGCTCACCTCAGCTCGAGTAAGAAAGGGACATATGGAAGTGCACGATCAGTGAGCTTTGCTCATGAGCAATGGGAGAGGACACATCTTGAGTGAGACACAGCCAGAGTGAGGGTGGGTATTGGGAATTTAGAGAACAGTGGGAATCCATTGCAGAGGGGTGCTTTTGCTTTCTACCTGTTATCCTCTTCAGGGCTGGTCTTGCCATGCTGCAGAAGTAAAGGCTACAAGAGTAAGTGCTGGTTGGTAAGCAGTGGATAAAGTTGGGGAAGTATAGAATAGAACAGTACAGCACAGAACAGGCCCTTCGGCCCTCGATGTTGTGCCGAGCAATGATCACCCTACCCAAACCCACGTATCCACCCTATACCCGTAACCCAACAACCCCCCCCTTAACCTTACTTTTTTTTTAGGACACTACGGGCAATTTAGCATGGCCAATCCACCTAACCCGCACATCTTTGGACTGTGGGAGGAAACCGGAACACCCAGAGGAAACCCACGCACACACGGGGAGGACGTGCAGACTCCGCACAGACAGTGAACCAGCCGGGAATCGAACCTGGGACCCTGGAGCTGTAAAGCATTTATGCTAACCACCATGCTACCGTGCTTCCCCTATTTTTCCTATTTCCTATTTTTATTACTTATAGTTTGTAGGGTCTTTTTCTGGTTTATCGTTTGTAACAATATTCTGTAGTATCGATATCAGGAAAGAAGGACGCGAGAGTACTTGATATTATCTGATATGAAGCAACTTGAAAAGGTTTAATTTAAAAGGGTACAGCATGGCAGGAGAACTCTAAACCTTAACATGCTCCTCATGCTTCATGTGGGAAGCCGGAACATTTCCAGTGCCCGGAGCCAGCATGTGTGTAGGAACTATCACCAGCCGCAGCTCCTGGAAGCCCGGCTTTCAGAACTGGTGTGGTGGCTGGGGATATTGTGGAGCACTGCATGTGGTCATACTGCAGGCTCAGACTCCACAGGCGTGAAGAGAATGGGTGGCCACCAGGCAGGGTAAGAGGACTAAGTAGGCAGTGCAGGTATCTCCTGTGGCCATTTCTCTGCAAAACAGATATGCTATTTTGGATACAGTTGAGGGGAATGACCTCTCAGGGAAAAGCAGCAGCAGCCAAATTCATTGCACCACTGTTGGCTCTGCTGCACAGGGGAGTAAAATGTGTGAGAATGAAATAGTTAGAGGAGATTCAATTTTAAAGGGAATAGATAGGTGTTTCTGCGGCCGAAAAGGATACTACAGGATGGTATGTTGCCTCGCTGGTGCTAGGGTCAAGGATGTCCTGGACGGTTGCAGGATGGTTGCAGGACATTCTGGAGTGGGAGGGTGAACACCCAATGGGCGTGGTCACATTGGTACAAATGACATAGGGAGAAGAAGCAATGAGGTTCTGAAAGCAAAGTATGGTGTGTTAGGAAGCAAGTTGAAAAGTAGGACCTCAAAGGTAGTGATCTCATGTAGTACCAGTGCTACATGCTAGTCAGGATATGGTATCAGAGGGAGGGGTTCAGATGGCAGCACAAAGAGCGGCCTGGGCACAAGTGGCAGGTGGCAGAGGTCATGAGTGCCATACGCCCCACTGCCATTACCAGCCAGCAGTGCCAAAAGACACTGCAAGATCTCCTCAGGGCAGCCAGGGTGAGTGGGCAGCACCGTGCCCCTGGCATCGATCCCCATTCCACACACCCGTAACTCCCCCCTGCACCCCAGCCTGGAGGGTGACCAAATCCCACCCGGAGATAGTCTGCTCAGACCCCACCCTGCACCATATGCCATCACCCATACTACAAGCCATTGCTGGGTCTGGGTGCTTTGTTCATAAAGGCTACCAGCTTCCCACTCCGCTGTACCGCACACATCTGACTGCCTCACATCTGCCGTCCCCCCACCCCCAGGAAAAGGCGGCGCATAATCACAGGAAGAGAGAAGACTGGAGGGGGACCTCATGCTCAATGGGCTAGACAGCTGGTTTGTGGTGCAGAACAAAGCCAGCAGCACGGGTTCAATTCCCGTACCAGCTGAGAATTATGAATTCTCCCTCTGTGTACCCGAACAGGTGCCAGAATATGGAGACTAGGGGATTTTCACAGTAACTTAATTGCAGTGTTAATGTAAGCCTACTTATGACAATAAAGGATATTTATTTATTTTTTGAAACACGTAGGATTCTTGATGGTTTGACAGGGTAAATGCTGAGAGGATGTTTTCCCTCTTGGGAGATGCTAGGACCAGAGGGCCAAGTCTCAGAATAAAAGGGTGCCAATTTAAGACTGAGATGTGGAGGAATTTCTTCTCTCAGAGGGTTAGAGTCTTTGGGACTCTTTGTCACAGTGAGCTGCAGGGACAAAGACCTTGTGTACATTTCAGGCTGATATAGATAGATTCTAGATCAATAAGGGAATCAAGGGTTATGGGATAAAAGCAGGAAAGTGGATGTGAGGAATCTTGGATCAGCCATGATCCTATTGAATGGCAGAGCAGTCTTGATGGCCTGGACAGCCTCCTCCTGTTCCTGTTTCTTATGGCCTTATAGCCTTGAATCATTGGGAGTTGCTGGGACCTGGTTGTATTACGGTGAGCTGACTATCTCCCCCCTATGGGGTCAAGCACATCAGGGTAATTAGTGCCTTTAGAACTCGCAGGCCCCAATTTGCGATGTCTACCAATTTGTTAACAACTCCACCATCCCGTCCTCAAGGAGTCCCAAAGACTCTCAAAATGGGTCCTTCTCTGGCTGGTGAACTATAACTAGCGGGGTGTTGCAGGGTTCAGTCCTCACACCTCAGCTGTTTACAATTTATATAAATGATCTGTAATCAGGGACTGAGTGTAATGTAGCAAAATTTTTAGATGATACTAAAATAGGTGGGAAAGCAGGTAGTGAAGAGGAGATAAAGATTTTACAGACAGATATAGATAGGCTAGGAGATTGGGCCAAAGTGTGGGCCAAAATTGGGGTTTAATGGAGATAAGTGTGAGGTTATCCATTTTGGCCAAAAAAAAGAAAGATAAATTATTATCTAAATGATTCAAGATGCTTCTGGGCAGAGGGATCTGGGTGTCTTTATTCATGTATCGCAGAAAGTCAGTGTGCATCTCAACAATCTGTCACACACCAGAGATTCAAATTTAATTCCTGGGTTAGAACCCCAGGCGAATTGAATTGATTGTGACTTACATTGCTAAACTGAAGCAATTATCGGAGTATTGTGATTTTGGAGCCATCCTAAATGACATGTTATGGGTTAGGTTAGTCTGTGGTGTGAACAACAATGTTATTCAATGCACATTATACTGAAAAATATTGTACACAAGAGCTGCAGAGTGCACAAAATGGTGCCATTCTCTAGTTAGGGCAGGAATCTGCAGCCAGCCGTGGCACTAAAACTGCCAAAGCAACTGCAAAGCAGGAAACAATTTAGTTACCAAAAAAGAAAAAGGTACAGAATAGGCAATCAGGCAGTAATGCTTAAAGTGGAGCGTTAACAATGTGGAGGTAACCATACTCCTGTATCATATCGGTTTATGGAGGCTGAGTGTTTTTATTGTCACAAAAGCGAACATTTGATAAGGTGTGCAGAGGTAAGTCAAGATCACCAAGTAATCAATCAACCAAGATGTTACAAGTGTACAATGTTGAAGAGTCTAGCACCAGTCATACTGGTATTCACTCTCTGTTTAATCTAAAAATAGATGCGTTAAACCATGTTACTTTAACACTCCAGTTAAATGGGAAGCCTCTTAAGGTGGAAGTGGATACAGGGGCACCAGCCACTGTGATGGGCAAGCATAGATTTCAGTTCCTAAGAGAGGGAGTACAAACTTTGAAATTGAAGAGCACTTCTGTCAAGTTGAAGACTTATAATACAGGAGAAGCAATAGAAATAAAAGGCACCACAATGGTACCTGGAAGTTATGAAAAGCACCTCCCAGTGATAATAGCCTTCTCGTCTGCGATTGACTTAAAGAAATCAAGTTGAATTGTGCTGACATTTTGGGAAGGGGGACTGCTTAAACGTATATGAAAATACGAGTGTCTTCTGTGAGAATTAGGCAAAATCAAAGGGCTAGAAGATAAGATGATTCATGTGGATCCAGAGGCGACTCCCCGATTCTTTAGGGCAAGACCAGTTCCATATGCCTTACAAGAGGAAATGGACAGTTAAGGGCCATGGAGAATGGGGAGGAAAGTGGAGTTGAGGTTGAGATAATCAGCCATGATTGTATTAAATGGCAGAGAAAGCTCAAGGGGCTGAATTTCCTACTCCTGCTCCTAGTGTTGTGATCTCTGTATATGTTAATACATGATTAGTTAATGTGCAGTCAGTACAGTCAGATGGTCAGTAGATGGCAACACTAACAGGAACTATATAAGGAGTTTCCCCGCTCTTTCTTAGTGTTTTTGTGTGTATTGCAGCTAAAGGATAGAAGTGACCAACCCTGAGTGGTGTGTATTATATTACTTGTTAATTTAATCTAATCTTAGTTAATTATATTACTAGTCAAAATATTAAAGTAAAAGAACTTACAAGTATATTATTTTGTTACTCAATAAATAATTTGTCATCAACTGGAAGACTTCAACTGTTTATCATTGAGTTAAATACAATTCGACAAGACAAATAAGTAATATATATATTACATCTCTGAAATGGAACACCTAGTTCTTATGTTCTTATGTTTTCTCAACAGGTTGGAAGAACTAGGCATTATCCAGCCAGTTCAGTTCTCGGAATGGGCAGCACCTATATGTCCCATATTGAAACCGGACAAGCCATTCACATTTGTGGCAATTATTAGCTAACAGTTAATCAGGCCGCCAAGCTGGATGAATATTCAATCTTGAGAATTGAAAACCTGTATGCAAAGGTGGCAGGCAGGAGGTCAATGTTACACAAAGCTGGATATGAGTCACGCATACCAGCAACTCAAATTACCGTGGCAGCACGGTGATTAGCACAATAGCTTCACAGCTCCAGGGTCCCAGGTTCAATTCCCGGCTTGGGTCACTGTCTGTGCAGAGTCTGCACGTTCTCCCTGTGTTTGTGTGGGTTTCCTCCGGGTGCTCCGGTTTCCTCCCACAGTCCAAAGATGTGCAGGCTAGGTGGATTGGCCATGCTAAATTGCCCCTAGTGTTGGGTGGGGTTGCTGGGTTATGGGGATAGGGTGGAGGTGTGCGGTTGGGTAGGGTGCTCTTTCCAAGAGCCGGTGCAGACTCGATGGGCCGAATGGCCTCCTTCTGCACTGTAAATTCTATGAAATTATATAAAGCTTCTCGGGGACATGTCATGGTAAACACACACAACGGCCTATTCCAATATACGCGCCTGCATTTTAGCGTGACTTCAGCATGCACAGTCTTCCAAAGGACAATGGAGAGGGCTGTAGTATACCTTGATGCTGTCCTTAGAACTGGATTGGCAGAGGGCAAGCATCTAGCAAACTTAGAAGAGGTGTTAAAGAAGCTTCAGGAGGCTAGAGTTTGCCTCAAGAAAGAGAAGTGCACTTGATTCAGTGATTGATTGATATTTATTGTCACATATACCGAAGTACAGTGAAAAGTATTTTTCTGTGGCCAAGGGATTGTGCACAGTACGTACATAGTAGACAAAAGAATAATTGACAGAGTACATTGACAAATGGTACATCAACAAATAGTGATTGGTTACAGTGCGGAACAAGGGCTAAACAAGAGCAGCAGAGGGCATTGTAAATAGTGTTCTTACAGGAACAGATCAGTCCGAGGGAGAGTCCTTGAGGAGTCTAGTAGCTGTGGGGAAGAAGTTGTTCCCATATCTGGATGCGCGGTCCACAGATCTCTGTATCTCCTGCCTGATGGAAGAGTCTAGGAGATGGCAATGCCTGGGTGTGAGGGGTCTCTGACAATGCTGCCTGCCTTCCTGAGGCAGAGGTGTAGACAGACAGCGGGAGATGTAGACAGGTGCAGACACCATTCAAACCAAACCACGGAGGTGACCTACTTGGCGCACCATGTGGATGCAAATAATTACCCCATGGAAAATAAGGTCAGTGATAAAGGAGACACCTGCCGCTGCAAACACAGCTGAACTCAAATTGTTTTTGGGGATGGTAAGCTACTATGGAATTTTTAAACCGAACTTATCGATGGCATTGGCCTCCTTGAATATTCTGCAAAAGAAACACCATTGTTCGTCTTGGCTTGCTCTCTAAGAGGAAGCTACCTACAGAGTAAAGCAATTGTTGCATTCCTCAAACTAGTTAGTCCACTTCGACCCATCGTAAAAACTGATATTGACCTGAGACGCCTCTCTATATGATGTTGTTGTGGTATTGCCCCATAAAATGGAGGACAGCTCTGAAAGAACAATAGGATATAAGACAAGAACCCTCTCATAGACTGAAAAAGGCTTTTCACAAATAGAGAAGGAAGGACTGTCAATAGTCTTTGGTATCAATAAATTCCACCAGTACTTACATGGTAGATACTTTACCATAATTTCTGGCCACAAAGCACTCTTGGATCTCTTAAAAGAGGACAAGGATATCCCGCCGATCGCCTCGGCAAGAATTCAACAATGGGCTTTAATTCTGTCCGCCTATGAATATACTTTCAAGCACCAACCTGGAACAAGCATAGCGAACGAGGATTCTCTTAGCCGCCTACCCTTGCAAGAAAGTATCATGTGTACTCTAGTACCATAAAAAATCATCGTGGCATTTAATTTTTTAGACACAATACCAGTCTTGGCAAAGCAGATCTGGAACTGGACCAATCAAAATCCACTTCTGTCCAATGTGAGACACAAAATACTGATAGGATGGGTAACTGAGTCAGTTTCTGAGGAAATGAAACTATTCTTTACCTGCAAGAATTAAGTGAGTTGTCAGATAGCATCATACTCTCGGGAGCAAGAGTAATCATTTCTGTACCAGACGGAGAGCGGCTCCTAACTGAATTACACAGCACTCCTCCTGGCATCTCTAAGATGAAGATGCTTGCCAGGAGCTCGGTGTGGTGGTCTGGTCTTGATGCTGAAATCAAGAATCTAGGCAAGCACTGTCAACAATGCCAACTGTAACACAGGTTTCTTGCTGCAGCCCCACTACATCCTTGGGAATCTTCTGGCTGGCCATGGGTACAAATGAATGAAATGAAAAATGCTTATTGTCACAAGTAGGCTTCAAATTAAGTTACTGTGAAAAACCCCCAGTCGCCACATTTTGGTGCTGGTTCGGGGAGGCTGTTATGGGAATTGAACCGTGCTGCTGGCCTGTCTTGGTCTGCTTTCAAAGCCAGCAATTTAGCCCTGTGCTAAACCAGCCCCTTGTCCATATCAATTAACTTTTTTTGAAAATATTTTTATTTGCTTTTTAATATTTTATACATAAAAACAAAACAGCACAAAGCAAAAATAATAACAAAGAACCCCCCCCCCCCCCACTCTGCTAACCAATACATATATGACTCAAAAAATAACCAACTGTTCCTGTCCACCTCCCAACCCCCCCCCCCCCCCCACCCAGCAAACCCCCCCCCCCCCAGCAACCCCCCCACCCCCAACCCCCCCCCCCCCCCCCCCCCCCAGCAACTACTTTAGCAGCTGACGATGACCAACTCTTTAAGGTGAAGAAAAAACAGACCCCATCTCTTATGGAACCCCCAAATTGCTCCCTTCAAAGTGAACTTAATCTTCTCAAGATACAGAAACTCCCATCAGGTCACCCAACCACTTTGAGGAACAAGGAGGAGAAGCTGACCTACACCCCAACAGGACCCGCTTGCAAGCAATCAGCAAGGCGAAGAGTAAAACAACTGCTCCCGCCCCCGTCTGCACCACCGGCAAGTCTGACACACCAAATGTGGCCCCCAGGGGACTGGGCTCCAAGTGCAAGATCGGCAACATGGTGCTGAAGAAATCCCCCCAAAAACTTCTCCAACTTCAGACAGGTTTAGAGCATATGCACATGGTTGGCAGGGCCCTTCCCACAGTGCTTGCAAGTGCTTTCCACACTCTCAAGCAAATGGCTCAATCTTGACCTCGTCAGATGAGCCCTGTGCACCAACTTTAATTGAATTAACCCGAGTCTCCCAAACAAGGTTGAGGCATTCACCCTCTGCAATACCTCACACCACAACCCTTCCTCCAGCACCACCCCAGCTCCTCCTCCCACTTGGCCTTAACCCTTTCCAACAAAGCCATATCCTCTTCCAGAATCCTCTCATAAATATCCATATTGATTATGTTGGTCCATTTCTGGGCACAATATTTTTACTTGTGATTGATGCACACTCTAAATGGATGGACATTTTTGAGGTAAAGTCACCCTCGTCTCATGTTAACATCTAAAGTTTGCGCCAATGCTTTTCAACTCATGGATTACCTGAAGTCATGATATCAGACAGTGGAACTGTGCTGAGTTTCAAAACATCACCGCTCTCAACGATATTAAACATGTTAGAACTGCACCTTTTCACCCAGCATCAAAGGGACCAGCTGAGAGAGCTGTCCAAACTTTCAAGTCTTCCTGAAAGAAACTGTCAGGAGGAACTTGGAGACCAAAATCTCATGATACCTCCTTCGCTATCGTACTACTCCACATGCAACAATGGGACTTCCACCAGCAGAACTGTTAATGAAAGGGGGTCTCAGAACGAGACTGACTGAGCCTCGTGTTTCCAAATTTGCCTGGGAGGGTATACGCCAGCCAAAGTAATCAGAAAGCAAGCCATGATTCACAAGTGCAGCATGATCATGAGAAACCTCGGTAACGGATCAAGTTGGATCCCGAGAATTATTGTCTCTAAAACCACACCCCTTTCATTACAAATGGATTTACAGGAATGGATCGTTCATAATCATGTGGAACACGTGAGGAGTAGAAAGACACAGCGCCAGGAAACTGGGTTCAATTCCGGCCTCGGGTGTCTCTGTGGAGTTTGCACTTTCTCCTCTTGTCTGTGTGGGTTTCTTCCAGATGCTCTGGTTTCCTCCCACAGTCCAAAGGTGTGTAGGTTAGGTGGATTGCCATGCAAAAAAACAATCTCTCCCTCAATGCCAGCAAAACTAAAGAGCTGGTCATCGACTTCAGGAAGCAAAGTACTGTACACACCCCTGTCAGCATCAACGGGGCCGAGGTGGAGATGGTTAGCAATTTCAAATTCCTAGGGGTTCACATCACCAAAAATCTGTCCTGGTCCACTCACGTCGACGCTATCACCAAGAAAGCACAACAGTGCCTATACTTCCTCAGGACACTAAGGAAATTTGGCATGTCCACATTAACCCTTACCAACTTTTACAGATGCACTATAGAAAGCATCCTATCGGGCTGCATCACAGCCTGGTATGGCAACTGCTCGGCCCAGGGTCGCAAGGAACTTCAGAGAGTTGTGAATACCTCCCAGTCCATCACACGAACCTGCCTCCCATCCATGAACTGCAACTACACCTCCCATTGCCGGGGGAAAGCGGGCAGCATAATCAAGGATCCCTCCCACCCGGCTTACTTACTTTTCCAACTTCTTCCATCGGGCAGGAGATACAGAAGTCTGAGAACACGCACGAACAGACTCAAAAACATCTTCTTCCCCACTGTCACCAGACTCCTAAATGACCCTCTTATTGACTGACATCATTAACACTACACCCTGTATGCTTCATCCGATGCCAATGGTTATGTAGTTACATTGTATATCTTGTGTTGTCCTATTATGTATTTTCTTGTATTTTCTTGAATTTTGTTTAATTCCCTTTTCTTCCATGTACTGAATGATCTGTTGAGCTGCTTGCAGAAAAATACTTTTCACTGTCCCTCTTTACACGTGACAATAAACAAATCCAATCCAATCCAATCCAATTAGCTCTTAGTGTCCATAGGTTAAGTGGAGTCATGGGGATAGGGCGGGCGATCGGGCATAGGCAGGGTGCTCTTTCTGAGGGTCGGTGTAGACTCGATGGGCCTAATGGCCTCCTCCTGCACTGGAGGGATTCTATGATTCTATGAAAGACACTCCAGCAGTCTGTGTGGCCATCAAGTAGTGTTTTCAAATCTGTAATCAACCAAGTACCTAATCAATCTATTATCGAAATAACTAATGTCTGCATGGAAGCAAAATGAGATGAATCGCCTGTGCCAGGAGAGATACCCATTTTTGTTAACGTTGATCCTGCGAAAGCATCTCAGACAACAGAATTATTATTTTTTTTTAAGTTTAGAGTGACCAATTCATTTTTTTCCAATTAAGGGGCAATTTAGCTTGTTCAATCCACCTACCTTGCACATCTTTGGGTTGTGGGGGCAAAACCCACGCAAACACGGAGAGAATGTTCAAACTCCACACGGACAGTGACCCAGAGCCGGGATTGAACCTGGGACCTCAGCACCGTGAGACTGCAGTGCTACCACTGTGCCACCATGCTGCCCAAGACAACAGAATTATGGCCACTCTACAGAAAAGATTTGATTTATAATTGTCCAACTCATGTATATAATGTTTAGTTAATATTTAGGACTGGGTGAATTAGTTATTGAAGATTGTATACAGGATTTAAAGGATGAAGGATGTGGTGATTATCCTTTCAGGGGCAACACAGCAGAGTACGGGTCACACAGACAAAATGAACTCAGAGTGTGGAATCACCCCAGGGAGAGAGGCTCATCAGCAGAGACTTTCTGGGAGAAAGTTACAGTCCATGCAACTGCTCTGTAATTCATATTAATAAGTGCCTTTTGTGTTCATTAACTGAGTCTGTAAAAATGCATCTTTACATGGTAGGTACATCCAATGTGCTGTTAGAGAGGCAGCGACGATAAATGAACAGCAATACATTTCCAACTCAGGATGCTGGATGTTTTGGAGGGGAACCTCAAGGTGGTGGTGTTCCCCTGTACCTGTCTGTGTCCTTCTAGATTGTAATGGTTGTGGGTTTGGAAGTTGCTGTCTAAGTAGCCTTGGTGAGTTCCTGCTGTGCATCGTGTAGATGGTACACACTGCTGTCATTGTGTGAGAGTGGTGGAGGGAGTGAATATTTGTGGATGGGGTGCCAATCAAGTGGGCTGCTTTGTCCTGGATGGTATCAAACATGTTGAGTGTTGCTGGAGCTGCACTCGTCCAGGCAAGTGTAGAGTATTCCATCTCCCTTTGAAATGGCGGACAGGCATTTGGGGATCAGGAGGTGAGTTACTCAATGTTAATTCCCAGCCACTGACCCGCTCTCATAGCCACAGTATGAATATGGCTAGTCCAGTTCAATTTCTGATCAATGGTAACCCTCAGGATGTTGATATTTGTGTTTTTCTTGGCGTCTGCACCTACAGGAATGCTTTTCTGGTAAAACATGCAATCAAACCATAAGAAAAGAAAACAACTTCAACAACTGATTCTTCAGCAGCTTAGAAAATTGTGTTGATTTTCCTCTACCTTTCGTTCCTATTTCTCTCGCGTACCAAGAGAAGAGCTCATCAAATCGCCTGCTTACCCTTCGATTTCAAAATAAAGAGAAGTTGAACTGACATCCTCGAAGGTGGTCAAGTATTTTTAGAAGTCAAACTTTTACTGCCATCTAATGGAAAAACCAAGAACTGTACTCAATAATTCAAAAACAAAGTTCTGCAAACACACACATTCTTGTTCATCTGATTTATTATGTCACTCGTGCATGAAAATGAAAAAAATGAAAACTGCTTATTGTCACGAGTAGGCTTCAATGAAGTTACTGTGAAAAGCCCCTAGTCGCTACATTCCGGCGCCTGTTCGGGGAGGCTGGTACGGGAATCGAACCGTGCTGCTGGCCTGCTTGGTCTGCTTTAAACGCCAGCGATTTAGCTTAGTGAGCTAAACCAGCCCCTAAAGTAAATTCGTAGTCGGCAGGATTTGAACCTGCGCAGGGAGATCCCAATGGATTTCTAGTCCATCGCCTTAACCACTCGGCCACGACTACACATGGGTTGGATTGCATGGATTGCTTGATGAAGTTTGTATCACAGTTTCTTCTTTAAAAAGAAGAAATGGGCAGCATGGTGGCATAATGGTGAGTACTGCTGCCTCACAGTAGCAGGGACCCGGGTTCAATTCCGACTTTGGTGACTGTTTGGAGTTTGCACGTTCTCCCCGTGGGTTTCCTCCGGGTGCTCAGATTTCCTCCCACAGTCCAAAGATGTGCAGGTTAGGTGGATCGACCATGCTAACTTGCCCCTTAGTGTCCAAAGATGTGCACCTATTAAAACCAAAGCATTTTTTAATCAGATCTGAGAGGTGACGTTATGCCCAAAATGAATAATTAGTTGTATTAAAATGTTTACATCAAAGATACTTGTTAACTATCAAAGTGAAACAAGCTCAATTACAATAAAGTCGTTAAAACTTAATAACTCTTCGAAAGAGAATATAAATCCAAAGAAAGGGGACAGCCAGCAGAGCCAGCTCTCACAGCTCGGTACATGGGAAGGATAGAACACAGCAACCGATTTCACCACCGAATACATCTCAAGAAGACCAGGTTTTAAAGAAGATTGATTGTCAAGGTGGGCCTGAAGGTCCCTTCAACCAACAGGAAGGATCCAGAAGCAATATCTTTCTATCTTCTTACCTTTCTGTTAAGAAAGTGTTTACAGCTTTAAAAAAATTATAATAATAAAATAACTTAAAAGTTTTAACCTAACAGTGGTTATTAGCCTACTTTACTTACTTAACAACACAGGACCCAGGACATCGATGCTACTAAGGGATAAGTAGGTAAAATTCTTCGGTGAAGGTATGGGTTATACCGGGGGATAACTTGAAAATATAGTTTGACCTGAATAGCACCCACCGAAGCCTGCATCGGAGTCAGGGAGTGAGAATCCCTGTTCACCATTTAGAATATCGACCCTTTTTGGTATAGGGGGAATTCTAAGAATAGCGGTTAGTTTTAACTTCAGAGGTAGCTCTGCCTGCAAGTCGGGATATAAGAACCCGTGCTGCCCGGCAGTCGGCCTTTCTTCTTTATGTCTGCTGCCAGGCACACATCTTGTGCATTAAAGCCTTTCGTTTGGATCACATCTTTGTCTCGTGTCCATTGATGGTGCATCAGGAACACTTCAGCAGTCAAGGACATTCAACCTCCGATAAACATTCTCCAAGGCAGCTTTCAAGACACACGACAACGCCGAATCACCGAGCAGAACCTGGTAGCCAAGTGCCGCATGCATGAGGACGGCCTCATCCGTGATCTTGGGTTTATGTCACAATACGTGTAACCGCCACCTCACTGCTCGGGTTTGCAGAATCCTACTAACAGTCCTGGCTTGAGACAATTCTTAGATTATCATAGAATTTACAGTGCAGAAGGAGGCCATTCAGCCCATCAAGTCTGCACCGGCTCTTGGAAAGAGCACCCTACCCAAGGTCAACACCTCCACCCTATCCCCATAACCCAGTAACCCCACCCAACACTAAGGGCAATTTTGGACACTATAGGCAATTTATCATGGCCAATCCACTTACCCTGCACATCTTTGGACTGTGGGAGGAAACTGGAGCATCCGGAGGAAACCCACGCACACATGAGGAGGATGTGCAGACTCCGCACAGACAGTGACCCAAGCCGGAATCGAACCTGGGACCCTGGAGCTGTGAAGCATTTTTGCTAACCACAATGCTACCATGCTGCCCTATTCACAACTTTATTACCTGTGATTGTCACTCACTCCACTCACATTGGCCGGGATTCTCCCCTACCCGGCAGGGCGGGGGTTCCCGGCATAGTGGAGTGGCGCCAACCACTCCGGCGTCGGGCCTCCCCAAAGGTGCGGAGAATTCCGCACCATTGGGAGCTAGGTCCGCGCCGGAGTCGTTGGCGCCACGCCGACTGGCGCCAAAACTGGCTCCAACGGCCTTTGACGCACGCCGATCGGCGTCGGGGCTGGCCAAAAGGCCTTTGCCGGTTCGCGCATGCGCCGGTGCATCAGCTGCTGCTGATGTCACCACCGGCGCATGCAGCGTAGGGGGGTTCTCTTCCGCCTCCGCCATGGTGGAGGCCGTAGCGGCGGCGGAGGAAAAAGAGTGCCCCCATGGCACTGGCCCGCCCGGTGGGCCCCGATCGCGGGCCTGGCCACCGTGGGGGGGGGGGGGGGGGGGAGGGCCGGGGGCCCGCTCGCGCCGCCAATCCCGACGCCACCAGAGGTGGTTCAAATCACGGTGGCAGGAGAGGCCTCTCAGCGGCGGGACTTCGACCCATCGCAGGCCGGAGAATCGCCACAGGGGGCTCGCTGATCGGCGCGGCGCGATTCCTGCCCCGCCAATTCACGTGTGCCGAGAATTCTGGCCACGGTGGGGGCGGGATTTTGGCCGGCCCCGGGCGATTCTCCGACCCTGCGGGGTTCAGAGAAATTTCGCCCATTGTTTGTACCTGTGAAGAGTCGTTTACCTGTAAAGACTCACATTCCAACCATTCGTCACATTCCAATCTGTAATTATTTTGCATTGGTATCTCTCCTATATAAGCTTGTGATTTCAAATAAACCTATTAGACTTTAACCTGATGTTGTGAACCTTCTTAAAGAGCAATGTAGATCCTCTAAAAGCTGAAAATGAGATATTGTCATGAATAATGGAAAAATGGCAAACATGTTGAACAATTAATTTGCCTCAGTATTTACAGTTGAAAAGGAGGATAACTTGCCAGAAGTCCTAAAAAATTTACAGTTAATAGAGGACAAGGACTTAATACACTTAACAAAAGTATAGCATCAGAAGCTAGGAAACTGTGGGGCTGGGTCAGGGAGCGTGTAGCGTGTCGCGGAATGCCATTTTCTGGGGGACACTAGTACTGTCGACTGATATCTGGCCATGTCGCTGGAGGCAATGATCTCTTGCATCTTGGTGTCGGGGTCCCCAGGGACGATGCCCCAGACCTCCATGCATCGGGGCGATTTGGCTGGAAGGTGACTCCTCATTGTCAAGTTGCTTCCGCATTGTCTGCTCTCGCCTCTGTATCTGACACAAAGCCAGTCCGGTCTGTCATACCACTGCCGTGGGAGTCCACTGGGCACCGACCCCGAAGTTGTGAACGTCCTCTGGTTTGAAATTCCTGGCATGAGTCCACCTGTCCTGGCCTCTGCTGTTCCTGACTCTGTCATACTTTCCAGCCAATATCAGGGAACATGAAGCTGAGGCAGGCCAGAGTCACCGGCCCATCAATGGTTCTGCCGATGCTACGCTGGATGCAGCATGCGGCATGGTCCAATAACAGGACACAAATCTAGCTAGCCTCATTTCCATGGATCCCGTGGTCTGCTTCTTCAGACCCCATTTGAAGGTCTTCGCCGCCTGCTCGGCTAGCCTGTTTGAGGAGTGCATCGGGGACCGGACAGGCCGTGAGTACTTACCCTAGGCCTCAGGGTCCACATGTATTTTGGTCACAGCTCTCTTAATTGTGCCCAGCCATCCTGGAAATCTTCAGGGTACTCCCCTCATTACTTTGTAAAGTCCACCAGTGGCAATCCGGAAGATCCGTTGCCAGTCCAACCAGATGTGGTGCAGCCAGTCGTGGCCCAGCAGACTTGGTCCGGGGCTCTTCACAGAACGCCACCCATAAGTCACCAGGTCACCATCATACCCACTATGACCAGGCATTCCCCTGAAGAGGTTGCAAGCCTCGCCTCGATGTCCCACAAACTCAACCATTGAACTCCAGTTCTGATTCTTTCGAAAGGCGAACTCCCAATAACCCCCATGACCAAATCCATCTCCAGTGGGTGGCCGTTCACCTGGATGATAATCCAAATGGGGACAATTCAATTGCGTACACTCCTAGTCACCTGGTTATACTAAATGGAGGGTCCGGGCTCTGAGCTACGGTCTCCCTCGGGCAGGTCGGTGAGTTTTCTGGCTGACCTGCAGCTTCCTATCTCTATGATTGCACCGGCCACAAGTGCCGCATCACCTTAGATCGCCCTCCATTGATTCCGGGGAGTCTTCCCGCCTGGCTGTAGCAGCCCTTGACCAATGTGCCTATCCCGGCGATCCTCCGGCCAGGGCAGGACTCCGGGGATCCCAGTCCTAGAGTGGCGCTGCGAGCCAGAATGGGAGCAGCCTGCACTGTCTACCTTCATCAGTGACAACCCTTGGAGTTCCCGAACTCCCTTCTTGGCACTTTCCCGTGAGAGGGAGACCTCAATGGCCTTTTTTAGGCCCAGCAATTTCCTCTGGGTCACCATATTGTTTACTCCACATACAAGATAGTTCCCTAGCGTCTCAGGTAGGGATGGCCCATAATCGCAAAGCTCTGTCAATCTTTGTAATCTTGTCTAAAACTCAGTAACGGAATCCCCTGTAGTCCTCTCAGCTATATTAAATCATAACCTCTGTATGATGACCGAAGACTTGAGGGTCATAGTGGTTTGCCACAATGCCACCAGCTCTTTGAATATCTTGGAGTCAGGGACCATGGGGTACATCAGTCTCCTTATGACACTGAAAGTGGGGGCCCCACAGTCGGAAGAATTACTGTCTGATGATCATCCCGAACGATAGCGTTTGCCTTAAAGAAATAGTGCATACACTACACCTACTGAGTCGAGTCCTCCACACCGCATCCAAAATATTGAGTTTGCCAAAAGAGCAAACCTTATTCCTTTGCGAAGTGAGGTGGCTGTGCTCCAAACGGTTAGCAGTACTGACCGTAGTTCCACTCGTCACAAATTTAGTGGTCACAGAGGAACTAAAACAAATGGTTTATTGCCAAAGTAAAGTACAGGGTCAGTCCCAGCGGGGACTACTCTGCAGCTCAGCTCCTACCTGGGCTGGTTTTTAATGTCCCAAGTTAACTATCCTCCTGATGGGCCTCCGCCCCTCAGTGGGGGAGCTCATACTCCACGAGGATCACGGGAAGATTAATCGACTCGTCACTATGGGTCTTGTGGGAATTATAAGAGATATTAAAGGATATGCGCCAAAAACAGGTATATGGAGTTAGACTACAAATCGGTAGTGATCTCATTGAATGGCGGGACAGCCTCAAGGGGCTGAATGGCCTACTCCAGTTCCTATGTCCCTAATTCAGCAGGATTGAATCTTCTTATTCACAGTAACTTCATTGCAGTGTTAATGTATGCCTACTTGTGACAATAATAGATTATTCTTATTCTTATTTATAAGCTATGCAGCTCTCTATCTCTCTCTCTATCTCTACCATTACTGAAATTCTAGTTCTAGCACCCAACCTGGAAATGTTGCTCTCTTTTAGACAAGGACAGATGTGAAATGACAATTTTATAAATTGGCTGTTCAATTTTCCTCAATTTGCCATTCTCATTTTAAGTGGACCAATACTCCCTTCCGCCCTTTGTTTCCTGCATTTATTTTTTGAAAAGCTTTTGTTTTTGTTATGTGAGATACAGCAGTCACATTCATTTAATCCTTTGGCTTCTTTTGTAAATTTTTTCACCTGTTTTCACCTCATCCTGATTCTGGGTCCTTTATACATTTTGAAAACCTTCTGCTTGTCAATGGTTTCCCCCTTCATAGAATCATAGAACTTACCGTGCAGAAGGAGGCCATTCAGCCCATCGAGTCTGTACCGGCCCTTGGAAAGAGCCCATATCTCCACCCTATCCCCGTAACCCAGTAACCCCACCAACCTTTTTGGATACTAAGGGGCAATTTATCATGGCCAATCCACCTAACCTGCACATCTATGGACTGTGGGAAGAAACCGGAGCACCCGGACGAAACCCACGCAGACACAGGGAGAAAGTGCAAACTCCACACAGACACCCGAGGCCGGAATTGAACCCGGGACCCTGGGGTTGTGAGGCAGCAGTGCTAACCACTGTGCCGCGGTATCACAGGGGAATGCATAGGTAGGGGAATGCATAGGAAGTGCTCTTTATTGAAAATAATTTTCCATTTTTTAGAAGAAGATAATGAAGATAATAAGATCATCTTAAATTTCCCTTTTTTTGTTAAAACTTCTATTTTCTTGCAGATACTAAATGCTCAAGTAGATACTGTCGCTCAGATGAGTCATTCACTTAGTGGGAACAGCTTAGAGTGGCTCCTCCGAAAACAGCTGAATGGGAAGGAAGGTGAAATATGTGACTTTGGACAGCTGAAAGCGACTCTAGAGTGACAACAGGAGACTATGCTACAAGCTGGCAGTGCTAATTATTTTCCCCTTTTCAGGAGATTGACATCCCTGAATCTCTTAATCTATTTTGACTTGGGCAGAATTTATTTGACTCATTGTTTCCTTAAATGGTCAAGATAGCCTGTGCTAAACTGCATACAGTAAGGGCGATTCTGCATTCCAGTGGTCTCACTGCGTAGCGGCACACACTAGAAATACAACTTGAGAAATTATAAACATCCATTAAAATGAATAAACAGAAAATCGCAGGCTGATTCTCAACAGTTTCCCACCGTATGTTCCCTGTGTGTCCCGCAGGGAATGCTGGATCAGATAATAATCTCAGTATTCCGGATGTGCCCTCATCAATAATCTATGGAAGATTAGAATAATTTGCTTTAATTGATAGAAATATGCCCTCAAGACAATATTATGTTTAATTTATACAATGATTAGCAAGCATATTTACCTTGGCTAATTTTCAAGGCTACTTATCTAGTTCTACAGGCATCAGCGTGGTGCAAAAACCATCAATACTAAAACAGGGTTTTAAACAGTGTTGATGCCTACATTTTATTGGGTCATAATAATTTTTGCTAATTTTAATATTTGCTCATATTTGCTAATTTGCATCTAACCTGTCAGTGGAAAATGGCAGTAAAATCAATTAACACACTCCTGAGAAAGTGGGATAAGAAACAGGTGAATTACAGTACAAAGAACAAAGAACAATACAGCACAGGAACAGGCCTTTGGCCCTCCAAGCCGAAGGCCTGTTTCTGTGCTGTGCCCCCTTGTAATTGTCATTTCCACCCTGGGAAAAAGCCTCCAACTGTTCACCCTATCAATACCCCTAATAATTTTATAAACTTCTATAGGTCGCCCCTCAGCCTCCATCTCTCCAGGGAGAACAATCCCCGTTTATTCAATCTCTCCTCATAGCTAACCCACCATAACAAGCAACATCCTCGTAAACCTTTTCTGTACTCACTCCAAAGTCTCCACGTCCTTCTGGTAGTGCGGTGACCAGAATTGGACACAATATTCCAAATGTGGCCTAATCAACGTTCTATATAATTGTAAAATAATGTTTGAGCTTTTATACTCGATACCCCGTCCTAAGAAGGCAAGCATGCCATATTCTTCCTTTATCACCATTTCCACCTCCCTGCCACTTTTAAGGATCTGGAGACCTGCACACCCAGATCTCTCTGTGTCTCTAGAGTCCTGATGGTTCTGCCATTTATTTTATAGCTCCCACCTGAATTGAATCTAGCAAAATGCATCACCTCGCAATTGTCCAGGTTAAATTCCATCTGCCATTACCGTTGCACCATTCTACCATTCATGGGTAAATAGGATGGTTGCAAGGACTTTAAACTACAAATGGAGGGAGGAAGGGAAGGGTAAAACTACAAGGAGTATAATGGTTAATGGGAACCAGATTAGCAGGTCAGCATGTAAGGAGAAGGTCGAGGTTAATAGGATGAGCAGGCAGGGCCAGTCCAACGACTATGGAGGGGAAAGGAAACGTAAAAAATCAAAATGTAAGGTGACTGGGAAATGAAAGTTGGGGATGACGCTGAGTGTTATCCGAGATTAATAAAGGAGGTCAGCATGTGTGAAAAGCGTAGTGCACAAGAAAATCATGCAAGGGAAATACAAAGCAGTAGGACATATTTAAAAACCTTGTACCGAAATGCACGCAGTATTCTGAATGAGGTCAATGAGCAGATGGCACAAATAGAGACAAATGGGCATGATTTAGTGGTGATTTCTGAAACATAGTTGCAGGATGACCAGGACTGGGAGTTAAATGTCCAATGGTACTCAGTATTCCAAAAGGATGGACAGGATGGAAAAGGAGGTGGAGTTGCTTTATTGGTTAAAGATGACATCAAGGCTGTATTAAGAAAAAATATTGGCACTAAGGGCCAAAATGTTTAATCGAAGTGGGTAGAAATGAAAAACAAGGAGGAAAACGCCTTAGTAGGAGTAATCTGCGGGCCCCCGACAATACTTTCAAAGTGGGGCACAATATAAACTAAGAAATAATGAGGGCTTGTGAGAAGGGCACAATGGTAATCATGGGTTAGTTTAATATGCAGATTGACAGAATCAATCAAATTGGCAAGGGTAGCCTCGAGGGAAATTTCATAGAATGCATGAGGGATTATTTCTTAGAGCAATATGTTATGGAGCCAACCAGGGAGCAGGCTATTTTAGAATTAGTATCACGTAACAAAGAAGGGTTGATAAATAGTCTTGTTGTTAAGGATCATCTTGGAAGGAGCAATCTCGGAATGCTAGAATTTCAAATTCAGATTGAGCGAGAGACGATAGAGTGCCAGATGAGAGTTTTAGGGTTGGGAAGAGGTAATTAGACAGGCCTGAGGAAAGAGTTGGCCCAAGTAGACTGGGCACAAATAGAGGGTAGGACAGTTGAGGAACAATGGCGGACGTTCAAGGAGATATTAAATACCTCTTAATTAAAGTATATTCCTGAGTGGAAGAGGAACTTTCCATGGCTAAACAAGGGAGTCAAGGAGGGCATAAAGGCAAAAACAAGGGCATACCATACTGCAAAAGCTAGTGGTAAGCTGGAGGATTGGAAGAAATTTAAGGGTCAACAAAAAGCTACTAAAAATAGAATCAAAAAAGTTAAGATGAACTTCGAAAGGAAACTAGCAGAAAACATAAACACTGATACCAAGAGCTTCTATAAGTATATAAAGAGGAAGAGAATAGCTAAAGACTGGACCTGCAGCAGGTGGTGAGGAAAACGAGGAGGAAAAACTCACGAGATCTTGTCCTTATCAATCTCCCTGTCGCAGGTGCATCTATCCATGACAGTATAGGTAGGAACATACCAAAGCACAGTCCTTGCGAAGGCAAAGTGTCTGGCACCATGACCATGCGAAATAGGATAGATTCAGAACAAATATAGCTGCTTAAAACTGGACAGCCATGAGGCACTGTCGGCCATCAGCAGCAGCAGAACTATATTCAACCATAATCTCTAACCTCAGCATATGATTACAATCAAGCCAAGGGATCAACCGTGGTTCACAGAAGAGTTCATAACGGCATGTCAGGAGCAGCACCAGACATACCGAAAATTAAGATGGGCAATTAAACTAACTGGAGAAGGGGAACCCATAAATATACCCATCCTTAAAGATGAGAGAGCGCAGCACATCTTCAAGGCCCTAATCAGGAATCGGATGGAATATTCAACACTTGCCTGGATGAGTGCAGGTCTAACAACATTCAAGATGTTTAACTCCATCCAGGACAAAGCAGTGATGCTTGATCAGCACCCCATTCAGCACATTAAACGTTCAATCCCTCCATCATCAATGTGGAGTCACAACAGTGTGTAACATCGACCAAATTGATTGCAGCAACTCATCAAGGCTGTTTCGACAGGACCTTACAAATCCACAATCTTTACCGCTATGAAGGATAAAGGGTAGCATGGGAACACTACCACCAGCAAGTTACCCTTCAAGCCACACACCACTCTGACTTGGAAATATATCGCGGTTCCTTCAGAACTCCCTCCCTAACAGCACTGGTGCACCTACACCACATGGACTGCAGTGGTTCAAGGAGGTTGCCCACCAAGGGCAATTAGGGATATGCAACATATGCTGCTCTGATCAATGACATCCACATCCCATGGACAGCACGGTAGCACAAGTGGATAGCACTGTGGCTTCGCAGCACCAGGGTCCCAGGTTCGATTCCCCGCTGGGTCACTGTCTGTGCGGAGTCTGCCCGTTCTCCCCATGTCTGCGTAGGTTTCCTCCGGGTGCTCCGGTTTCCTCCCACAGCCGAAAGACGTGCAGGTTAGGTGGACTGGCCATGCTAAATTGCCCTTAATGTCCAAAAAAATGTTATGAAGGGTTATTGGGTTACAGGGATAGGGTAGAAGTGAGGGCTTAAGTGGGTTGGTGCAGACTTGATGGGCCAAATGGCCTCCTTCTGCACTGTATGTTCTATGTGCTAAGAATAAAAAGTAATTGTATCTGGCCGAGCCTGACTCATCCAATCAAATTCAGGGTGATTCCTTCTTCTGTGAGTTCTCATGAACTGAAATCATTTGCGAAGAAAAGCTGGAGGTAATTTCCAAGGGACAACCAAATGTCTGTAAAGTGGATTGTGCCTTATACCATTGACTTGAAAGAATTACCATTTTGAGAAATGTGGCCGATTTCCATCATGAAGGTAGGCTGCCAGAGCTATATGCATTTCTAACTTGCAAGTCACCCATTGGAAATGTGGAATAGCTGTCTTATGCTTCCAAAATGTAAAGGCAGTCTGCATGTCTTAAGAGATCTTAGTGAATCAGATGAACTGGAGGAAGGAGGAGTTGCTTTCAATAGACAGGCAGAGAAAGTCAGTCATGCAACAGTAGGAAGAGGTATCCGAGCATGGGAATGCCGGGGGTCTGACACCACAGGCCTAATAGAAATGCAGGATGAAATTTAATGACCTGACCAGAGTTTGGAAGTTAAATTTACTGTTCAGAACTTATATCAAATCAGTTTCATCCTGCATTACTCTACTGCAGACCCAACCTGTCAAATACTGTGATAAACTGAAAATAAAGGAATCTAATAATTGGAAATGTGTTTTGGTGAGTATCGGATTAAAAGAGAAAAAACTATGTTGAAATGGAAATTGGTTAGGAAGACAGGTTGCTGAGGTGAGGGAACTGAAGTCTTTGAAATGCACATTAGCCTAGCAACACCAAGAAAAGTGGATAAAAATAGGGTATAGAATTTTGGGAGTTAAAGCAAAGACGGTAAACGTTCAAAAGAGATGAGGATGAATTTCACACTTGCAAGCTAAAAGAGTGAGCTTGCGTAAGAAATTATATTGAGAGGGACCTTTAAAGCAAAGAATGCAGATAAGAAAAGATCAGAAGGAAAAGCAGTATTTTCCCAGAATCCCTACAGTGCAGAAGGAGCCTATTCACCTATCGAGTCTGCACTGGCCCTTGGAAAGAACACCCTACTTATCCTACGCCTCCACCCTATCCCTGTAACCCAGTAACCCCGCCTAACATTTTGGATACTAAGGGGCAATTTAGCATGGCCAATCCGCTGTACCTGCACATCTTGGATTGTGGGAGGCACCCGGAGAAAACCCTGCAGATACGGCGAGAAAGTGCAAACTCCACGCAGCCAGTCACCCGAGGCCGGAATTGAACCCGGGTCCCTGGAGCTGTGAGGCAGCAGTGCTAACCACAGTGCCACTGTGCCACTCATATTGGTGGTAGAGTTAATCCTATGAAAGAGCTAGTCCAAAACCACAGTTACACACAGCACGGAGCTGTGTTCACTCTCAAACACAGCAAGTACTTGAAGAACTGCCATTTTGTCTCTATTCTAAATCAGACGCAACCCACAAGAGATATACATGCCATGTGTGGTAAGCATTGCTGGGTTTTGCTCATAGTTTTAAACCTATGGGATGTTCTTTGGGGAAGTTTAGCTCTGAGGTTAGGAAAGTAGAGGAATTTGGAACTAGGTCAATATTTATTTATTGTGCATCGCCATCAATTTAGTTAAGTGTTTGTTTTTAGTTGCATTGCTTGCTGCGTGTTTTACTGTTCAATAAATTGTTAGTTTGCTTAATTATTACAACAAAATTGGAACATTCTTCATAGGTGGAGGGGTAGGGGATATTCAGGGGGTGGGGGTGGGAGCAATGGAGCAGTAGAGGGTCTTCTAACTTTTTCTGGGTAACTATTGCTGTATTACAATCGGAACCAAATGATGTTTGTTATTTAAATCACATTTTCTGATGGTACCTGTGGTGTGATATGCCTATAGGCATCTCTATGTATAATTGTTCACAGTTGTACCAATGTATATATTTGTATACGAAAGGCAAAATGCTGGAAAATCTCAGCAAGTCTGGCAGCATCTGTAGGGAGAGAAAACAGCTAACGTTTCGAGTCCGATGACTCTTTGTCAAAGCTAACAGACAGAGAAAGTGGGAAATATTTATACTGTGGAGTGAGAATGAAAGATGAGTCATAGCCACAGAAACCCAGGGAAACCGGGTGCTAGTGGCCACATTTACCAAGGGGAAAGAGTGTTAATGGCAGTCCCCAGAGAGGACAAAAGATGTGAAAGGTCAAACAGCAGGGAAACTAACATCAGAGGATGAACTGTAGGTGTGGGGGGAGGGGAAGGGGGAAGCAAAGAGGAGAAAGGTGCAGGAAAGGTGGATAAGATTGGGGGGGGGGGGGGGAAATTAAATGTATATTAAGAAAGAAAGAAATGGTAAAAGACAGTTAAAATGAAATGAAAACAAATGGGTTGAGGTGGGGCTGATCATCTGAAGTTGTTGAATTCGATGTTCAGGTCGGAAGGCTGCAGCGTGCCTAACCGGAAGATGAGGTGTTGTTCCTCCAGTTTGCGTTGCGCTTCACTGGAACATTGCAGCAGGCCAAGAACAGACATGTGGGCATGGGATCAGGGTCTTTTGTTATATAATTTATAAATAATAGCACCACTATATAATATATTTGTATATAATAGCACCACTATACATAGCCACTGACCAATACATAGAGGGACAGTTATGACCTCCTGCCAGCAGGTGGAACCAGACATTGAAACAGACATATATATATCGGGGGGGGGCGGGCACTTGGTAGTAGAATGGACAAGAGGACAGACATCTCCCTCCATGGTTTTGCAGTAATGGAGACAGAATGATTTGTACATAGAAATGCATGGTTACCATCAAAAATAAATCAAGATGTAGCAATCACACCTTTGTGTTCCATGTGTATCTTCATGATCAAGGAAGCGGCCGAACACATCAGTTCCCAGTGCAGATCAATTGCCCTTGAGAGGTTTGCATTTCCTGGGCAATTGCTGCGCAATCCTTATCAAGAACTGTCTGGGAGGGCGAGGGGAGAGTAGGTGGGTCTCCCAGTGTATCTTTGGGTAGGCCCAGTTATTCTGACCTGGAGCTCGGAAGTTATGTCCCCTCCCCCCACCCCTCCCAGACTTGTATCTCTCTCACAGATACTGCCAGACCTGCTGAGCGTTTCTAGCATTTTTTAGTTTGTATTTCAGGTTTGCAGCATCTGCAAAATTTTGCTTTTGCATTTGGTTGTGGCTGGTTTGCTGTTTAGGGTCAGAAATCCAACTGGAAAGATTACAGCCTGGAGTTGTGGGAAAGAAGGGTACGAATTTGCAAAGTGGCAATGCATTCAAGGGCTTTGGAAAGGAAATGGCAAATGGATTGAGGTGGTGGTTTGCAATGGGCGTTGAGTTTGTGCTTTTGCATGTGAGGTGTGAGACAGTAGGTTTGAAATGGACAGAGACAATGCCTAAAGGCAGCGTTTAAAAGAGGCCTCTTTCAGATGTTACAACTTGTTTATTTTCAACATTTTCTGTGTCTAATTTAGATTTCCAAACTTCTAATTATCTAATGTATTTCTGCATTAAATTTCCAAATACAGCAAAAATGCAGAGCGGCAATGAAAGTCCAATGCCCTACAGTTAAAAAATTAGATGATTTACAAAGCAACATCATAATAAGATTGCAATCTCTCTTTTGACTCACATTCCGTACATACAGACATAGGTGGTGATATACTGGCTGCCTTGGGTGGTAAAGCATCTTGCTTTCAGTAGCAGAAATGTTCCACTGTTGCTGCTACCCTGCCCCCACCGCTTAAAGACTGGCTTAGCTTCATTCCTTAGAGCTAGAACTACAGCCACAGCACTGATCTTTGGGAGACAAAAAGTGGTTCACCTTTGACCTGGCAGGCAGTGATTTCATACAGGCTGTCAGCGTGATTGATTGATTTAAGTTGAGATCAAAGCAGGCAGATTCCAGAAAGCTTGTCGATAGCCTGTCATGAAAAAATATATACTGGATGACAAGGTCCATAACCATTGGAAACTATTGATTACGCACGAAAGGAAAGAGTAGTGGATGACAAAGCAAAGTTTGGTTTGCCCTGTATTTATGAGCTGATGCCTATAATAAACCTTTTCTACATTCAGTCCACACACCTCTAACTAGCTATGCTGTACACCTAGGTATTTATTAGATACAGATTAAATGCTATTGATTCGGCTCCTCATTAAACGTGGCACCTCAGGGCTGCAGGGTCCATGGCCTTGTGAACTAGGCTAATCCACTGAGGCTTTAAGTAGTTTGCTACTCTCGATCAATAAATATGGCAGTTTGTGTCATTTATTTCACTCAGTATAAAGCAGCCATCAGATTTATAAATGATCTAATGGATATAGTCTAAGCCCATTCATAAAAGTAATTTGTGTTCAGCTATTACATTATAATCAGAGTTTTGCACTGTCATGATATGCAACATGCAACCAATTAACACTCAGAATAGTTCACAACCAATGGGCAGTCAGGAAACACAGAGGGGGCATCACCACAAGAGGCATGACATAAACCCTGCCTCTTTCCACAGACAGACATCTAGAGAGTTAGACAGGGTTGATCAGCAGCCTCACACCTCAGCACGTGGCTTAGAGCAAGCTGGTACAGTTAGAATCTACTGTGGCCCGATGTCAAACCAGTGGTCCACGCACCACAACGTGTCCCTGCTCCACTGAGAGAGAGTGCCTGAAGGCAGAGCTCACGAGTCTATAACAAAAAGGCATAATTTCCAAGGTCACTGAACCAACCGACTGGGTCAGCTCGATGGTGTACGTAAAGAAGCCTTTGGGGGACCTACGCATCTGCATTGAGCCCAAGGATCTGAACAAAAACATTATGCGGGAACATTACCCCATCCCGAAGAGGGAAGAAATCACGAGTGAGATGGCACACGCGCGCTTCTTCACAAAATTGGGCGCATCCCAAGAATTTTGGCAAATCCAACTTGAAGAATCCAGCAGAAGGCTCTACACCTTCAACACGCCTTTTGGCAGATTCTGCTACAACCGAATGCCATTTGGCATCATCTCGGCATCAGAGAATTTCCATCGCATCATGGAATAGATGATGGAGGGAATGGAAGGGGTTCACGTCTACGTTGACGATATCATAATCTGATCCACAACCCCAGAGGAACATGTCGCGACTCAAGAAAGTATTCCGACACATACACGAACAAGGCCTCAAGCTAAACAGGTCCAAGTGCTGTTTTGGGACATCCATGCTGAAGTTTCTGGGCGATCAGATTTTGCAACACAGTGGTGCCCAAACACAGACAAAATTAAAGCCATCGAGGCAATGAAAGTCCCCGATGACAAGAAGGCAGTACTGTGCTTCCTGGGAATGGTCAATTACCTTGGCAAGTTCATTCCGAATTTGGCCACACAGACCACGGCCCTACGCAACCTAGTGAAAAAATCAACCGAACAGAGTGGCTGGAGCTGAAAGGCAAGCTCCCCACTGCACCAGTCCTTGCATTCTTTGACCCAGACCGAGAGACCAAGACATCTACAGATGCGAGTCAGGATGGCATTGGGCGGTGTTGCTTCAAAGAGACTACACGTCATCCTGGGTACCAGTCGCATCGCATCACGGGCAATGACACCCACTGAGACCAGATATGCGCAAATTGAGAAGGAATGTTTAGGTCTTCTCACCGGCATCCTCAAATTTCATGATTATATACAGCTTGCCAACATTTACTGTCGAGACGGATCATAGGCCTCTGGTCCACATCATCCAAAAGGACCTGAATGGCATGACGCCTCGTTTGCAGAGAATTCTGCTCAAACTACGGAGGTATGATTTCAATTTGGTATACACACCTGACATGGAGCTGATCATCACCGATGCATTGTCCCGCTCCGTCAACTCACCCAGTGAACCACTGGAGATCATCCAGCACATTGAATTGCAGGTACAACTGTGTGCAAGCACTCTCCTGGCAACAGATTGTGGTGATATGCATCACTCTAAATACACAAGGGGTTAATGTAGATACACTAGGACTGAGCAAACATCAGAGGGAGCACCAGAGACATCATGACACACAGACATTCAACCAATAGGTCAGTAAGATAGGACACGGCCAATGGGCAGTCAAGACACCCAGAGGTGACACTACCACAAGGAGGCTACCCATATAAAAGGACAGGGCACACATGCTTTTTCTCTTTCCATAGGCTACACTCAAAGAGACAGGGGCAGATCAGGAAGCATCACACCCACCGCATGGATTAGAGCAGACTGGTTAGTTAGATTGAGTTACTATAGTAAGATTAGCAGGAGAGTCGAACTCAAGTAGGAGAATTGTTAACTGTTCAATAAATGTGTTAAACCTAGTCTGAACCTTCCTTTGTCAGAGTATACATCAAGGAAGCAGCTTATGCTACATGAAGAAGCATAACACAACAGCTATGGTTAACAGATAATGGTCTAAAATTTACACACTTAACAAGAAGTAATAAGCAAGATGCTGGGGGCATACTGTCCCACCAAGATCTTATAGAAACAGGCTGGAAATCCATGGGTTGCATCCACAGCAGGTTCCTTACAGCAGGGCTTTTCAAACTGCGGATCACAACCCTTGGGTGGGACACGGACGGTTGTTGGGAGGGTCGCAAAGTAAATCAGCTTTTAAATTAACAATGCCGGCTGCAACTGGGTTTTAAATAGAACAATGCAGACTTCTGGCCAGAAGTGACAGCAGAGAGCAGGAAGCAGCTTATGCTACATGAAGAAGCAAAACACAACACAGATGAGAAGATCGTTCTCATCCGAGAAGAGATGGCCAAAGACCCCCTGTTGCAGCGAGTCAGCCACAACCTCAGCAATGGCTGGTAGAAAGGGCAATGCCCTCAATTCTACAACGTCAAGGATGACCTGACGCTGATCGACGGCATCCTGCTCAAGCTGGACAGAATAGCCATCCCGCTACGTCTCCAGAGCATGGTGCTGCGGCAGATTCATGAGGGGCACCTGGGTGTAAAATAGTGCAGATGCAGGGCCCAGCAAGCTGTCTAATGGTCCTGAACTGCGAAACCTGTCAGAGGTTCCAACCAGTGCAGAGCAAGGAGACGCTTCAACCACATGACCTAGAGACCTCTCCATGGTCCAAGGTTGGCATTGACCTATTCCACGCGAATGGTCACGACTGTATCTTAATCATCGATTACCTTTCAAACTATCCTGAGGTGCTGAAGCTGCCAGATCGGGGTTTAGGTGTTTTAGTAAGCTCAGAGAAGGGGGCAAAAGAGGGGGAGGTGTGGCGCTGCTAGTCAAGGACAGTATTACGGTGGCGGAAAGGATGCTAGATGGGGACTCTTCTTCTGAGGTAGTATGGGCTGAGGTTAGAAACAGGAAAGGAGAGGTCACCCTGTTGGGAGTTTTCTATAGGCCACCTAATAGTTCTAGGGATGTAGAGGAAAGGATGGCGAAGATGATTCTGGAAAAGAGCGAAAGTAACAGGGTAGTTGTTATGGGAGACTTTAACTTTCCAAATATTGACTGGAAAAGATATAGTTCGAGTACATTAGATGGGTCATTCTTTGTACAATGTGTGCAGGAGGGTTTCCTGACACAATATGTTGACAGGCCAACAAGAGGCGAGGCCACATTGGATTTGGTTTTGGGTAATGAACCAGGCCAGGTGTTAGATCTGGAGGTAGATGAGCACTTTGGAAACAGTGACCACAATTCGGTGACCTTTACGTTAGTGATGGAAAGGGATAAGTATACCCCGCAGGGCAAGAGTTATAGCTGGGGGAAGGGCAATTATGATGCCATTAGACATGACTTAGGATGTGTTGGTTGGAGAAGTAGGCTGCAAGGGTTGGGCACACTGGATATGTGGAGCTTGTTCAAGGAACAGCTATTGCATGTTCTTGATAAGTACGTACCAGTCAGGCAGGGAGGAAGGGGTCGAACGAGGGAACCGTGGTTTACCAAAGAAGTGGAATCTCTTGTTAAGAGGAAGAAGGAGGCCTATGTGAAGATGAGGCGTGAAGTTTCAGTTGGGGCGCTTGATAGTTACAAGGAAGCGAGGAAGGATCTAAAGAGAGAGCTGAGACGAGCAAGGAGGGGACATGAGAAGTCTTTGGCAGGTAGGATCAAGGAAAACCCAAAAGCTTTCTATAGGTGTGTCAGGAATAAAAGAATGACTAGGGTAAGAGTAGGGCCAGTTAAGGACAGTGGTGGGAAGTTGTGTGTGGAGGCTGAGGAGATAAGCGAGATACTAAATGAATACTTTTCGTCAGTATTCACTCAAGAAAAAGATAATATTGTGGAGGAGAATGCTGAGACCCAGGCTATTAGAATAGATGGCATTGAGGTGCGTAGGGAAGAAGTGTTGGCAATTCTGGACAAGGTGAAAATAGATAAGTCCCCGGGGCCGGATGGGATTTATCCTAGGATTCTCTGGGAAGCCAGGGAAGAGATTGCTGAGCCTTTGGCTTTGATTTTTAGGTCATCGTTGGCTACAGGAATAGTGCCAGAGGACTGGAGGATAGCAAATGTGGTCCCTTTGTTCAAGAAGGGGAGTAGAGATAACCCCGGTAACTATAGGCCGGTGAGCCTAACGTCTGTGGTGGGTAAAGTCTTGGAGAGGATTATAAAAGATACGATTTATAATCATCTAGATAGGAATAATATGATTAGGGACAGTCAGCATGGTTTTGTGAAGGGTAGGTCATGCCTCACAAACCTTATCGAGTTCTTTGAGAAGGTGACTGAACAGGTAGACGAGGGTAGAGCAGTTGATGTGGTGTATATGGATTTCAGTAAAGCGTTTGATAAGGTTCCCCACGGTCGGCTATTGCAGAAAATACGGAGGCTGGGGATTGAGGGTGATTTAGAGATGTGGATCAGAAATTGGCTAGTTGAAAGAAGACAGAGAGTGGTAGTTGATGGGAAATGTTCAGAATGGAGTTCAGTTACGAGTGGCGTACCACAAGGATCTGTTCTGGGGCCGTTGCTGTTTGTCATTTTTATAAATGACCTAGAGGAGGGCGCAAAAGGATGGGTGAGTAAATTTGCAGACGACACTAAAGTCGGTGGAGTTGTAGACAGTGCGGAAGGATGTTGCAGGTTACAGAGGGACATAGATAAGCTGCTGGGCTGAGAGGTGGCAAATGGAGTTTAATGTGGAGAAGTGTGAGGTGATTCACTTTGGAAAGAATAACAGAAATGCGGAATATTTGGCTAATGGTAAAATTCTTGGTAGTGTGGATGAGCAGAGGGATCTCGGTGTCCATGTACATAGATCCCTGAAAGTTGCCACCCAGGTTGATAGGGTTGTGAAGAAGGCCTATGGTGTGTTGGCCTTTATTGGTAGAGGGATTGAGTTCCGGAGCCATGAGGTCATGTTGCAGTTGTACAAAACTCTAGTACGGCCGCATTTGGAGTATTGCGTACAGTTCTGGTCGCCTCATTATAGGAAGGACGTGGAAGCTTTGGAACGGGTGCAGAGGAGATTTACCAGGATGTTGCCTGGTATGGAGGGAAAATCTTATGAGGAAAGGCTGATGGACTTGAGGTTGTTTTCGTTAGAGAGAAGAAGGTTAAGAGGTGACTTAATAGAGGCATACAAAATGATCAGAGGGTTAGATAGGGTGGACAGCGAGAGCCTTCTCCCGCGGATGGAGGTGGCTAGCACGACGGGACATAGCCTTAAATTGAGGGGTAATAGATATAGGACAGAGGTCAGAGGTGGGTTTTTTACGCAAAGAGTGGTGAGGTCGTGGAATGCCCTACCTGCAACAGTAGTGAACACGCCAACATTGAGGGCATTTAAAATTTTATTGGATAAGCATATGGATGATAAGGGCATAGTGTAGGTTAGATGGCCTTTAGATTTTTTCCATGTCGGTGCAACATCGAGGGCCGAAGGGCCTGTACTGCGTTGTATCGTTCTATGTTCTATCTCATCTCACAGACCATCATCAAAGCGTGTAAAGAGACATTCTCATGGCATGGCATCCCGAACACCGTCATGAGCGACAATGGCCCGTGCTTCCACAGTTGAGAATGGTCCACATTTGCCAAGAGCTACAATTTCAGGCATGTCACCTCCAGTCCGCACTATCCACAGTCCAATGGCAAAATCGAATAAGGGGTGCACATAGTTAAGCAGCTCATCCGCAAGGCCTCGGACTCCGCTTCCAACATACACCTTGCACTACTTGCGTACCGGGCGACTCCCTTGTCCGCTGGCATATCGCCAGCTCAACTGCTGATGAACAGGGGCCTGCTGACGACACTTCCAGCCATGCACCTGCCCAACCTTGATCACCTCCCGGTGCTGCAGAAGATGCAGCATCTTCGCGACAGCGAGAAGCAGGGCTATGACGCACATGAATAAATGAATGAAAATGCCACCAATCTGGACGTGCTATCCCCGGCAGACACGATCAGGGTTAAGATACCGGATGGTGGGTGGTCTTCTCCGGCCGTCGATGTTCAACAGGCAATGCCCAGATCCTATGTCATACGTATGGCTGATGGCTCCATTGTGCGAAGGAATTGAAGGGCACTGCGAAAAGTTGCTTGCCCACAACCACTTTCCCCTCCATTTCCACATGTCAAATTGCCTCCTCCAGACACCTCGACCCATGAGGCCACCAGTCGTGCCTCCTACTCGCCTGTCAAGACACCGTCATCCCCTTCACCACCTCTCTGGCGGTCGACGAGGATCAGACGCAAGCCCGAGAGACTGGGCTTATGAGCATTTGTTTGTTCTGTTCTGTGTTCCTCAGTCAGTCACATTAGACAGACACATTCACATGTATATACATCTACAAAAAGAAAGTGGCAGATGTCATGATATGCAAACATGCAACCAATGAACACTCAGAATAGGACACAACCAATGAGCAGTCAGGAAACCCAGAGGGGGCATCACCACAAGAGGGCATGACATAAACACTATAAAAGGGATGAGGCACTCACACCCTGCCTCTTTCCACAGACAGACATCTAGAGAGTTAGACAGGGTTGATCAGCAGCCTCACACCTCAGCACGTGGCTTAGAGCAAGCTGGTACAGTTAGACTGAGCTACTACAGTTAAATTAGCAGAGAGTCGAACTCATTTGAGAACTGTGTTAATAGTTCAATAAACACGTTGAACTCATTTCAGAGTCTGGAGCATCCTTTAGTTAAGACTGCATCAAGTAGCAGCCTGTGTTATCCGAAGCAGCATAACACAACATGCACATTATTGACTAAATTATAAATAAGCATCTCACACATGTTTTCTATGATCACATCCTTAATGTACAACCTTTTGAGTTTGGATAAGACATTAATGTCGTACTCTATGAAGACAATTATTTGACTATTGCAGCCTGGTCTAAATGGAGTATTTGTTTACACTGGCACTCTGAGTCTATGGCAGCATTCTGAAAGGGTGGCGGACTTGCATCCCTGTTTCAGAGGGGAGGCCACTTTTAATATCCTGTGACATATGTGGGACATTGATTGGAATTGTGAGGTCCAAATAGGTGTACCATATGTTGCTGACGCTCAGTTTAATGAGTCAGAGGAGGCTGGCAGTAAAGAAACATAGATTTATTTACACTATTTACAAAGGTCTGCATAACACAGCATATCGCTCCCAGTACAATCCTAGCTGGGAGGACTAACCACAACAGGCCCTGTGTTGGGCCTGCTTTTATGTTAGCTCATAACGAGCCCCAGGTGGTTGGCCTCCACCCCCTACCTGGGAAGCTCATACTCCAAGAATCCCATGGGGAGATCAATGCTGGTTTCTCCGTGGTTCTCGTGGGGATTATGACACGGTGTCTATTTTTACAAGTGTTAAGTGACCTAACAAATAGTCCTTAAAGGGACCACTAGAGGCCTTTCAAAATCAACTTCAATGTCCAGTTCATTAACCTTTTCCACAGGGTATATTTTTTAAACAATTGTGCACTTTTAGGTTGCTGCAAAATCCCAACATTTAAATAGGTCTTTTCCTATAGGGAAAGAAGAATAACAAAAATCCACATAAACGGCCCGGATTCTGCTGAAAAATGGATGTTATGGATTGAGTTTAGCTGTGATGTTTCATCAAAGACAGCTTGCATTTATATAACATCTTTAATGTCAAAGATGTCCCAATTGGGCTTTATCAAAGCTGTATACGAGAAAAGAGACAAAGCCCCCTAATTGGCATATTCAAAAGCGTTAATTCTCATTTGCTTCAATCATGGACACTGGACACCTGAACCTTTTCCTTTCCTAATATGGCCAGTGACACACTGCTTGTTCACTACATTGGAGTCTTTGTAGATCAGTTAGTGCCTGAAAAGAGGACCACTCTATAGCCAGGTTTAAGGCCCCAAATTACTTAAAACATCTGAAAATAAAATTTATTTTCTTCGCAAATAATTTTTTTTCCATTGATACTTTTTCACTCATTTTATATCTATTGTCATTTAATAAAACATACTTTATATCTATTCATTGATTAACTGACACGATAGTGCACAATATAAATCCTATTTTTTAGTTTCTTAGGCATTTTATTTCCAGATGCAAATGTATACACCATGATATAATGGCCCAGTTGACCGTAGGCATAAATCCCATAATAGCCGCTAAATCTTAGGAGAGACCAAAGATTTACGCCGGCAAGACCTCGAAATGAGATTTTCTCCACCCCTTAATCAGGGAGACATAATTAGGTTCATGCCCAGGAAGTGTGTGAGCCTGATTTACATCAATTAACATCATATTAGCAGGTCTGATACTGCTACTTCCGCCCTCATCCTAAATTTCCACCAGCCGGAGTAACCTCCAGCCAGCGTGAATTAATATTGGTTTTCAAAAGAGAAAACCAGTCGAGGTGACCACACCATAGGCACAGAGGTAGGTTTAGCCCCGAGTGGTAAGGGCCATGACTAGGCATTTCTCCCTGGCACTCTGACAGTTCCCTGTGACAGTACTCTGTGGCAGTGCCCCCTGGCCAGCCTGTGGCAGTGGCAGCCTGAGGACACCCAGGTGCCTTTTCTAATCTCACCTTCCTGCACCCAGTCCTCAGCCCTGTAGCTTACAGAACCTAAGGTGCAGATCCAGGTACTTTTTAGAAAAGTTTAGGGTCTCCTCCTTCACCACCAACTTAGGCAGCCAACTCCAGACTTCCACCACCCTCTGCGCAAAAACACTCTTCCTCATGTCCTCTCTACACCTTCTGCCACCTTGAATCTATGTCCGCTGGTTCTTTAATTCTCTGCCAACAGAAACAATTTCATCCTGTCCACTCTATCTCCTCCTCTCATAATTTTGTACACCTCAATCAAGTCACTCCTCAGCCTTCTTTGTTCCAAGGACTATAACCCCAACCTATCCAATCTCTCCTCATAGCTACACTTTTCCAGCCCTGGCAACATTCTTATAAACCTCATCTGCACTCTCTCCGGAGTCCTTCCTATAATGTGGTGACCAGAACTGCACACAGTACTCCAGTTGTGGCCTCACCAGTGTTTTATATAATTGTAACATTGTATTATTACTTTTATATTCTAAACCTCTGCCAATGAAGGAGAGCATTCCATATGCCTTCTTTACAACCTTATCTATTGAACTGCTGCTTTTCGTAACCTGTGTACTTTTATGCCAAGATCTCTCATTTCATTTACCCCTCTTCAAATATTCCCATTTATTCCCTGTAACTGTTTGACCTCTCTTAATGTATAACCTCACATTTCTCTGTGTTAAAATCTATCTGCCACTTTGCCGCCCACTCCATCAACTCATGTACAGTGATTTTGAGATTGTAGCTACCTTCTACACTATCAACGGCTCAGCCAATCTTTGTGATGCCTGAAAATTTGCCCCCACGTTCACATCCAGATCATTAATATATAACACAAACAGGATTAATATATAACACAAAAGGATCCCAACACCATGCCCTGTGGAACACCACTTGAAACATCTTTCCATTCACAATGGCATCCATCGACTATTACCCTTTGTTTCCTGTTAATAAGCCAACTTTTTATTCAGTTTGCCATATTACTCTATATCCTATGGGCTTTTACTTTTTTGACCAATCTGCCACGTGGGTTAGGGTTAGGCAAATGCCTTGCTAAAATCCATGCACACAACATCTACAGCAATACTTTCATCAATACTTCTTGTCACTTCAAAGAATTCAATCAAATTTGTGAGGCAAGATGTTCCTTTAGCAAATCCATGCTGACCATCACTGACTAATCCATGTCTTTCTACGTAACAGTTAATCCTATCTCTCAGAAGTAATTCTACAAATTTACCCACCACAGACATAAGACTAATTGGCCAGTAATTATTTGGCTTTTCCTTCATCCTCCTTTTTAACAATGGAACTACTTTGCATTTCTACAGTCCTCCAGTAGGTACTTCCCTTGTATCGTGAGGATTGGAAAATCATCCTCAGAGCATCTGCTATCTTCTCCCTGACCTCCTTCAGCAGCCTCGGAAACAATCCATCTGGCCCTGGTGACTTTTGATGATTCCAACCCTTCACATACTCCCTCTCTTTATGATTATTCCAATATCTCACAGTGTTCCTCCTGGACTGTTATATCTGCATCATCCATTTCCTTTGTAAACACAGGGACAAAATATTCTTTTCAAACCCTTCCCCCAGCCTCTGCATCTACACACGAATTCACAGATCCCACTTTTTCCTTAACTAACCTTTTACCATGAATATATCAGGGCAGCATATATAGAGGGCAGCACAGTAGCATTGTGGATAGCATAATTGCTTCACAGCTCCAGGGTCCCAGGTTCGATTCCAGCTTGGGTCACTGTGCGGAGTCTGCACATCCTCCCCGTGTGTGCGTGGGTTTCCTCCGGGTGCTCCGGTTTCCTCCCACAGTCCAGGTGGATTGGGCATGATAAATTGCCCTTAGTGTCCAAAATTGCCCTTAGTGTTGGGTGGGGTTATGGGGATAGGGTGGAGGTGTTGACCTTGGGTAGGGTGCTCTTTCCAAGAGCCGGTGCAGACTCGATGGGCCGAATGGCCTCCTTCTGCACTGTAAATTCTATGATAAAATTCTATGATATCGACAAAACATTTTTGGATTTTCTTTAACTTTACTTGCTAATTTTTTTCATGCCCTCTCTTTGATTTCCTTATTTCCTTTCTTAATTTGTTTCTGCACTTTTTATAGGCGTCCAGGCTATCTGCAGTGCTTAATTCTTTGTGCCTATCAGACACTTTATTTTTCTGTTTGATCTTCCCCTGTCTTCCTCTAGACAATGAGAAGGGCAGTATTGGCAGTACAACTCTTATTTTTGGAGGGGACATGTCCACTTTGTACAGTTAAGATCTCGCTTTTTAGTGCTTCTCACTGGTTTTCCACTGATTGATCCTCTAGCAGTGCTGGCCAATCCACCTCGCCCTTCTCATTCCTGCAAGATTTTCCTTCCCTCAGTTCAAAACTGCTTTGTCCTTTTTCATGGTAATATTGAATCTAACTGAATTCTGATCACTATCCCCGTTCTGGTCTCCCTTCTTTGTTCCCCAAGATTAGGCCCAGAATTGCATCTCCTCTCATTGGGTTTGTCACTAATTGTTTGAAACCATTTTCCTGGACACACTGCATGACTTTTTCTTCCTCAGTGCCCCTTGTATTGTTTGAATCCCAGTTGATTATGGGATAGTTAAAGTTTCCAACTATTATTGCTCTCTTGTTCTTACAGGCAGCTATTTGCCTACATGTGCATATTTGCATATATGTGCTTCTATCTCCCTTTCACTATTTGGGGGTCTGTAGTATACACCCACTAGTGTTTTTTATTTATTCATGTGTGCTATGCCAGCATTTATTGCCCATCCCTAATTGCCCTTGAGGGAGCAGTTAGGAGTCAACCCGGTTGCTGTGGGCTGGAGTTACACGTAGGCCAGGCCAGGTAAGGATGGCAGATTTCCTTCCCGAAAGGACATTAGTGAACTAGATGGGTTTTTCTGACAATTGACAATGGTTTCATGGGCATCATTAGACTTTTAATTCCAGGGGCGCGATTCTCCGCCCCCCACGCTGGATGGGAGAATAGCGGGAGGGCCTACCGACATTTTTCACGCCCTCCCGCTATTCTCCCCCCCCCCCCCCCCCCCCCCACGCCCGACCCACGCCACGAATTGCAGCTCGCCGTTTTTCACGGCGAGCGGCGATTCTCCGAGGCCGATGGGCCGAGCGGCCAGGCCTTCACGCCTGTTTCAACACGGCAGCAAACACACCTGCTCGCTGCCGTCGTGAAACGGGTGCCAGATGCCCATTTGGGGCATCTAGAGGCCCGATTGGCACGGGAGCACCACGACTGTGCTCGGGAGGGGACAGGCCCGCGATCGGTGCCCACCGGTCGTCAGGCCAGCGTCCAAAACAGACGCACTCTTTCCCCTCCGCCGCCCGGCAAGATCAAGCTGCCACGTCTTGCCGAGCGGCTGAGGAGAAAGACGGCAACTGCGCATGCGCGGGTTGGCATTGTCCAACCTGCGCATGCACAACTGACATCATCAGCCGCGTCAGCCGCCGTGACGCTTGACATGCGGCCTTGATGACCGTCGTCAAGGCCGCACCGCCGTGACGCACGGGGCCACGCTCCTAGCCCCGCCTGAGGGGGGAGAATCGGCCCCGGAAGTGGCCGTGAAGGCTGCCGTGGGTTACGGCCTGTCCCACGGCAGCCTTTACGATTCTCCGCATTTGCATTTGCGGAGAATCGCGCCCCAGATTTTTTTTTGTGAATTCAAATTTCACCATCTGCAGTGACAGGATTTGAACCTGGAACCCCAGAGTACTGTGGGTCTCTGGATTACTAGTCCAGTGACAATACCACTATGCCATCGCCTCCACATAGGTTCAACTTATAAAGCTCAGTTTGTTCACTTGTTTTGTATATTATCTATCACTGCATCTAATGTTCTACTTCCATCTTCCTGATCTGAATCTGACCTATCTAATTCTCCTCTTGGGATCCCATCCCCCTGCCACAATAGTTCAAATATTCTCCAACAGAAGTAGCAAAAGCCCTGCAAGAACATTGGTCCCAGCTCTGCTTCGGGGCAATGCATCGTGTATGTTCAAGTCCCATCTTCCACAGAACCGGTCTGTGTCTCAAGAATCTGAATCCCTACCAGCTATGCCATCTCTCCAGCCATGTGTTCTTTTGAGCTATCCTCTTATTCCTCCTCTCACTAGCACGTTGAACTGGGAGTAATCCTGAAATTACTTCATTTGAGGTCCTGTATTTTAATTTATCTCCTAACTTTCTGTACTCGGCTTGCAGGACCTCATTCTTTAGTTTACCTATGTTGTTGGTACCAATGTGAACCATCTGTCTGTGCCCCTAACTAATGAATCCCCTATTTCATAGCCCTGCCACTCATTTTCCTCCCACCCCTCTGAGCGGCAGAACCAACAAGGTGTCGTGAACCTGGCTGCTGCTGCCTTCCTCGGAGAGGCCATCCCCACAACATTATCCAAAGCAATATATCTGTTTGAGAGGGGGATGACCACAGGCGACTCCTGCACTACCTTCCTGAGTCTTTTACTGTTCCTGATGTTCACTCATCCCCTTTCTGACTGTGCAATCCTCACCTGTGGTGTGACCACCTCACTAAATGTGCTATTGATGACTTTCTCAACATTACAGAGGCTCCACAGTGAGTCCACATACAGATTAAGCTCCAAAATTCGATTAGCTAGAAGCTGCATTTGGACAAACCTTCTGCACATATGGTCATCAGGGCCGTTTCCAGTGTCCCTCACTTCCCACATTATGAAGAAGGAGCATATCACGGGTCTGAAGTCTCCTGCCATGACGACCCTCTTGATTCCACTTTGAAATTGCACAGACTGTTGTTCAATATGGTGACAACAGCCAGCTGTGCAGCCTGCGAGCTTCACACTGTTTTCCCCACCTCAGCCTAGGCTCCGTGCATTTTTGGGAAGGTTCTGGCCATAAATACTGATGTAGAATAGCAGATAAACAGAAAACATTTTTTCAAAAGAACACAAAAAATGCTACAGGTATATTTGCTCAATGATTTCACCACATTAGAAATGCAGGAATGGTTTTAAAGCAGGCACATTGCCAAAAGCCATTGCTGCCATAATTATTGCACTTTCCTGACACTTTTTGAACCCTCCTGTGATTCGCCTGTTACGTCTAAGTTGACTGGATTTGCATTTGCCAAAATTAGGTCCAATGGTCCAGCAGTTACAGGTTTTCAACATTTGGGATCCTAATACATGCTGAGTATGATTGAGATTCATAACGTGCAACAAATCTCAGGGTCAACTCATACAGGAAAAGAGATTAGTTTCAGAGCTTGAAGAAAAGTTAAGTAACAATTTCTGTTACTGGGAAATCTTTTTTGGAAGTGTCTTTTTTTTCATTATGCCCAAAGACTCTTGAATTTGCTTCTTGTTACTTTTGACAGGTCATCTCTCAATACTCCAACCCCCACTACTAACCCCACAGACAATGTCTCAGGTTTAGTTATGTACATACTCTGTACATACCTTTGTATTCATTATCATAGAGGAGGAAGAGGAGTGTTACAGGATGGAACAAATAAGTCAGTTGGCAATTGCTGCCCCTCCTGACCGCAATCCAGGGTACATTGTAATAATGTAATTGGACTAGCAATCCAGAGGCTCAGGCTTTTGCTCTGGGTTCATGTAGCCAGATCCCATCATGGCAGCTGGTGGAATTTGAATTCAATTAATTTCAGTAATGGTGATCATGAAAATATCATTGATTGTCATAAAAGCCCATTTGGTTCACTAATGTCCTTTAGGGAAGGAACTCTGCTGTTCTTATCTGGTCTGGCCTATATGTGACTCCAGACCCACAACAATGTGGTTCACTCTTCACTGCCCTCTGAAATGGAACAGTTTCCATTTACACTGTAGTCTTATTTCTTTCTCAATCCTTTGAAATAAAGGGAAATGCTCTCAATCCACTATTTATCCTACCGTGGAACAACCATGTTCCTCCATGTCCAGACCAAAAATCATCACATGACTACATGGACGGGATTCTCCGACCCCCCGCCACTGCCGGCTGCCGAATTCTCCGGCGCCGGGGATTTGGTGGGGGCGGGAATCGCGCTGCGCTGGTCGGCGGCTGCTGGCAGTGGCCCCCCTGTCTTGTTATGCTCTTGGAGTAGCATAAGCGGCTTCCTTGATGTGCACTCTGACAAAGGAAGTTTCAGACGTGGAGATAACTTCAACACGTTTATTGAACTATTTACAATTCTCCTACTCGGGTTCCTCTTATAGCTACTCAGACTGACAAACCAGTCTGCTACAATCCACGTGGTGGGTGTGATATTGAATCAACCCTATGTCTCTGCACACTGACTGTCTCCACTGGAAAGAGGAAGATCATGTGTGTTGTGTCCTTTATATATGGGTTGGTGTAATGCCCTCCTGTGGTGGTGTCACCTCATTGTGTATCGTGAATGTCCATTGGTCGTGTCCTATCTAACTGATCTATTGGTTGAGTGTCTGTGTGTCATGTCTCTGGTGCTCCTTCTAGTGTCTAGCTGGTCTACATGTATTTACATTATCGCCTTGTGTATTTACAGTGATGCATATCACCACACACCCCCGCGATTCTCTGGCCTGCGATGGGCCGAGTTGCCGCCCGTTTTCGGCCGGTCCCACCCACATAATTTAGAGTAGGTACTTAACGGCGGGACCTGGCTTCGCGGGCGGCCTCCAGGGTCCTCGGGGGGGGCACAGGGGGATCTGGCCCTGGGAGGTGCCCCCATGGTGGCCTGGCCCACAATCGGGGCCCACCGATCCGTGGGCGGGCCTGTGCCGTGAGGGCACTCTATTCTTCCACGTCGGCCGCTGTTGTCTGCTGCCATGACCGACGCAGTGATGAACCCCCCCTGTGCATGCGCTGGGATGATGCCAACACACACTGGCGCTCCCGCGCATGCGCCAACTCCAGCCGACCGGTGGAGGCCCTTTGGCGCCGATTGGCGTGGCGCCAAGCCCCTTCCCCACCGGCCAGCGCACGCAAACCACCCCGGCGCCAGCCTAGCCCCTGAAGGTGCGGAGGATTCCGCACTATTGGGGTGGCCTGATGCCGGAGTGGTTCACGCCACTCCTCTGCGCTGGAGTTGCCCGCCCTGCCGATTCCCGCAGAATCCCGCCTCATATGTCAACTATAAATAAGTGCACCATTTCCTGTTCGACTTAACCTTCATTAATTACTAAGTTCCATGTAATATGGTGTCACCATGTTAAGCACCATATTGTGTCATGCTTCATCTGCGGTGCCTGGCTTGTATGTTTAAACATGAACCATCTGTTTATTGTTTATGTTTAACTATTTACAGATCCCAGATATTGCCATGCATGATACTGCTCCATGCAGGCTGCTACCATAATATTATCTTCGATTTTATCACCATGTGACCCCAAGCATCATACCATGGGTGGTGTTATTCGCCAACCTGCACTAACCCTTTCTCTGCCAAGCACCTTTTCATTAAAATGGCATACAAGTACAGAATGCAATATACCACTTTCTCCTCACTAGAAAACAATCCTCCCTGACAATTGGAGTATAATTATTTGCAATACAATCTTTACTTGCTATCCCTTCTTGACTACATCAAGTCTCTGACTTTATAAATTCAGACAGTTTTGAGTCTTTGCAGTCCTTCCACATCCCGATCTGTCACGTAAGATGGGTAGGTGGTAGTACTATGTATTTCTGGTACTTGGTTATCTCCACCTGATTTGATTTTTGCAGTCCCTTGATTTGCATATCTCTTTTTTTGGGGCACTGTGGGTTTGCAGTGTTACTTATGAAGGAAGGGTGCACTCTGTTCATCCCTAGAGTGGACAGAAATTTTGTTTTCTGTGGAGTCCGCCAGGTTCTAGCTGGACATACACATTTTGCAAATGGAACCTTCATTTACACTTGTTTCACAATTTCAGCCAAACATTTATATGTTGTTTTATTCACAGATTATTTTGCAAGCTTATGAATCTTTTTATTCAACTCAATGGTTCTCAGCACATGTGCAACACCCGGTTCTTTTTCTTCTAATAGTTCCTTTTGCTTCAGTGTCGGATTTATATTTTCCAGTCTTTTCTTTCTCTATGTGCGGCAGGACCTTTTCTTCATTTTCATTCAGCTGATTCTTCAGCTCTTCAGTCTGCTTCTTGAAGCTTTTGGCTTCCTCCTTGAGGGATTTGTGTAATGTATGAAGCTCTTTCACTTGGTTTTCAATTTCTTTGTGAAGCTTGTTTGCTTCATTTTGCGTTTTTCTATAATTCAGTTTATTCGTCTGTGCTTCCATTCTACTATTAAGACAATCTTCATTTCTTTATATTATTGAATGGTTACACATTCCTTTCGCATTTAACCTTGAAAGACAATCAATTGTTCTTTCAACTGTTTATCTTCCTGGTGACATTTTGTCAACTCACTCTGGGCTTCAATGCAAACTTTGTTGCTACTGACATTTCCAGTGTAGCTTTTTCTGAAATAACGGGCATGATTTTCACACCGTCTTGTGCCCAGCGCCATTCCTGTTACTCCAGGTGCATAGCGGGACAGGCTCAAAAGTGGGCTTTGCGCCGGGAATTGAGCTGCACATGATTGACACGTCCCACGGTGCCTGACACTGTGATCTCATTTAAATATCTATAGCTCATTGGAGGTCATGGCGGGATTCTCCAATAATGGGGCTAAGTGTTGACGCCATCATAAATACTGGAGCATTTTACGAACGGCATCAACAGGCCCCAGAGTCCACCGATTCAGCGGCCCTCAAGGGACCAGCATGGGAGTGGCGAGAAGCATGGGGGAGTGGCCTGCGATTGACGTCCGATATGCAGGCCGCGTCATTGGCGCAAAGCCACGGCGCCTCAAAGAAACATACCCCCATACACAGCCGTCGGAGGGAAGATGCCCACCGTGCAGTGCCCAGGTTCCGTGATGGTGACTTGGACACACTCCTGGATGCTGTGGAGCAGAGGAAAAGGTCTCTGTATCCCGGGCCTGGCCGCAGGACTCCATGCGCCACCATTCGCCGTTTGTGGCGGGAGGTGGGCGAGGCCGTCAGCGCCATTGGACCGGTTGTCAAGACAGATGAGCAGTGCCATAAAAAGCTGCACGACCTGTTAGTACCCAGCATTATGCCCCGGCACCAAGCACCCTACCCCCACACATGTGACCCCCCCCCCCCCCCACCCCACGCCCCCCCACCCCCACCCGGGGGACGGAACAACCCCTGCCCTGATCCACATGGCTGCACCCACCCATGCCAGCCGCATTGGCCGGGTGCCCTGTGCACCTATGCCATCGTAGACCCAACCGCTGGGCTGCATGTCGGACCACCTAACACTGTTGATGTTTTGTACCCCCCCCCCCCCCCCCAGACAAGAATGCTCAGAACCGCAGGGAGCGTGAGAAAACCGGAGAGGGTGCAGCTGTATCACACCCCCTCACCGTGCACGGGCAGAAGGCACTGGACCTCGCTGCCGGACCCGAGGGCCGGGAGGTTGCCGATTGCGAGATTGGAGTCACACCACCAAGTGAGACCCTCTGCCGGGCCTCACTCCCTCACCCCATCCCCTCACCCCAGCCCCTCACCCCACCCCATTACACAACCCACTCACCCTACCCTTCACCCCAACCCCTCACCCCATCCCCTAACCCATCCCCTCACCCACCCCCTCACCCCAGCCCCTCACCACAGCCTCTCACACCACCCCCTCACCCCCGTTTGCCTGTCTAACCATACGTGCTGTCTTGTGTCTTACAGGACCAGCCGGTGGTGGTCCCGGCCCACCCAGAGCCCCCCACCCCCAGCCATTTCCAGGACCGGCGGCTCCCAGGGACGCAAGCACTGATGGGGAGGTCAGCCATCTCAGCAGTGCTGTGCCCGACACAGAAACCCAGGACACAGAAACCCAGGACACAGAAACCCAGGACACAGAAACCCAGGACACAGAAACCCAGGACACAGAAACCCAGGACACAGAAACCCAGGACACAGAAACCCAGGACACAGAAACCCAGGACACAGAAACCCAGGACACAGAAACCTAGGACACAGAAACCCAGGACACAGAAACCTAGGACACAGAAACCCAGGACACAGAAACCCAGGACACAGAAACTCAGGACACAGAAACCCAGGACACAGAAACCCAGGACACAGAAACTCAGGACACAGAAACCCAGGACACAGAAACCCAGGACACAGAAACTCAGAGGACAGATATACCGAGGACGGGCACACAGAGGACGGGCACAAAGAGGACAGGAACACAGAGGATGGGCACATAGAGGACAGGAACACAGAGGATGGGCACACAGAGGATGGGCACATAGAGGACAGGAACACAGAGGATGGGCACATAGAGGACAGGAACACAGAGGATGGGCACACAGAGGACGGACACACAGAGGACAGGAACACAGAGGACCGGATACACATAGGACAGACACACAGAGGGCAGGAACACAGGGGACGGTGACACAGGAGCGCCCCACAACACGAGACAGGAGACCCCCGACTTTGGCTGTGATGAGGACACAGACCTAGACTTTCCGTCACTGCTATCTCCTACACCCTCCACCATCGCAGAGACTATAACTTTGGTTGGTCTCTTTAGTGTTGAGGCTTCTGGGACACTAACTGGGGAGCACCACACAGCCGCGGTGGTACAGCAGGTGGCGGAAGGAGCAACCGAGGGCCAGATGGTCGGATGGCAGACCGGCCCCAGTAATCACCTGCTGCACAGACATTTCCTGGGATTTCCACACCCACCCACAGACCCGATGCAGTGATTCACCCAGGGACGAGAGAAGTGGATGACAACCGGTTTCCAGCACCTGCAGATGCAGGTGGAGGAGTGCATCCGCGTGTCGGAGCAGGGAATGGTGCCAGTTATGCTTGCCACCCAGGCCAAAACCACATGGGTAGCGACCGCGGTGGAGGCAATGGGGGTGACGGTGTCGGACATGGGCCAGGTTATGCAAGGCCTCCGGATACCTCGTCAGCCAACACGTCTGGCAGACGATTTTTTATATGTGGTTAGCATCACGCCGTCATGACTTCTGACCACACTGTCGGAACTTCGGTCCATCCGGGGTGCAGCATCATTCAGGGCCTGGAGAATCACTCATCGGGCTACCTCCCGCGATTTCCCGGGCTTGCGGCGCCCGCCGTGATCGCACCATTTTCGGGAGAGCGGAGATTCGCAAAACGGCGCCGGAACGGCATCACAGGCTGTTTCGCCGTAGAACCCTATTCTGCAGACAAGAGCCGGCTCGGAGACTCCGACCCCATATTCTCCCGTCTCCCGGTAATCACTGGCCTCTCTTGCCAGGCCTCACGCGGTACGGCTTAGTCTCCAGAAGCGGAGAACAGACTTGGTGGCCACAGCAGGGGGAGGCTCAGAGGTCATTGGAGACCCTGGGTGGTCAGGGGCAGGACAAGCCTGGCACTGCAGGGATTCCAGGTTGGCACTGTCAGGGTACCAGGGACATTGTCCTGGTGCCAGGTGGCCACTGCCAAGGGGCAGAGCCTGAGGATAGGCCATGCCCATGAAAAGTAGGGGGGAGGGGGCTGAAGGGGTGTATGAAGGGTGGGGAGTGAGGGGTGGTATGAAGGAGCATTATAAAGGGTAGGGTGCATGAAGGGGGGGGGGGCCTGAGAGGGGGAGGCTGAAAGGGGGGGAGGGGGGGGAAAGTGCGGCCTTGACAGTGGGGAGAGGCTTCAGCAGCCCCAAAGCAGGGTCTGCTCACTTCGGCAGGGAGGATGGGGACGATGCCTCTGAAGATGGATGGGTGTGGAACCAGGTTAGCCTCATGTCTGGGTGGTGTGAGGAGGGGGGCATGAAGACTTTTAGTGATGGGGAGAAGTTGCCCCTCTACGGTCAAGGGTTGGGGGTTTGCCCATATCTGTAGTGGGGTTGTGAATTCCATGGGTGGAGACCATAGAGGACCTTCAACGTCACTTTGATATCTGGGCGACCTTTAAAATGGCATCTTTTTTCTTTTTTTTCATAAATTTAGAGTACCCAATTAATTTTTTCCAATTAAGGGGCAATTTAACGTAGCCAATCCATTTAGCCTGCACATCTTTGGGTTGTGGGGGCGAAACCCATGCAAACACGGGGAGAATGTGCAAACTCCACACGGACAGTGACCCAGAGCCGGGATCGAACCTGGGACCTCAGCGCCGTGAGGCAGCAACACTAACCACTGCACCACCGTGCTGCACCCTAAAATGGCATCTTGATGTCTGAGGAATCAGTTTTATCAGCATCTTTAGTTCCCCATGGCAGAAAGAAATTCTAAGTGGGAGATTTCCCAAGCTCCAAACAAAGTGTGGGTGAATATTGGTCTGGATCATGCCCAAACACCTTGGGCGCGATTCTCCGCACTGACGCCGGTTCGGAGAATAGCGGGCCGCGCAAATATTCACGGCGACGCTGGTCCGACGCCGTTCCGCTATTCTCCGAACCCCGCACAAACTACACATCGGGATTCCCGGCAAAGGCCTCGAACGCGCCCCCGACACGACCAGAATCCTACTTATTGGCCCCCCGCTATTCTCCGGCCCAGATGGGCCGAAGTCCCGACGTCATCACGCACTGTTTTCACGCCGGCCAACACACCTGCTTTTCAAGTTCGTCAACCAGTCGTGCTGGCTGATGAGAGCTTCGATTAGGTGAGCGCACCGCTCAGCGCACCGCTCAGCGCACAGCTGGAGTCTGGCCACAACGGAGAAAGCATCCCCGAGAATGGGAGGGGGTCCAGAGCGGGGGGGATGGGGGGCGAGTGTGGGAGACGGAGGGGGGAGTGGAGGAGACGGAGGGGGGAGTGGGGGAGACTGAGGGGGGGAGTGTGGGAGACGGAGGGGGGGAATGTGGGAGATGGAGGGGGGAGTGGGGGAGACGGAGTGGGGAGTGGGGGAGACGGAGGGGGGAGTGGGGGAGATGGAGGGGGGAGTGGGGGGGACTGAGGGGGGGAGTGTGGGAGATGGAGGGGAGAATGTGGGAGATGGAGGGGGGAGTGGGGGAGACGGAGGGGGGAGTGGGGAGATGGAGGGGGGAGTGGGGGAGACTGAGGGGGGAGTGGTGGAGATGGAGGGGGGAGTGTGGGAGACGGAGGGGGGAGTGGGGGAGACGGAGGGGGGAGTGTGGGAGACGGAGGGGGGAGTGGTGGAGATGGAGGGGGGAGTGGGGGAGACTGAGGGGGGGAGTGGGGGAGATGGAGGGGGGAGTGTGGGAGATGGAGGGGGGAGTGGGGGAGACGGACGGGGGAGTGGGGGAGATGGAGGGGGGAGTGGGGGAGACGGAGGGGGGAGTGGGAGACTGAGGTGGGGAGTGTGAGAGACGGAGGGGGGGAGTGGGGGAGACTGAGGGGGGGAGTGGGAGTGGGGGCGTAGGGAGAGAGTGAGCGAGTGACCGTCCAACCCCGGTTACAAAATGTCTGCCACCATGCCATGGCGTGCCGGTCATGAGTACACGGCCGCTGGTTCCCCTGTGGCTTACGGACACAGGCCAATGACGCACCAGTGAAGAGGACGTAGGTAACTGCCCGTTGGATGCAGAAAGTTACCAGGGGTTAGGCTGCTTGCGTGTCAGCAGCGCGACCAGGCCACCGGGACACACATTCCGTGGCAGGCGGCTGCCGAGGTGTTGATTAACCTCCGTCTAACATGTCCCGTTTCTCTGCCCCCCACCACCCTTCTGTAGGTTAGCACAATGTCTGTGAACAGAACGGCTATGTTCTGCACAGTGGTTGGGGCCACTGCACTGCATTTGGAGATGCAGCAGCATCCACAGCCACAACCCGCAGTGGATGCAGGGCCAGCTGCAGCAGCAGAGGGAAGGGCCGAGGAGTTGCCAGTCGTCGAGCAGCATGGTGGGGAGGGGGAGGAGGAGAGAGTGAGGGTGCAGCCGCGGCACCAGAGGCGACGACCAAGGCCGAGAGTGTACCGTGCCCGGATCTCTTTCCTAACAATGATGGACATCACCTGCAGGAGGAGACTCCGGCTGCGTAGGCGGACGGTGATACATATCTGTCACCTCGTGGCGCACTTCGCCCCATGTGGAACGGGGGGAGGACATGCGATCCAGGTTGCCATCAAGGTGATGGTCGCTCTTAACTTCTATGTGACCGGCTCCTTCCAGTCTCCGAGCAGGGACCTCTCCGGGATCTCCCAGTCATCGGTCCACAGGTGTATCCGGGATGTGACCGAAGCCCTCTATGCCATCGCGGACCGCTACATCACCTTTACCGAGGACCGAGCAAGTCAAGACTCACGAGCTCGTGGATTTGCCAGCGTGGCCGGGATACCAATGGTGCAGGGGGCAATCGATTGTGTTCACGTCCCCATGCGCCCGCCTGCAGGGGACAGGGAGGTGTTCACAAACAGAAGGGGGACATACTCCATGAATATCCAGGTGGTATGCGACCCCCACATGAGGATCATGAACGTCTCACGGTAGCATGGTGGTTAGCATCAATGCTTCACAGCTCCAGGGTCCCAGGTTCAATTCCCGGCTGGGTCACTGTCTGTGTGGAGTCTGCACGTCCTCCCCGTGTGCGCGTGGGTTTCCTCTGGATGCTCCGGTTTCCTCCCATAGTCCAAAGATGTGCGGGTTAGGTGGATTGGCCATGCTAAATTGCCCGTAGTGTAAGGTTAATGGGGGGATTGTTGGGTTATGGGTATACGGGTTACGTGGGTTTAAGTGGGGTGATCATTGTTCGGCACAACATCGAGGGCCGAAGGGCCTGTTCTGTGCTGTACTGTTCTATGTTCTATGTCTGTGCAAGGTTCCCAGGGAGTGTGCATGACTCCTACATACTGGCGCAGTCGTTCATCCCTGCGATGTTTGAGGGGCGTCCCCCCCCCCCCCCCCCCCGGCTGAGGGGCTGGTTGCTAGGCGACATGGGGCTATCCGCTGAGGTCTTGGCTGATGACGCCTATACAGAGGCCTCAGACCAATACGGAAACACGATACAACGAGGCCCATGCAGCAACCAGGGGTGTGGTGGAGTGCTGCCTTGGCCTCCTGAAGATGAGATTCAGGTGCCTGGACCGCTCCGGAGGGGCCCTGCAGTACCAGCCCGACAGGGTCGCTCGCATTGTTGTGGTCTGCTGTGCGCTGCACAACATCGCGATGCAGAGGGGAGATGACCTGCTGCAGGAGGCGGAGGGAGAAGCCAGTGGCAGTGGTGCCAGCACAGAGGAGGAGGAGGAGGAGGAGAGGGAGGAGGAGGAGGAGGAGAGGGAGGAGGAGGAGGAGGCTGGCGGAGTGGTGGGCGCAGCACGCAGACACGACCCAGGTGCTGGTGATGTCCAGGAGGCGGCACGACAGACCCGGCGAGGACGGCGGGCACGCGACGCCTTGGTGGCAGCACGGTTCACGCGTCGCATGTGACGTCCCCGCTAAACACCAAAACACCACCTGCATCGCTAGTTGTGCAGAGGGTCAACACACAACTGCCACCACCCCAAACCCCCCCCCCCCCCCCCCCCCCCACCCCCTCTCAGTGTACACTGCTCCACTTAGACATCACCCTTACCACTGAGTCCAGACGGTATGGTACAACATCGATGGCTGTGTCAGCGGGTGTGATCAGTGCCATGTGGAATGATGTCAGCCCGCTCTGCGAAGAGCTGTGAGCTCAGAATCGTTAGAGAGAGTCTGACCCTTGGCAATAGCTGAACCGTCCACCTTGGTGGCCGCTGAGATCGTCACGGACACTCTACCACGTGCCCGCCTGGGCTAGCTGTGGAAGGGGGGGGGGGAGGGACTGCACACCCAGCACCGAAGTTTCACCGCTCGTCAACCCCAGCGACACTCGGTCACCATCACGAATCCTGTGGCTGTGGAACAATCACACGGTATTACAAGTAAGGTGGAACAGTGCGTTTAATGTGAACAAACATTTACAGGTGCCCTAGCCCCTACAACTAAACTGTGCCCTTCACCCGTGCCAACTTACTCAGTGTCTATCTCTGTTGCCTTACGGGCCCTACCACTACGTCTAAGTGATTCCCCAGATGATACAGCAGGAGTGGAGGAGGACTGCTGCGAATCGCCCCCTTCGACTAGTTTCTCCTTCGGCAAGCGTTTCCTGGGGCGACCCGGCCTTGATGGGCCAGGCTGCTCTACGGGCGTCTCGGGTGACGTTGTGCCTCCCTGCTCTGCCTGCTGCCCACCCGATGCACCAGGGATGGGACGGGAGGAGGCCGAGAATTCAGGGATGTCCCGTGATGGAGTTAATGGGACGGGCCCCGAAACCTCCTCCTCCCTCGGGGAGCCCGGTGGCCCCCGGGCCTCACTTTGGGACAGAGGTGCGAGCGGGGAGGTGCCCCGTCACGCCACCGACACCTGGCGCTGCCAGTCCTGGAGGCCTGCAACGGTATCCACCAGGATCCGAAGGTTTGCAGAGACGGAGTCCAGGGAGTTAGACATTCCCGCCAGGGACTGTGCGACCTCAACCTGTGAGTGCACGACGCCATCCAGCACGTGTGTCAGATGGTTGATGCTCTCCACGACTGACTGCTGCGACTGGGCCATGACATGCTGAGACTCGGCCAAGGCCCGCAGCGCGCCGGCAATGTCGTTTTGGCTCTGGCGCATTGCTGCCTGTGAGAGGGCAACCCTGTCCAGGGCCGAGGATGACGCCTGCACGTGAAGTCCAATGTCTTGCATAACCTGACCCATGGCCGAAACCGTTTCACCCATTGCCTCCACCGCGGATGCCACCCATGCGGTGTCGGCCTGGGTTTCTGCCATGAGTGGCACCACTCCCTGCTCGTGGACACGGTTCGACTCCTCTAACAGCGTCTGCAGATGCTGGAAGACGGCCCTCATCCCGTCATTGTGTCCCTGGGTTTCTTGATGCATCGGCTGTGCGGGTGGGTTGAGAAAGTCCAGGAACTCTGAAAACGTCTGGGAGCCAGCTGCATGCTGGGCCTGGCCTGGCCTCCGCCAGTCCGGGCCCTCGGCTGTTCCGGCCTCCACCTGCTGTACCTGCTCAGCTGTGATGTGCGACCCAGGCTGTGACCGAGGAGCCTCATCACTAAATAGGCCAACCGGGGTGAGTGTCTCTGGGATGGTGGATGGTGTGGGAGAAAGCTGTGCTGTAATCTCGATGTTGTCTTGGGTGGACGCCTCCTCGATGTCATCGGCCCACAGAGATGCCGCAGGGCGTTCGCAGGCCATTTCTTTATCCAGCGGTGTCGCCGCCCTCTGGGCGTCCTGCTCCACAGATTCTGTTGGGGAGGATGGGACTCCCCGCTGATCAGGCACCCTCTGTCGTGCAGCCCCGGGTGAGGTGGGGGCAGATGCCTGTGTCCGTCTGGAGCCAGACGGCCCTGGTCGTTCGGCATCACGTCCTGGGGAAGAGAATGAAATGGGTTATTTAGAGACGCTCGGCCGGGCGCTGGACGGTCCCAGTGGGCAGGGTGTGAAGGGACAGAGGATGGGGGAGGTGTCCCAGTGGGCAGGGTGTGTGAAGGGACAGAGGATGGGGGAGGTATCCCAGTGGGCAGGGTGTGAAGGGACAGAGGATGGGGGAGGTGTCCAAGTGGGCAGGGTGTGTGAAGGGACAGAGGATGGGGGAGGTGTCCAAGTGGGCAGGGTGTGTGAAGGGACAGAGGATGGGGGAGGTATCCCAGTGGGCAGGGTGTGTGAAGGGACAGAGGATGGGGGAGGGGGGGTGTTTGTCATGCAGGGTTGTCTCACTTGTTGCAGCTCCGCCAACCTCGCATTACGCGATCTCCCGAGTAGCAGATCCGCCAACAAGGTCCAGGGCCCTCTGCTCAAAAGTGGTGAGGGGCCGCAGGATGGGCGAACCCCCTCCTGTCTTGTTCCGCTCACGGGTGTTGTGAGCGGTCTTGTCCTGTTGGGGGAGGGGGCATAGGTAGATTATTACAATACGGCAGGTATCAGCAGTCCGTTCAGATACTGGCACAGTTTGGGGGTCAAGTTGTAATAAGACGATTGCATCTCTCCACGGGGGCCAGAGCGCTGGGTCTGTGACAGCTTTGTGAACCACCCTCAACTCACTCTGCCACAATCCACCTCCACCCCCGTGCCAGGGGGGAGGTAGGTGATTAAGTAAAGGGGGGAAGGGATGGTTTTGACCCGGGGGCACCCTCTTGGCACTTACCCTGGCAGCCCTGGTGAGGTGTGCATCTTCTTCCGACACTGGTCAGCTGAACGAGGGGTCTGCCCCACAGCACTGACGGCAGCAGCAACCTCACGCCAGGCCTGGCGCACCGCGCTGGCAGGGTGGCGATGCCCTCTACATGGGCAGATGATACCCCTCCTCTGCTCGATGGAATCGAGCAGCATCTCCACATCAGCCTCCACAAATCGCGGGGCTGCTCTCCTCAGCTCCAACAGCTTGGCCTACAGTTTCTGTGCTCGCCCGCGCCTTTTTACAGCGTCGGGCGGCATCACGTGGGCGTGTTCGTTGCATCGCCGCGTTCCGGCGTCATCGCGCACGTGATTGACGCGGCCCCGTTCCTAGCCCATTTCCCGGACGTGAATACCTCAGGAAATGGGTCATGTCGGGCCGTCGCAAAACTCGCCCGTTTTCACGGCCAACTTCGCAATTTTCCGCGGGTGCGGAGAATCGCGCCCTTAGTCTTTTTTCGGGAGAATCGCACCCAATATTTAATTCCCTTTTTATCTATTTGTGTTTTTTCATTCTACAAGGAGTTTTTCCAGGTCACAATTTCTCTTCATGCCGTTCCTGCCCGCTGTTTGTTATTCTATTCAGTACAACAATAATTTAATGAACTTACAATTGGAAGAGAAAGAGAAATAAAACAGAAGGCTAGAGAGAAGGAGGAGGAAGAAGACAAAAGCAAAAATGAAAAAAAGACTAAAGACAAACTCTCCCTAACCCTCCAAAAGGGAGCAAAGTCAACAAAAAGTCATATCATAGAATCCCTACAGTGCAGAAGGAAGATATTCGGCCCATCCAGTCTGCATTAACCCTCCGAAAATGCACCTGACCTCGGCCGAATCGCCCGCCTTATTCCTGTAACCCAGTAACCCCACCCATCCTTTTGGACACTAGGGCAATTTATCATGGCAAATCCACCTAACCTACACATCTTGGACTGTGGGAGAAACCGGAGCACCCGGAGGAATCCACGCCGACACGGGGAGAATGTGCAAACTCCACACTGACAGTCATGAACCTGAGTCTCAGGCACTGCTCTGCAGGGGCCCCAGTGCGGGGTCTCGCTGTCACCGGGTCCTTGTGGGAGGAGGGTCTCCCTGTCAATCGGGTCCCTGGGGGTGGGGGGGTTTAGGTCAGATCTTCTCTGAACTTGGGGTCGGGGGGGCACATAGGCAATCTGGGGATGGGGACTGCTCTGCGGTGTGGGGGTGGGGAAATTTTGAGGCTGATCTGCAGTGCGGACGGGGGAAATGGACTTGGATGGTCTCTACCATTGTGGCCCTGGTGCGGTGGACCTCGTGGCCAAGAGAGGTCCACCATGTCAGGTTCATGATTGCTGAGACCTCAAGTGAACTTCGCCCACATGATTCCCAGCCGCAGGGACCATGGAATCACAGGAGGATGAAGCATAGAGCACCGGGCTCACTCAATAGATCCAATTCAGGCATTATGACCCATTTGCATTTATTTCCATGCTCCCGCTGCCTTGCGGCGTGGAACTCACGGGGGTCGGGGGGGGGGGGGGGGGGGGGGTCGGAGCATGGCGTTCGGGTCAGCGGCTGGCCCTGAACCCAATTTTTCCCCGATTCCCGATTCTCCGTCCCTTCGGGAAATGCATTTTGGGCGTCCTGGGGATGGAGAATCCTGCCCGTAATTTTTGTAGTGTTAGTTTCAAACTTCACACAATCAGTCAGTTCTTACTTAAGCACCAGGTTTCACCTGAGTACCTACGTATATTCTTGCAACCTAGCACCGTGCCCTTTCTAAATGCCACCTGTTACGCAGTATCGGGGAGGGGCTTTAGGCTCTGTTTACATACACAGCTTTGATGCAGCCGATTGGCACACCTTTCATAGAATTTATAGTGCAGAAGGAGGCCATTCAGCCCATCGAGTCTGCACTGGCCCTTACAAAGAGCAACACACTCAAACCCACGTATCTACCCTATCCCCGCAACCCAGCAACCCCCACTTAAACTTTTTGGACACTCAGGGCAATTTATCATGGCCAATCCACCTAACCTGCACATCTTTGGAGTGTGGGAGGAAACCAGAGCACCCAGAGAAAACCCACGCACACACGGGGAGAACATGCAGACTCCGCACAGACAGTAACCCGAGCAGGAATCGAACCTGGGACACTGGAGCTGTGAAGCAATTGTGCTAACCACTATGCTACCGTGCTGCCCACATTAAAACCTTTCAGATACGGCAGCACGGTAGCATGGTGGTTAGCATCAAAGCTTCACAGCTCCAGGGTCCCAGCTTCGATTCCCGGCTGGGTCACTGTCTGTGCGGAGTCTGCACGTCCTCCCCGTGTGTGCGTGGGTTTCCTCCGGGTGCTCCGGTTTCCTCCCACAGTCCAAAGATGTGCGGGTTAGGTGGATTGGCCAGGCTAAATTGCCCTTAGTGTCCTAAAAAAATAATGTTAATGGGGGTTGTTGGGTTACTGGTATAGGGTGGATACGTGGGCTTGAGTAGGGTGATCATTGCTCGGCACAACATTGAGGGCCGAAGGGCCTGTTCTGTGCTGTACTGTTCTAATTCTAATTTTAATTCTAAATTCTAATATAAATGCAAGCTGTTCTTGTATGAGACATCACAGCTGAACTCAATCCATAACAGGCCCTTTCCAACAGAGACAGGGTAATGTTTGAGGAATTTTGGTCCTCCTGCATTGAGAAGGATTTGGAAAAGAGCCATATCTAAATGTTGGGGCCTTGAAGCAACCTATGAAAACAGAAGTTAAAAAAAAACGTGAAGAAAGGGTGATCAGAACCTCCTACCTCCAATGCCCTCCTGAGGGTTGCCACCTCCAGGCCCTCTATGGCCCGCCATCCTCCGCATCCTGGCATTTACCTCGGAGCCACGACTGGTAAAGTAAATTGCCTCAAAACATATTCTCAAATGGGCCAGCTGCCTGCAGCATAAGAGGCCTGAGGTATTTTTTGAAGACAAAGTCAGGCCTCATGTTTGGAGTTAGAAACAAACTCAGATGAATTTCACCAACTCCTAACTGGCGGCAGTGAAATCTCTCAGGCAAACAAGGGCTAAAATGCTCATTAGTACAATAAATCCAAAAATACATGATATGGGAACTGAACTGCTGGTTTGGTCTCTGTTACACTGTGAACAACCACATGATCACATTTTTCACTTGTGAAGGTTATTTCTAACATTCCACCTCAAGATTCCAGTTGTTTTCTCTTTTGTAACTTATAGCATTTCCCAGAAGAACAGCAAGGGAGACCCCTGCTGACCAACATTGTCATATCATAACTGACACAGTTAGCTGTGTTGAATGTTACCCGTTGGCCTATATTGGAGATTAAATACGGCAAATTTCAGCAACCTTGGATAACGAGAGATTTTTTTTAAATTTTAGAGTACCCAATTATTTGTTTTTCCAATTAAGGGGCAATTTAGTGTGGCCAATCCACCTAGCCTGCACATCTTTGGGTTGTGGGGGTGAAACCCATGCAGGCATGGGGAGAATGTGCAAACTCCACACGGACAGTGACCCAGGGCCGGGATTCGAACCCGGGTCCTCAGTGCCGCAGTCCCAGTGCTATCCACTGTGCCACACGCCGCCCTGTGGATAACGAGAGATATTGTAGGCCTCGTCAAAAAGAAAAAGGAGGCATTTGTCAGGGCTAGAAGGCTGGGAACAGATGAAGCCTGTATAAGGAAAGTAGGAAGGAACTTAAGCAAGGAGTCAGGAGGGCTAGAAGGGGTCACAAAAAGTCATTGGCAAATAGGGTTAAGGAAAATCCCAAGCCTTTTTACAAGTACATAAAAAGCAAGAGGGTAGCCAGGGAAAGGGTAGGTCACTGAAGGATAGGCAAGAGAATCTATGTGTGGAGCCAGAGCAAATGGGCGAGGTACTAAATGAATACTTTGCATCAGTATTCACCAAAGAGAAGGAATTGGTGGATGTTGAATCTGGAGAAGGGTGTGCAGATAGCCTGAGTCACATTGAGATCCAAAATGACGAGGTGTTGGGCGTATTGAAAAATATTAAGGCAGGTAAGTCCCCAGGGCCTGATGGGATCTACCCCAGAATACTGAAGGAGGCTAGAGAGGAAATTGCTGAGGCCTTGACAGAAATCTTTGGATCCTCAGTGTCTTCAGGTGATGTCCCGGAGGACTGGAGAAGAGCCAATGTTGTTCCTTTGTTTAAGAAGGTAGCAAGGATAATCCAGGGAACTATAGGCCGGTGAGCCTAACGTCAGTGGTAGGGAAATTACTGGAGAGAATTCTTCGAGACAGGATCTCCTCCCATTTGGAAGCTAATGAACGTATTAGTGAGAGGCAGCATGGTTTTGTGAAGGAGAGGTCGTGTCTCACTAACTTGATAGAGTTTTTCAAAGAGGTCACAATGATGATTGATGCAGGTAGGGCAGTGGATGTTGTCCATATGGACTTCAGTAAGGCATTTGATAAGGTCCCTGATGGTAGACTGGTACAAAAGGTGAAGTCACACGGGATCAGGGGTGAGCAGGCAAGGTGGATACAGAACTGGCTAGGTCATAGAAGGCAGAGAGTAGCAATGGAAGGGTGCTTTTCTAATTGGAGGGCTGTGACTAGTGGTGTTCCGCAGCGATCAGTGCTGGGACCTTTGCTGTTCGAAGTATGTATAAATGATTTGGAGGAAAATGTAACTGGTCTGATTAGTAAGCTTGCAGACGACACAAAGGTTGGTGGAGTTGTGGATAGCGATGAGGACTGTCAGAGGATACAGCAGGCTTTAGATCGTTTGGAGGCTTGGGCGGAGAGATGGCAGATGGAGTTTAATCCGGACAAATGTGAGGTAATGCATTTTGGAAGGTCTAATGCAGGTAGGGAATATACAATGAATGGTAGAACCCTCAAGAGTATTGAAAGTCAGAGAGATCTAGGTTATACAGGTCCACAGGTCACTGAAAGGGGCAACACAGGTGGAGAAGGTAGTCAAGAACGCATACGGCATGCTTGCCTTCATTGGCCGGGGCATTGAGTATAAGAATTGGCAAGTCATGTTGCAGTTGTATAGAATGTTAGTTAGGCCACACTTGGAGTATAGTGTTCAATTCTGGTCACCACACTACCAGAATGATGTGGAGGCTTTAGAGAGGGTGCAGAAGAGATTTGGATCCTCACTGTCTTCAGGTGACGTCCCGGAGGACTGGAGAATGGTCAATGCAGAAGAGATTTACCAGGATGTTGCCTGGTATGGAGGGCATTAGCTATGAGGAGCGGTTGAATAAACTTGGTTTGTTCTCACTGGAACGACGGAGGTTGAGGGGCGACCTGGTAGAGGTCTACAAAATTATGAGGGGCATAGACAGAGTGGATAGTCAGAGGCTTTTCCCCAGGGTAGGGGGGTCAATTACTAGGGGACATACGTTTAAGGTGTGAGGGGCAAGGTTTAGATTAGATGTACGAGGCAAGTTTTTTATTTTCAGGGGGTAATGGGTGCCTGGAACTCGCTGCCAGAGGAGGTGGTGGAAGCAGGGACGGTAGTGACATTTAAGGGGCATCTTGACAAATACATGAATAGGATGGGAATAGAGGGATACAGACCCCGGAAGTGTAGGAGATTGTAGTTTAGTCGGGCAGCATGGTCAGCAGGGGCTTGGAGGGCCGAAGGGCCTGTTCCGGTGCTGTACTTTTCTTTGTTCTTTGTTCTAAAACATAGTAAGAAATATTACAACCCCAGGTTAAAGTCCAACAGATTTGTTTGGAGTCACTGGCTTTCAGAGAGCAGCTCCGTCATGAAATGAAATGAAATGAAAATCGCTTATTGTCACGAGTATGCTTCAATGAAGTTACTGTGAAAAGCCCCGAGTCGCCACATTTCGGCGCCTGTCCGGGGAGGCTGGTACGGGAATCGAACCATGCTGTTGGCCTGCTTGGTCTGCTTTAAAAGCCAGCGATTTAGCCTGGTGAGCTAAACCAGCACCACTCACCTGATAAAGGAGCTGCCCTCTGAAAAGTAGTGATTCCAAACAAACCTGTTGGACTTTAACCTGGTGTTATAAAACATCTTAATTTGCCCACCCCAGTCCAACGCCGGAATCTCCACATCATGGAGATTAAAGCCAAAGTGGTGTTTAAAAAAGTCTGATAATAGTCTGATTATAGATGGTCAGTGTGGTGAATGTATTCACCATAATATAAGTTGTCTGTATAGTACTGTGGCCTATGGCCAGGGAATGGTAATATGAAAAAAATGAAATGAAATGAAATGAAATGAAATGAAAAATGAATGAATAATATGATCTCCTTCCATGTATTGTACTGGAACCCTGGTGGGCTCCGCCCCCCCGGACGGAATATAGACCGGCCGCCTGGGGGCGGCGCACAGTTGTTACAGCAGTCACAGGCAGGCAAGTTCTTGGATAATAAAGCCTTTGTTCACTCGCTCTAATCGTCTTGTAGTGAATTGATGGTGCATCAGTCAGCTAATGCAATTTAAAGCTAGCCGCAGTGGTAGGGGTAGGTTAACATCAGTAATTGTGTCAGAAAATGCGAAGGACTTTATCAAGACCCAATACATCTAGATGGCACATTTAAAGATATTTTTGAGATATAGCCTCCGTAACGCTAAATCAGCCAGTAATAAGCAAATCAATATTTGCTTGTTTTTTTTGCCGTTCGTTTTGAAAGACAAGTTTCAATAATTGAAAGGGGCATCATGCCCAGCAACAGGCATGTCCTGTAACTTATAAACTTTTTGGTTTGAAAAAATGTAAAGGTGATCAGTCTATTTCAAGGATGTGACCTCTCAGGATGTGTTTGTGTGTCGTTTCCTGTGAACTCAACATCAGAAATATTGTTTTGCAGAAGGAAGTTCTGTACATAGCTCCATCATTCTATCTGAAAATGTTGTAAGTGCAATTAGAAAAATAGAACATTTTATACATATATTAGGAACAAGAGGGTAGTTAGAGAAAGAGTCGGGGTCCATTCAAGGACAAAGGAGGGAAAGTATGTGTAGAACCAGAGGAAGTAGGTGAGGTCCTTAATTAGTATTTAACATCGGTATTCACAAAGGATAGGGACACATTGGTGTCTCAGAGGGATGTGTAAACACTTTAGAACGGGTTGTTATTATGAGGGAAGAAGTGTTTGGTGTGTTCAAAAAAATTAAGGTAGACAAATCCCCAAGGCCAGATGGCGTCTACCCCAGATTACTGAGGGAGGCAAGAGGTGAAATTGCTGGGCCTCTGACCCCACTCCAATGTCAAAGCACAGGTGGCCAGAGTGATTCTCCTACCTGAAGGGGGCTAGCAGGGCCCTGGAGTACTCCATGCAGCTCTGCCTGCCAATACGGGGCCCTGCACTTCCGCTCGGGAGTCTGCGCATGCGCACAGCAGTGGCCTTCGGCAGCCTCCCCACGCGATATGGTGGACTCGCATCGCGGAACGGCCTCGAAAATATAGACACCCCGAGATTGTGTGTGCCTGCGGATCGGAGGCTCCCGATCACTAGCCTGGCCGTCCCTGAGGCCCCCCCCTCCAATTGAAAGATCCTCCCACCAGGGCGGCCGCGGACTGAGTCCACAGCCGCCGCCGCCTTTTCCCGATAGGCAAAACATGGTTAGAACCACACCATCGGGAACTCAGCCAGTTCTCTTCGGTGAATCAATGGCCCTCCACAATGGCCCCCTACCCACGCCGCGTGGACCACGTGTGCGCGATTCGCTGTGATTCTGCGGGGACCGGAGAATTATGGAAGTGGCGTCGCGCCGGTTTTCAGTGTCAATGCCCATTCTCCGCTCCCGCGCCGAGGCTTGGAGAATTCCGTCCAGCGTGTACATTTGGAAGTCAATGGTCTTATTCGCGACAGACAGCATGGTTTTGTACGAAGGAAGTCATGTCTCACAAATGTGATTGAATTTTTTGAGGAGGTGACAAAAATGACTGATGCGGGAAAGGCCATGGATGTTGTCCACATGGACTTCAGTAAAGCATTTGATAACATCCCTCATGGTAGGCTGGTGCAAAATATTAGATCACATGGGGTCAGTGGTGAACTAGCTGGATGGATCTAAAACTGGCTTTGCCATAGAACAGTAAGAAGTCTCACAACACCAGGTTAAAGTCCAACAGGTTTGTTTCAAACACGAGCTTTCGGAGCACTGCTCCTTCCTCAGGTAAATGAAGAGGTATGTTCCAGAAAAATAAATATAGACAAAGTGAAAGATACCAGACAATGCTTCGAATGCGAGCATTTGCAGGTAATTAAGCCTTTACAGATCCAGAGATAGGGGTAACCTCAGGTTAAAGAGGTGTGAATTGTCTCAAGCCAGGACAGTTGGTAGGATTTTGCAAGCCCAGGCCAGATGGTGGGGGATTAATGTAATGCGACATGAATCCCAGGTCCCGGTTGAGGCTGCACTCATGTGTGCGGAACTTGGCTATAAGTTTCTGCTCGGCGATTCTGCGTTGTCGCACGTCCTGAAGGCCGCCTTGGAGAACGCTTACCCGGAGATCAGAGGCTGAATTCTCTTGACTGCTGAAGTGTTCCCCGACTGGAAGGGAACATTCCTGCCTAGCGATTGTCGCGCAATGTCCAATCATCCGTTGTCAAAGCGTCTGCATGGTTTCGCAAATGTACAACTCTTCGGGACATCCTTTCCTGCAGCGTATGAGGTAAACAACGTTGGCCGAGTTGAACGAGTATGTACCGCGTACCTAGTGGGTGGTGTTCTCACGTGTAATGGTGGTACCCATGTCGATAATCTGGCACGTCTTGCAGAGATTGCCATGGCAGGGTTGTGTGGTGTTGTGATCGCTGTTCTGAAGGCTGGGTAGTTTGCTGCAAACAATGGTTTGTTTGAGGTTGCGCGGTTGTTTGAAGGCAAGTAGTGGCAGTGTGGGGAGGACCTTTGGAAGATGGTCAGCTTCATCGATGACGTGTTGAAGGCTGCGAAGATGATGTTGTAGTTTCTCCGCTCCGGGGAAGTACTGGACGATGAATGGTACTCTGTCGGTTGTGTCCCATAGGAGGTCGATGCGGTTTTTTGCTCTGGTGCGTTGGAACTGTCGATCGATGAGTTGAGCGCCATATCCCGTTCGTACGAGGGCATCTTACAGCGTCAGTAGATGTCTGTTACGCTCCTCCTCGGCTGAGCAGATCCTGCGTATACGGAGGGCTTGTCCATCGAGGATAACTTCTTTAATGTGTTTCGGGTGAAAGCTAGAGAAGTGGATCATTGTGAGGTTATCTGTGGGCTTTCAGTAAAGCGAAGTGCTGAGGTAACCATCCTTGATGGAGATGAGTGTGTCCAAGAATGCAACCGATTTTGGAGAGTAGTTCATGGTGAGTCTGATGGTGGGATGGAACTTATTGATGTCAACGTATAGCCGCTTCAGTGATTCTTCGCCATGGATCCAAAGGAAAAAAATGTCATCGATGTATCTGGTGTATAACGTCGGTTGTAGGTCCTGTGCGGTGAGGAGGTCTTGTTCAAACTTGTGCGTAAAGATGTTGGCATATTGAGGTGCGAATTTGGTCCCCATGGCTGTTGCGTGCGCCTGGATGAAGAACCTGTTGTCGAAGGTGAAGATGTTGTGATCCAGAATTAAGCGGATGAGTTGCAGAATTGCTTCTGGAAATTGGCAGTTGTCGGTGTTGAGTACTGAGGCTGCTGCAGCAATACCGTCGTCATGGGGGATGCTGGTATAGAGTGCCGAGACGTCAATTGTGTCGAGGAATGTTCCTGGTTCAACGGGTGCTGAGTTCCTGTAGGAAGTCTGTCGTGTTGCGACAGAAGCTGGGCGTTCCTTGTACGATGGGTTTCAAGATGGCCTCGATGTAGCCAGAGAGGTTCTCACACAGGATCCCATTGCTTGATATGATAGGACGGCCTGGTGTGTTGGCCTTGTGTATTTTTGGGAAGCAGTAGAGATCTCCAACGCAGGGAGTACATTTGTGGATGATACTAAGATTGCAGGAGTTGCGGCTAGTGATGAAGATTATCAGAGAATACAACAGAATAGATAGGCTGCAAAATTGGGCAGAGAAATGGCAGATGGAATTTAACACGGACAAATGCGAGACGATGCATTTTGGTAGATCCAATTCAGGTGGGAGCTATAAAACAAATAGCAGAACCATCAGGAGCATAGAGACACAGAGAGATCTAGGCGTGAAGGTCCACAGATCCTTAAAAGTGGCAGCACAGGTGGAAATTGTAGTCAAGAAAGCATATGGCATGCTTGCCTTCATAGGACGGGGTATCGAGTATAAAAGCTTGAAAATTATGTTACAATTATATGTGGTTCGGCAACATTTGGAATACTATGTCCAATTCTGGTCACCGCACTACCAGAAGGACGTGGAGGCTTTGGAGAGAGTACAAAAAAGGTTTACCAGGATGTTGCCTGGTATGGAGGGTATTATGAAGAGTGATTGAATAAACTGAGATTAATCTCCCGAGAGAGACGGAGGCTGATGGGCGACCTGATAGAAGTTTGTAAAATTATTAGGGGTATAGATAGGGTGAACAGTTGGAGGCTTTTTTCCAGGGCGGAAATGACAATTACAAGGGGGCACAAGTTCAAGGTGAGGGGGCAAAGGTTCAGTGGAGATGTGTGGTGAAAGCTTTTTACACAGAGGGTGGTGGTGGCCTGGAATACACTGCCAAGTGAGGTGGTTGAGGCAGATATATTAGCGACCTTTAAGACTTATCTGGATAGGCACATGAACAGACGGGGTATAAAAGGATACAGGCGTTTGGTCTAGATAGGACACGTGATCGGCGCAGGCTTGGAGGGCCGAAGGGCCAGTTCCTGTGCTGTATTGTTCTTTGCTGTTTAACAATGAGACACAGAGCTAGCCACACAATACCAGGTTGGGTTGTCCGGTTCCCTAGCCGTGTGTTTCTCGGCAGCGCCCTCTTTGCTGGTGGCGGGATTCTATTTTCCCGCCACTTGTCAATGGGATTTCCCATTGAAGCCAATCCACGCCGTTGGGAAACCCTCGAGAGGGAATGCACTGGCAGTGGGAAAAGGGAATCCTGATAACCGGAGAATTCCGGCCCAGGTGTCAATGTGACTGTGTCAGAGTTTGAGCACGATTGATGAGTGCTCTGGTGCCTCTTTTCTACCACCCAATATTGTCAGGTCACTGATAAAAAAATACCAGCCTAATTATGACTGTTGATCATATCAACATTGGTTATATTGGTAATTTGAGAAACCCCTGCCTACAATTTTAGCATTGGTGTTAATTTACTTTACATGCATCTAAGGGCAGCACGGTGGCACAGTGATTAGCACTGCTGCCTCACAGCGCCAGGGACTCAGGTTCAATTCCGGCCTTGGGTGAGTGACTGTGTAGAGTTTGTACATTCTCCCCATGTCTGCATGGGTTTCCTCCAGGTGCTCCGATTTCCTCCCACAGTTATGCAGGTTAGGTTGATTGGCCATGATAAATTGACCTTTAGTATCCAGGGATGTTATGGGGTTACGAGAAGAGGGGGGAAGGGCTTGAGTTGAGTCCTCCTTTGAAGGATGGGTGGAGACTTGATGGGCTGAATGGCCACCTTCTGCACTGCATGGATTCTAGAATGTACTGAATAGAGCTCAGGGCAATGCCACGCAATCTTTAGTTATTACCAACACAACGAGGATGCAAGGAGTAGCATGAGTGGGTGGGGGAGAATATTTGGAACTTACAAGGGAGAAGAAATGGAAATTTAATGAGTAATTGTCGCACTGGTTCACAGAAGAGAATATTGCAACTTTGAAACACTCAAAAATGTAAATTGTTCCTTCAAGGTTTGAATTAATCATATATTTGTCAAGTCTTCTGGTTCCCATATGTTAGAAATAATCACCCTTTACACTCAAATGTTGGTGCCTCATTGAGTGTATTTCTTCCAGCTCGACCTGTAATGGATAGTGAGGTGATAAGGTGATAGTGCCACCCTGGCACATGTGGCAAACCAGCCAAAAACTGAATGGCTTTGGCAGGATCGGTGGATGTCGTCCATTGTTACTTCGGACATGATTACAGTACAGCACAGAAGGAGGCCAAAGTGAATTAGAATAGGAATCAGTTGCAGCAAATTGGAAGTTAGCAAGTATAACATCGTTATTCAAGAGAGAGAAAACAATGAACAACAGGCCAGTTACCCTAACATCAGTTATCAGAAAAATGGAGTCTGTTTTTAAGGAAGTCTTAACAATGCAGTTAAAAAGTCATTGTATGGTTAAATAAAGACAAAATGATTTTGCAAAGGTAAATTAAAACCTTTTACATCATTAGAATCCCCAGCGGTGCAGAAGGAGGCCATTCGACCCATCGAGTCTGCACCCCATTGAAAGAGGACCCTACCTATGCCTAATCCCCAACACTATCCCTGTATTCCCATCTAGGGGCAATTTAGCACCTCACCTGCACTTCTTTGGACTGTGGGTGGAAACCAGAGCACCCGGAGGAATCCCATACAGCCACGGGGAGAATGTGCAAACTCCACACACACAGTCACTGGCACTTTAAGGCAGCAGTGCTAACCACTGTGCCATCGTGCTGCCCAAATAGGTTATATGTCTATGGTTATGGCCTAGAAGGAGGCTACTTGACCCACTGTGTCTCTGCTGGCCCGTTGAAGGAGCAATTCACTACCCTAATTTTCGCCATAACCCTGCAAATTTTTTCATTTCAGATAATGGTCCAATTCTTTTTCAAAAGCCTCGACTGACCCTGCCTCCACCACATTCTCAGTGCATTCGAGATCTTTCTTGCTCACAAAAAGGTTTTTCTTTATGTCGCCATTGCTTCTTTTGCCAATCCTCCTATATGTGTGCCTTCTGAGTCTGATACTTCCAACAGTGGGAAAAGTATCTCCTTATCTAATTTGTGGAGACCTCTTATGATTTTGAACACCTCTATCAAATCTTCTCTCAATCTCTCATCTCTAAGGAGAACAGTCCCAACTTCTCCAATCTTTCTACTAACTGAAGTTCTTAATACCTGGAACCATTCTCCTGAATATTTTCTGCATCCTCTCTAATGTCTTCACATCTTTCCCAAAGCGCACGGACCAGAAGTGGAAGCAATACTCCAGTTGAGGCTGAACCAGTGTCTTTTATAGGTTTACCATTGCCTTTTTGCTTTTTTATTCTATGTCCCTGCTAACAATGCTGAGAATACTGTGTGCTTCATTAACTGATCTCTCAACTCACCCTGTCACCTTCAATGATTTATGTACATGTACACCCTTTGCTCTTGGATGCCTGTGAGAACTGTACCCTTTATTTTAACCCTTTGTACCCTTTATTTACCATGCGGGTGGCATGGTAGTACTGTGGTTAGCACTGTTGCTTCACAGCACGAGGATCCCAGGTTTGATTCCCGGCTTGGGTCAATGTCTGTGTGGAGTTTGCACGTTCTCCCTGTGTCTGCGTGGGTTTCCTCCGGGTGCTCCAGTTTCCTCCCACAAGTCCCGAAAGATGTGCTGTTAGGTGAATTAGCTTAAAATGATTTGCCTTAACAAATGCATGATTGCTTTCTTTCATTAATCAGCTTTTTCCCCAGACTTTGAGAATGTAAATAGTAGATGAAGGGGAATCAGTAGATGTAGTATACTTGGATTTACAAAAGGCATATTTTTAAGGTGCCACACAAAGGACTAATACACAAGATAAGGATTCACGAAATTTGAGATAATATGTTAGCATGGATAGAGGATTGAAAAACAGCAGTAACCATAATGGTCCCTGGGATGAGGGGGTTATCCTATGATAAGAGGATAAATTGGGTTTGTATTCCCTGGTGTTTAGAAGAATGGAAGGTGATCTCAATGAAACCTACAAAGTTTTGAAGGGCTTTACTAGGGTAGTTGCTGAGAGATTGTTTCTGCTGTTTGGGGAATCTAAAACATGGGTGAAATCTCCGGATAAAGAGGCAATCATTTAGCACTGAGATGAGGAGACATTTCCTCACTCAAACGGTTGTGAATATTTGGATTTCGCTACCCCAGAAGATTGTGAATTTTACATCGTTGACTATATTTAAGGCCGGTGTAGACTGATTTTTGGTCTCTCAGGGAGTTAAAGACTATGAGGAGCTGGCGGGAAATGGTATTTAAGCCCAAGGCATGATCATATTGAATAGCGGAGCAGGCTTGATCGGCCACATGGTCCACTTATCCATTACCTTGGGAATAGCAATCACAATTCCGTAAGTTTTAGAATACTCATGGACAAAGACGAGAGTGGTCCTAAAGGAAGAGTGTTAAATTGGGAAAAGGCCAAGTACAACAAAATTTGGCAGGAGCTAGGGAATGTGGATTGGGAGCAGCTGTTTAAGGGTAAATCCACATTTGAAATGCGGGAGACTTTTAAGGAAAGGTTGATTAGAGTGCAGGACAGACATGTCCCTGTGAAAATGAGGGATAGAAATGGCAAGATTAGGGAACCATGGATAACGGGTGGAATTGTGAGACTAGCTAAGATGAAAAAGGAAGCATACATAAGGTCGAGGCGACTCAAAACTGATGAAGCTTTGGAGGAATATCGGGAAAGTAGGACAAATCTCAAACGTGCAATAAAGAGGGCTAAAAGGGGTCATGAAATACCTTTGGCTAACAGGGTTAAGGAAAATCCCAAAGCCTTTTATTCGTATATAAGGAGCAAGAGGGTAACTAGAGAAAGGATTGGCCCACTCAAAGACAAAAGAGGGAATTTATGCGTGGAGTCAGAGGAAATGAGTGAGATTCTTAATGAGTACTTTGCATCGGTATTCACCAAGGAGAGGGACATGACGGATGTTGAGGCTAGGGATGGATGTTTAAATACTCTAGGTCATGTCGGCATAAGGAAGGGGGAGGTTTTGGGTATTCTAAAAGACATTAAGGTGGACAAGTCCCCAGGACCGAACGGGATCTATCCCAGGTTGCTGAGGGAAACGAGGGACAAAATAGCTGGGGCCTTAACAGATATCTTTGCAGCATCCTTGAACATGGGTGAGGTCCCGGAGGACTAGAGAATTGCGAATGTTGTCCCTTTGTTTAAGAAGGGTAACAGGGATAATCCAGGAATTATAGACCTGTGAGCTTGACGTCAGTGGTAGGCAAACTGTTGGAGAAGATACTAAGGGATAGGATCTATTCACATTTGGAAGAAAATAGACTTATCAGTGATAGGCAGCATGGTTTTGTGCAGGGAAGGTCATGTCTTACAAACCTAATAGAATTCTTTGAGGAAGAAACAAAGTTAATTGATGAGGGAAGGGCTATAGATGTCATATACATGGACTTCAGTAAGGCGTTTGATAAAGTTTCCCGTGGCAGGTTGATGGAAAAAGTGAAGTCGTATGGGGTTCAGGGTGTACTAGCTCAATGGATAAAGAACTGGCTAGGCAACAGGAGACAGAGAGTAGTGGTGGAAGGGAGTGTCTCAAAATGGAGAAAGCTGAGTAGTGGTGTTCCGCAGGGATACGTGCTCGGACCACTGTTGTTTGTGATATACATAAATGATCTGGACGAAGGTATAGGTGGTCTGATGAGCAAGTTTGCAGATGATACTAAGATCGGTGGAGCTGCAGATAGCGAGGAGGACTGTCAAAGAATACAGCAAAATATAGATAGATTGGAGAGTTGGGCTGAGAAATGGCAGATGGAGTTCAATCCAGGCAAATGCGAGGTGATGCATATATGGTCAATGGAAGAGTCCTGTGGAAAATTGATGTCCAGAGAGATCTGGGAGTTCAGGTCCATTGTACCCTGGAGGTGGCAACGCAGGTCGATAGAGTGGTCAAGAAGGCATACAGCATGCTTGCCTTCATCGGGCGGGGTATTGAGTACAAGAGTCAGCAGGTCATGTTACAGTTGTATAGGACTTTGGTTAGGCCACATTTGGAATACTGCGTGCAGTTCTGGTCGCCACATTACCAGAAGGATGTGGATGCTTTAGAGAGGGTGTAGAGGAGGTTCACCAGGATGTTGCTTGGTATGGAGGGTGCTAGCTATGAAGAAAGGTTGAGTAGATTAGGATTGTTTTTGTTGGAAAGACGGAGGTTGAGGGGGGACCTGATTGAAGTCTACAAAATTATGAGAGGTATAGAACATAGAACAGTACAGCACAGAACAGGCCCTTCGGCCCTCGATGTTGTGCCGAGCAATGATCACCCTACTTAAACCCACGTAACCCGTAACCCAACAATCCCCCCATTAACCTTACACTACGGGCAACTTAGCATGGCCAATCCACCTAACCCGCACATCTTTGGACTGTGGGAGGAAACCGGAGCACCCGGAGGAAACCCACGCACACACAGGGAGGACGTGCAGACTCCACACAGACAGTGACCCAGCCGGGAATCGAACCTGGGACCCTGGAGCTGTGAAGCATTGATGCTAACCACCATGCTACCGTGAGGCCCCAATGGACAGGGTGGATAGCAACAAGCTTTTTCCAAGAGTGGGGGTGTCAATTACAAGGGGTCATGATTTCAAGGTGAGAGGGGGAAAGTTTAAGGGAGATGTGCGTGGAAAGTATTTTACTCAGAGGGTGGTGGGTGCCTGGAACGCTTTGCCAGCGGAGATGGTAGAGGCGGACACGATATCATTATTTAAGATGCATCTGGACAGATATATGAATGGGTGGGGAACAGAGGGAAGTAGATCCTTGGAAAATAGGCAACAGGTTTAGATAAAGGATCTGGATTGACGCAGGCTGGGAGGGCCGAAGGGCCTGTTCCTGTACTGTAATTTTCTTTGTTCTTTCTTTGTTCACTCCTCCTTTTATTTCTTGTTCTGATGTCTGTCCATATAAGAATAAACAGGACATTTTAAAGTTGGGAGGCTGTGACTTGTGGAACTCAATGCAAGGGGCTCAGCTATATCCAGTCTACATTAACAACTTAGGTGAGAAGTTTGCTGGTGATACAAATCTAGGTGGGAATGCAAACTATAAGGAGGACGTAAAGAGGCTGCAGGTTAACTAGGTGGCCAACAAAGTGGCAGATGGAGTATAGTGTGGGGCAGTGTTGGGTTATTCACATTGGATAGTACGAAGAAAAGCAGAATATTTTTTAAAGGTGTAAAACTTGCAAACATTAATGTTCAAGTAACACCGAAAATTAACATACAGGTGCAGCAGACAATTAGGAAGGCAAATGGTATTGTTGGTCGTTTTTGCAAGGTGATTGAAGAACAAGAATAGGAAAGTCTGACTACAATTGTACAGAGCTAGGGCAGCATGGTGGCGCAGTGATTAGCGCTGCTGCGTCACAGAGCCGGGATCCCAGGTTCGAGCCTGGCTCTAGGTCACTGTCTGTGTGGAGTTTGCACATTCTCCCCGTGTTTGCATGGGTTTCACCCCAAAACCAAAAGATGTGCACTGTAGGTGGATGGGCAAGGTTAAATTGCCCCTTAATTGTGAAAAATGAATTGGGTACTCTAAATTTTAAAAAGTACAATTGTACATAGCTTTGGTGAGTCACCTGGGGGTTACTGTGTGCAGTTTTTCTCTCCATATTTAAGGAAGGATTGTATTGTGGGCGGTACAGCAATACTTCACCAGATTGCTAGAATGACACAGTGCCCGATGATGAGAGATTGAGCAAATTGGGCCTATTGTGTCTGAAGTTTAGAAAAATCGGAGGTGACTGAATTGAAATATACAACACTCTGAAGGGACCTGAGAGAGTAAACACTGAAAGGTTGTTAACACTTGCTGGTAAAAATAGAATAGGGGTTCTCAGGGTAACTGGCCAGTCTTTTAGGGTTGAGATGAGGGGAAATTTCTTTACTCAAAGGGTTGTGAATCTTTGCGTTCTCTACCCAGACGGTTGTGGATGCCTCGTCCTTGAATATACTTAAGGAGGTTTTCTGAATATCTAATTTTATAATTCATATGTTTAGGAATATAATTTTTAGTAAAATGTGAGATAAATGAAACACCTGGTGAGAATTTGGTAAATAAACTTAAATAATTGCAATTCAAAGAGTAGCTTATCTTTATTAATCAGGGCACGCTGGAAGTGGGAAACCCTAAATAATGGATAATCACTCTCTAAGCTTCTTGGTGAGGATGTGATGTCCACTGTGTTGTGTTAGGTACACTTGTATAACACTGGCTGCAACTGGATGCAGCTCAGATCCAAATGATACTCCAGACCTTGAAGTTAGTTCAATCAGGTTTATTGAACTAATAGCACAGTTAGCACAGTTCTCTCTGAGTTTGACTCTCTGCTAACTTAAGTGTGGTTACTCTGTCTGACTGAACCAGACTAACTCTTAGCCACGTGGTGGAGGTGTGAGATTGTAACAACACCCTTGACTGACTCTCTAGATGTTCATCTGTGGAAAGAGGCAGAGTGTGAGTCCCTCGTGTCTTTTATAGTCAGATCCTACCCGTGAGTGTCCTGCCTGCTTATTGTCATGTCCTGTTCTCTGTGTCCATTAGCTGCTTGTCTGTGCCTGCCTGTATATCATTATATGTGTGTCCCCTCCAGTTCCTCGACTCCCTCAACGCCATGGCCAGGGGTTCGATTGCCAACGCAAAGAGCAAGGGGGACAAGAGACACCCCTGCCTCGTCCCTCGGTATAACCGAAAGTACTCCGATCTTCTCCTATTCGTGGCCACGATCGCCATCAGGGCCTCATATAACAACCTCACCCATCTGACAAACCCCTCCCCAAACCCAAACCTTTCCAACACCTCCCACAAGTACCCCCACTCAACCCTATCAAAGGCTTTCTCCGCGCCTAATGCTACCACTATCTCCGCCTCCCCTTCTACCGCCGGCATCATTATAACATTCAAGAGCCTCCGTATGTTGGTGTTCAGCTGCCTTCCCTTCACGAACCCCGTCTGGTCCTCGTAGATGACCCACGGCACACAGTCCTCTATTCTTGTGGCCAAGATCTTCGCCAACAGCTTGGCGTCTACATTTAACAGCGAGATTGGCCCGTATGACCCACACTGCAGGGGGTCCTTGTCCCGCTTAAGGATCAAAGCCCCCCCCTCCCTTGCCTCGTTAAAGGTCCTAACCAACAGGGGGCCCAGCAGGTCTGCATACATTTTATAGAATTCGACCGGGAACCCATCCGGTCTCGGCGCCTTCCCGACTGCATGCTCCCTATCCCTTTGACCAGCTCCTCCAGCTCAATTGGCGCCACTAGTCCCTCCACCTGCCCCTCCTCCACCTTTGGGAATCTCAGCCGGTCCAAGAAGCGCCCCATTTCCCCCCCCCCCTGCTGGGTGTTCAGACAGATACAATTCCCCGTAGAAGTCCCTGAAGACCCCATTGATATCTACCCCCCTTCGCACCACATTTCCTCCCCTATCCTTAAGTCCACCAATCTTCCTGGCCGCGTCTCACTTACGCACTCTGCTCTCTCCTCTCCCTATAGGCTCGGATGGAGATCAACTCCCCTCTAATCACCGCCTTCAATGCCTCCCAGACCGTCCCCACTCAGACTTCCCCATTATCATTGGCTTCCAGGTACCTCTCGATACAACCTCGAACCCGCCCGCCCACCTCCTCATCTGCCAGCAGCCCCACCTCCAAGCGCCAGAGTGGGCGCTGGTCTCTCTCCTCCCCCAGCTCGAGGTCCACCCAGTGCAGGGCATGATCCGAAATGACTATCGCCGAATATTCAGCATCCTCCACCCTCGAAATCAGCCCCCTGCTCATAACAAAAAAGTCGATCCGGGAATAGGCCTTATGCACATGGGAGAAGAATGAAAACTCCCTGGCCCTCGGCCTCACAAACCTCCAAGGATCCACCCCTTACATCTGATCCATAAACCCCATCAACACCTTAGCCGCCGCTGGTCTCCTACCCGTCCTTGACTTGGATCGATCCAATGGGGGATCCAGCACTGTATTGAAGTGCCATTATCAGGCCCCCCGTTTCCAAATCTGGAATGCGGCCCAAAATGCGCCGCATAAAACCCGCATCGTCCCAGTTCGGGGCGTATACGTTCATCAGCACCACCCACTCCCCCTGCAGCTTGCCACTCACCATCACATACCTCCCGCCACTGTCTGCCACCACATTTGACGCCTCAAACGACTCCCTCTTTCCCACCAGGATCGCCACCTCCCCGATTTTTTGCATCCAGCCCTGAATGAAACACTTCGGCTACCCAGCCCTTCCTCAGTCTAACCTGGTCCGCCACCTTCAGGTGTGTCTCCTGAAGCATGGCCAAGTCGGCCTTCAGCCCCTCAGGTGCATAAACACACGGGCCCGTTTGACCAGCACATTCAGTCCCCTCACATTCCAAGTTATCAGCCGGATCAGGGTGCTTCCTGCCCCCCTCAACCCGCCGACTTGCCATAACCCTTCCCCTGCCCGCCACTGGCCAGCGCCCCCCGCTCGGCCCGTTTTCCACGGCAGCAAACCCCCATCTCAACCCCCTTGCATACTCCAGCTCCTCCCTGGCCATTCCAGCATTTGAAGTTCTTAACCACAAGGAAAAGCTTAAGCTTACTGTTTATACCTGTGACTAACTCCAATTAAGCAACCCAATACAGTTCAAATGCCACTTATAAATAAAGTTTACAAACAGGTTACTTGCTTAGTTGTGGAGAGAGGGAACGTATCAAGCATAGAGCCAGTACACTTCTGCTCAACCTAGCAGCATTTGGCAAAACTGTGTTTCAACTTAAAATGCTTCTGTCTTGTCAGACTGAAATCCTATGGCAAACTGCAAAACTACAGCCAGATCTGCCCTCCCCCATTAATTACATCAACTGTATCCTACTAAAATATCACATGACCTGCTGAGATAGGACTAAATACAACCCCTCATAAATTATCTAATCTCCAGAGAATCTCCTGCAATCATAACAATATCCCATTAGCCCTTTACCTGTAGCCAAGAGTAAGTGGTTGGAATGAATGATGACCTCACTTTTTACGACTCCTTGATTACAGCTTTAGTTGACACACAGTCCGGATTTCTTAGCCTAGGTTCTTCAATAATAAAACTGCAACAAATATATATCTTAACCCAGGCTTTTAATGACATCGCTGCCCCAAATATAAAATATAATATATAATAGTTTCTACATTCATCACAATAGCACATAAGGAGGCTAACAAGGGATACTGATAGGTTAAGTGAGTGGGTAAGGATCTGGAAAATGGAGTTTAATGTACGAAAATGTGAAATTTTCCATTTTGACAGGAATAATGCAAAATAAGCATATGATTGAAATAGTGAGAGACTGTAGAGCTCTGTGATATATCCTATTGCTTGGACCACAAAAGGATAGTATGCTGCTCCAGCAACTAATTAGGAAAACCAGTAGAATATTGATGTTTATTGCAAGGGCATTGAATATAAAAGTAGGGACGTTCTATTTCAGTTATACAGGACATTTTGATACCGCATCTGGAGTACTATGTACATTACTGGTCCCCTTATTTAAGAAGATATGTAAAAGCATTGGAAACAGTTTTGAGAAGTTTTGCTAGACATAATACCTGGAATTGTCAAGTTTCTTGTGAGTAAAGGTTGGACAGAGAAGCAAATATTCCTTGAAGTTCAGAAGAATAAGAGACAACTTGGTTGTAACATACAAGATCCTAAGGTGTCTTGACAGGGTGGTTATGGAAAGCATGTTTCCCGTTGTGGGAGGAAAGTGGGAGTTCAGGAGCTCAGCATTGGGCCCGCGCTTTCATTGTCTGGATATATTTTGCTTCCCACTGAGACGATTCATTAAAAACCAAGAGTGAGAACTTTGTCAGATCTTTATCGTCCTGTCCCTGATCTACTACCAATCTGGCTCATTCTGGCATTCTTCTAGTCGAAGGTCAGCTATCGCAGGGATTTAACCTGGAAACTACCTCTGAGCCAAATAAATGCCGTATTTATTAATTGAAATGAAATGGAAAATATAACGTTGTTATTTTTAAGTTGACAGGCTACAGTAACATTATAATAATATTGACTTACAATCTCATTGCAAGGTATGTCTGCATCTGCTATAAAGTCACTCTGGATTTTAGTACAATCTGATTATTCATCCCTACCAGATTTTTATCCCTTTAACAGCAGATCTTTAAACTTACAATGATTTCTCCTACAGTATAAGTCTTTATATTTTATCTGGAATAATCTCCCACAAACTAGTTTGACTCCAAGGCAAAAGCGTTCTGTGTTTGATCTCTCTATCTGAGGCTGCTGAGGAAGCGTGACTCCATCCTGCATGAGGTCAAGTTGCAGTGGTTTCCAGATGGAGCAGATTCATGATTACATGAAAGAAACAGAAAGACAATGTTTCTTCAACTATTTCCTTCTGAAATGCTGAATGTTCTTTGAAAAATGTTCTGAGAGGTTACTTGTTCAGCTTTCACATTTGACCTTTTAATACATAGGGACGGCTAACACAGAATTGTATTCATCTTCCAAAAACATACATACCTAAACATTTCCATCAAACAGCAATATTGTCAGCAGGAGATTGCTTCACACGTTATTGATCTCAGTAAACACATTTATTCAAACAAAATATGAAACTTCAGAAGTCTTTTCCAACTTAAACATGCACTATTTTCCCTGAATAAGAAAGCTGCAATAGTAAGAATTTGCTTTACATGATAGAATCATAGAATCCCAACACTGTAGGAAGCTATCTGGATTATTTGAGTCTGCACCGACTCTCTCTGTAAGAGCACCCTACCTCAGCACACTCCCCCGCCCTATTCCTGTAACCCCACTTAACCGGTTTTTAGACACTGAGGCACAATTTAGCAAGGCCAATCCACCTAACCTAATAAAAATAATAACAATAATCTTTATTGTCACAATAAAAATAATTGCTTATTGTCACAAGTAGGCTTCAATGAAATTACTGTGAAAAGCCCCAAGATTCTTTACTCAGAGAGTAGTAAGGGCGTGGAATGCCCTGCCTGCAACAGTAGTGGACTCGCCAACACTAAACACATTCAAATGGTCGTTGGATAGGCATATGGACGATAAGGGAATAGTGTAGAGGGACTTTAGAGGGGTTTCACAGGACGGCGCAACATTGAGGGCCGAAGGGCCTGTACTGCGCTGTAATCTTCTATGTTCTATGTTCTATGCAGTCGCCACATTCTGCGCCTGTTTGGGGAGGCTGGTACGGGAATTGAACCTGTTCAGAAGGTTGAACACCTCTGTTGAAATCTACCACACGGTTCAGTGTAGTCTCGTATACACTTGAACTCAGCAGAATTTTAAGCTACACGTCTCGGGTGCGAAATGAAATCTTTTATTGGGTCTATTGATTATAATTGAGAGTTTAAAATCTTCTTGTGGTTAAAAATTAAATATTCTCAGTAAAGCCCCTGCCAGCAGAAGACTTTGAGTGATATAATTAACTTAGTGGTTTACAAACAAATTGAACTTGCAAAGTACAGTAATGGTTTCTTGCTCAAAGCAAAACAGCTTGCACAGGCCTAAGGGTTAGAGTGGACATAAGAAAATAAGAAATAAGGATAGCGAGTAGTTAGATAAATAGTATAGAGTGATTGCGGAATGGAAAATGGCTGCCCGGACCTCTATTTTTAAGGAAAATGTTATCAGTCTGACTCCATCTGTCCCTATCCTTGTAATGTGCTGATTGGCTTGGGTGAGTCTCAAATGCATTTGGGTGGATGGTTAGTTGTCAGTCATCAATGTGCAACATATATGTGAATATGTTGCATCTTATTCACATTTTGAACATTGGCAGATTCATTTTATTCATGTTAACTTATTGTGACCTTCATTGAATTGTTTCATTTGCTTCTAGTTAGACTGTAGCTCTGTGCTTTCATTATTGCAAGCTATGCACTTTGCAATCTGAAGTTATGTTTGCAGTGTTATGATGGAATTCATTTTGAAAATGAATTTTGACATGGGCTTTTGTATTTACATCAAAATGGCTAAATCAATGATCCTTTTACCTATCAGAAATAGCTGGTTTCCTTCAACCTCAATAAGTTTATCTCTTAATCTTCTCTAGGAGAGCAACCCCAATTCCTCTAATCTTTCCTTGTATTTTTGAAATTCCTCATTCCTGGTATCACTCTAGTAAATCTCTGCACTCTCCCTAGGGCTTTAACATCCTTCTTTAAATAAAGTCTGCAGAACTGAACACAATATGCCAAATTCTTTCAAAGAATTTCCTTTCCAGCTTAAATTTCATAATTAGGGATTTCTAGTTGTGGTCGAGGTGGCTTCTATTGCATTCAAATTACATAAACTGTGAAGAAGATGTTTATATTATGTTAGTCATGAAGAAATATAACTAATTGATCTGAGGATGCCACATTTTTCTACCACACTGCAATCATGTGCTAAGTAACAATGGACGACATCCACCGATCTTGCCAAAGTCATTTGGCTTTTGGCTGGTTTGCCGCATGTGCCAGGGTGGGACCCACCTCATTATCCATTACACGTCGAGCTGGAAGAAATACGCTCAATGAGGCACCAACATTTGAGTGTAAAGGTTGATTATTTCTAACATATGGGAACCAGAAGACTTGACAAATATATGATTAATTCAAACCTTGAAAGAACGATATACATTTTTGAATGTTTTAAAGCTGCAATATTCTCTTCTGTGAACCAGTGCAACAATTACTCATCTAATTTCCATTTCTCCTCCCTTGTAAGTTCCAAATATTCTCCCCCACCCACTCATGCTGCTCCTTGCATCCTCGTTGTGTTGGTAATAACTAAAGATTGTGTGGCATTGCCCTGAGCTCTATTCAGTACATCATAGAATCCCTGCAGTGCAGAAGGTTGCCATTCAGCCCATCAAGTCTCCACCCATCCTTCAAATGAGGACTCAACTCAAGCCCTTCCCCCCTCTTCTCATAACCCCATAACATATCCTGCACATCCCTGGATACTAAAGGTCAATTTATCATGGCCAATCAACCTAACCTGCATAACTGTGGGAGGAAATCAGAGCACCTGGAGGAAACCCATGCAGTACAAACTCCACACAGACAGTCACTCACCCAAGGCCGGAATTGAACCTGAGTCCCTGGCGCTGTGAGGCAGCAGTGTTAATCACTGTGCTGCCCTTAGATCCATGTAAATTAACACCAATGCTAAAATGTGGCCGAACCATGTATAATTGTAACATAATTTTCAAGTTTTTATACTTGATACCCTGTCTTGTGAAGGCAAGCATGCCATATGCTTTCTTGACCACCATTTCCACCTGTGCTGCCACTTTTAAGGATCTGTGGACCAGCATGTCCAGATCTCTCGTTGTCGCTATGCTCCTGATGGTTCTGCTATTTATTTTATAGCTCCCACCTGAATTGGATCTACCAAAATTCATCACCTCACATTTGTCCAGGTTAAATTCCATCTGCCATTTCTCTGCCCAGTTTTGCAGCCTATCTATCCTGTTGTATTCTCTGATAATCTTCATCACTAGCCGCAACTCCTGCAACCTTAGTATCATCCACAAACATACACCCCGCGTTGGAGATCTCTACTGCCTCCCGAAAATACACAAGGCCAACACACTAGGCTGTCCTATCGTATCAGGCAATGGGATCCTGTGTGAGAACCTCTGTGGCTACATCGAGTGCAACAGCCTCAGTTTATGGACAATGCAAGATTCAGGCTCAGAGCCTGAATGTATATTTGTGAGCAAAGAATTCAGACAGCATCGAAACCCCAACCGATTAGCATTTTGATGGCCCATCTCTGTAAGACAAAGGACTGATACTTGAGTAACCGATACAATCCCAGACATTTCGGCACCCTTCCCTGTACTCAGAAAGAGTAAACAACAGGGTCAATGACCGCTTAGGACACGCCCAGCCATCAAGACACCCACCCCTTTATTGGCTCAGATCGAATACAGTGATCAGGAACTACCCAATAAGAGGGGTTCAAACCGAAGGACCGTGAAACTCCCCAAGGATAAAGAGAGACACTGCCAAACGTTCAATCTCTTTTTGACCTGGCACTCCGGCAACGTCCACCTCCAATTGCAGCACCACCAGAAGCAAGTTCAAGTTCAACGCCCGCTAACAGGCGGATGAGACCAGCTGAGCAGCAGCTACTTCTCTAGACCCAGTAGATCCACATTCGAACAAAGGCCACTGTTCCTCTGACCTAAGTCAGGTGCCTGAAGTTACGTACAGGTTATCATAGTTGTTAGGTGTAGTTTAACTAGTAGTGTTTATAGCTTGGGGGGGGGGGTGGGGAGGTTTGTGGGGGGGGGGGGAGAGGGGAGAGATACCGGGTTGCTGCTGGAATGGCCAAGAAGGAGCTGGAGCGTGTAGAGGGGGTCGGGATGGGGGTATGTCGCTGTGGGGAACGGGCTGAGTGCGGGGCGCGGGCACGTGGCGGATTACGGAAGGGTGATGGTGAGTCGACGGGGGAGGGGGGCAGGTGGACCTCCGATCCGGCTGATTACCTGGAATGTGAGGGGACTGAATGGGCCGGTTAAACGGTCCCGCGTGTTCGCGCACCTGAGGGGGCTGAAGGCGGACGTGGCTATGCTTCAGGAGACGCACCTAAAGGTGGCAGATCAGATTTGGTTGAGGAAGGGGTGGGTGAGCCAAGTGTTTCATTCGGGGATGGATGCAAAAATCCGGGGGGTGGCGATCCTGGTGGGGAAGAGGGTGTCGTTTGAGGCGTCAAGTGTGGCGGCAGACAGCGGCGGGAGGTACGTGATAGTGAGCGGCAAGCTACAAGGGGAGCGGGTGGTACTGGTCAATGTATATGCCCCGAATTGGGATGATGCAGGTTTCATGCGGCGCATGTTGGGCCGGATTCCAGATTTGGAGGCGGGGGGCCTGGTAATGGGGGGGATTTCAACACGGTGCTGGATCCGCCACTGGATCGATCCAGTTCCAGGATGGGTAGGTGGCCTGTGGCGGCTAAGGTGCTAAGGGGGTTTATGGACCAGATGGGAGGGGTGGATCCATGGAGGTTTGCGAGACCGAGGGCCAGGGAATTTTCATACCTCTCCCATGTGCATAAGGTCCACTCCCGGATCGATTTTTTCGTTTTGAGTAGGGCGCTGATTGCGAGGGTAGTAGATGCTGAGTACTCGGCGATAGCCGTTTCGGACCATGCCCCGCATTGGGTGGACGTCGAGCGGGGGGAGGAGAGGGACCAGCGCCCGTTGTGGCGCTTGGAGGTGGGGCTGCTGGCAGACGAGGCGGTGAGGGGGCGGGTTCGAGGATGTATTGAGAGGTATCTAGAGGCCAACGATAATGGGAAGGTCCGAGTGGGTATGGCCTGTTGGTTAGGACCTTTAACAAGGCAAGGGGTGGGGGGGGGGCATTGCCCCCGACAATGTCTCGGGCGCTGATCTCCTTGATTCTTAAGCGAGACAGGGATCCCCTGCAATGTGGGTCATACAGGCTGATTTCACTCTTGAATGTGGATGCCAAGTTGTTGGCAAAGATCGTAGCCATGAGGATTGAGGACTGTGTGCCGCAGGTTATACACGAGGATCAAACGGGGTTTGTGAAGGGGAGGCAGCTGAACACTAATATACGGAGGCTCTTGAACTTTATAAGGATGCCGGCGGTGGAAGGGGAGGCGGGGATAGTGGTGGCGCTAGATGCGGAGAAAGCCTTTGATAGGGTCGAGTGGGGTACTTGTGGGAGGTACTGGAAAGGTTCGGGTTTGTGGAGGGGTTTGTCAGTTGGGTGAGGCTGTTGTATGAGGTCCCGATGGCGAGTGTGGCCACGAATAAGAGGAGGTCGGAGTATTTTCGATTATATCGAGGGACGAGGCAGGGGTGTCCCCTGTCCCCCCTACTTTTTGCGCTGGCAATTGAACCCCTGGCTATGGCGCTGAGGGAGTCGGGGGATTGGAGGGGGCTGGTCCAGGGTGGGGAGGAGCACCGAGTGGCGCTCTATGCGGACGACCTCTTGTTGTATGTGGCAGACCCCGTGTGGGGAATGCCGGTGGTGATGGGGATTCTCCGGGAATTTGGGGATTTCTCAGGGTATAAGCTTAACTTTGGGAAAAGCAAGCTGTTTGTGATACACTCGGGGGACCAGGAGGGGGGGATTGGGAGGCTCCTACTGAAAAGGGCGGAGAGGAGCTTCAGGTACTTGGGGGTTCAGGTGGCCAGGAGCTGGGGGGCCTTGCATAAGCTAAACCTCACAAGGCTGGTGGAGCAAATGGAGGAGGAGTTTAAGAGGTGGGACATGCTGCCGCTGTCTTTGGAGGGTAGGGTGCAGTCAGTCAAGATGACGGTGCTCCCGAGGTTTCTGTTCCTGTTCCAGTGCCTCCCCATCCTTATCCCGAAGGCCTTTTTCAGGCGGGTTAACAGGAGCATTACGGGATTTGTCTGGGCGTACGGGACTCCGAGGGTGAGAAGGGTGTTTCTGGAGCGAGGCAGGGATAGTGGGGGGCTGGCGCTGCCCAACCTCTGTGGGTATTATTGGGCTGCCAATGCAGCGATGGTGCGTAAGTGGGTAATGGACGGGGAGGGGGCAGCATGGAAGAGGATGGAGATGGCATCCTGTGTGGGCACGAGCCTGGGAGCGCTGGTAACGGCGCTGTTGCCGCTCCCTCCAACGAGGTATACCACGAGCCCGGTGGTGGCAGCTACCCTCAAGGTTTGGGGGCAATGGAGGTGGCACAGGGGGGAGGTGGGGGCCTCGATAGGGTCCCCGATACGGGGAACCACCGGTTTGTTCCGGGGAGAATTGATGGCGGGTTCCTGAGTTGGCACAGGGCAGGTGTCAGGAGGCTGGGGGACCTGTTCATAGATGGGAAGTTCGCGAGCCTGGGTGAGCTGGAAGGGAAGTTCAGGCTCCCCCTGAGGAACACCTTTAGGTACATGCAAGTAAGGGCGTTTGTCAGGTGGCAGGTGGCGGGGTTCCCTCTGCTGCTGCCGCGTGGGGTTCAGGACAGGGTGCTCTCGGGGGTGTGGGTTGGAGAGGGGAGGATCTCGGAAGCGTACCAGGTGATGCAGGAGGTAGACGAGGCCTCGGTGGAGGAGCTAAAAGGTAAATGGGAGGAGGAGCTGGGTGAGGAGATTGAGGAGGGGATGTGGGCGGATGCCCTAGAAAGGGTGAACTCCTCCTCTTCATGTGCAAGGCTTAGCCTCATACAGTTTAAGGTGCTGCATAGGGCTCATATGACCGGGACAAGGATGAGTCGGTTTTTTGGGAGTGAGGACAGGTGTGTTAGGTGCTCTGGGGGCCCAGCAAACCATGTCCATATGTTCTGGGCATGCCCAGCGCTGGGGAAGTTTTGGAAGGGTGTAGCAAGGCCGGTATCGAGGGTGGTAGGATCCAGGGTCAATCCAGTCTGGGGACTCACAATATTTGGGATTGCAATGGAGCCGGGAGTGCAGGAGGCGAAAGAGGCCGGTGTTCTGGCCTTTGCGTCCCTAGTAGCCCGGCGGAGGATTCTTCTTCAGTGGAAGGTTGCGAGGCCCCCAAGCGTGGAGGCCTGGGTCAAAGATATGGCAGGGTTTATTAAATTGGAGTGGGTGAAATTTGCCCTAAGGGGGTCAGTGCAGGGGTTTTTCAGGAGATGGCAACCATTCCTAGATCTCCTGGCAGAACGGTAAAATCAAAAGGTCAGCAGCAGCAGCAACCCGGGGAGGGGGGGGTTCTTTGGTTTTGTTTTGGGTTGAATCTTCGCTAACGACGGGCGTTTATTTATTGTTTCTCTTTTGTATATATGGGGGGGAGGGTTTGTTCTTTTTGTTCTTTGAATTTTCTGTTACTGTTTTCTTTTTTGTGAAAATGTGAAAATTTGAATAAAAATTATTTAAAAAAAAACAAACTAGTAGTGTTTATGTTGCATGATTAATCTTGTGTGTAAACAAAGTACCATTGATCTTGAACTAACTAACTGGTGTTTGGCTCTTTGATTGATATCTAATTGAACCTTGTGGTGGTGTCATTTGATACCTGGCGACTCTGAGCAATATAATATTGATATCTAAAGAAAGGGCAACCTCAATGAGTGCCATATTTGTAGCAGGTAAAAAAGGCAACATCACAACCAAAGCTGATCATGTTCTCGCATGATGAAAATGAAAATTGCTTTATTGTCACGAGTAGGCTTCAATGAAGTTACAGTGAAAAGCCCCTAGTCGCCACATTCCAGCGCCTGTCCGGGGAGGCTGGTACAGGAATCAAACCGTGCTGCTGGCCTGCTTGGTCTGCTTTAAAAGCCAGCGATTTAGCCTCGTGAGCTAAACCAGTCCATATACATACAATACATTTTACTAGGAATGGATATGTAGCTCCATGTTTGAGTCCCTCAAATTACGTTTCCTACCACAATACTGAAATTGTTCTTACCAATGTCACAATGACAATTGTAAGGGTCCTTCCTGTTCATTGCCTCATTTCCCCTTTCTTTTATTTTGCTGTTATCATTTCTGATCCATGGGTGATTGATGGACATGTATCTTTAAGTCAAGCAGCAGAAAGAATGAAGAGTTCAGAAGTTACAGGAGAGAACATTCTGCTCGTCACTGCTAGTTTGAACAGGAGCTCAGACTTTCAGCACCAGCGACAGAGAGAGATAAGTTGGGACTCGGTTTGATTGATTGGCTGGGTGTCAATTCCTTGGCCCAAATGGCCATACTTTGCCCAGTAGCAGAAGCTAATTAGATCCTGCCTGAGTGGAATAATTTTCAGAGTCCCATGGAGCTCAGTTTGAATCACGGACACTCAGGGACAAAGACCTGCTCCCTCACTTCTTCTTCTATCTCTCTCTCTCCAGAAAAGCTGTGAGTTGATATGTGTCTGAATTTATAGAGAAGCTAAATGAGTGAAGCGACAGTGAAACCACTATAGGCTGCAGCCAGAGACTTGGTCTGAAGGCTTATTTTGAAGGTCTGCTTACAGACAACCATGTGAAACAAAGACTCCTTTTATGTTTACATATCATTTTTTTTACACTGCTTTCCTTCCCTCTGTCTGTCTATCTTTTCTGTGTATGTGGAGGGGGGGGGGGGGGGGGGCAAGTTGATGTGGGGGATTAGGAATCATTTGATAGTTAACCAGTTGTATTTGCTGCATATTTCATTATCGTTCTTGTTGTAAATAAAAAGTAATTGTGTTTAAATTTACAAACTTGGTGACTGTAATTATTGGGCAGTATCTTTAAATTGATAAAGTTCATTTGGCATCACGAATGCTGCAATTTTCTTTGCCCTGTCAGACAAATGTACTCGGACAAAGGTACTCCCCTAGGATACCAGAACTTCCTGTATCCTTGCAGGAGCCAATCATGGATTCTTTAACCCCACAATAACAAATAAAAAAAATTAGAGACAATTATCGAGAACACCAGTTCTAAAGGGAGATGGGCAACACGGTTAGTTAGCACTGCTCACAGCGCCGGGGACCCGGGTTGAATTCCAGCTTTGGACGAGTGGCTGTCTGTGTGGAGTTTGCACTTTCGTCCTGTGTCTGCGCAGGCTTCCTTTGGGTGCTCCAGTTTCTTCTCACAGTTCAAAGATGTGCTGGTTAGGTGGATTGGCCATGCTCGATTGCAACTTAAGTATCCAAAGATGTGTCAGTTAGGTCAAGTGGTTATTGGTTTAAGGTGGGGGAGTGGGCATGCGTGGAGTGTTCTTTCAGAGGGTGGGTGCAGATTCGATGGACCAAATGGCCTCCTTCTCTACGGTAGGGATTCTATGATTCAAATATCCCTTTTCAAGTCTATTTTTGTGATGAATTTAGACTGTCCAGCTCGTTCAATGCAATCCTCCAACCGTAGTATAGGAAACGGTTCCCTCTTGGTGACGACACTTACCTGTAGTCCTCACAAGGTCTTTGTGCACAATCTAATGTTGGCAACATTATGATAGGTGGCTTCCAATCACTAGAATTCAATTCAATAATGACATTTTGGAGCATATATTCAATTGCCCTCTGCACTTGCTGGATTTAACCGATATGTATGATAGCTTTCCTGTGCATCCACATCATGCATTGTTATCTCCGTTCTACCTAATTTATTCATACAAATACATTTATAAGTAACTCTTCCAATTCAGCTCTCATCTGGAAGATAACTTACCCAGTTGTTTACATTTCCCACTACTTGCTCATTACCCAAATGAATCAGAGGAAAGTCACTCTCAGAATTTTTTAAAAATTCATGGGATGTGGGCATCGCTGGCTGGGTCAGCATTTATTGCCCATCCACAAAGGACATTTAAGAGTCAGCCACATTGATGTGGGTCTGGAGTCACATAGGCCAGACAAGGTAAGGATGACCGATTTCCTTCCCTAAACGACATTAGTATACTAGGGTTTTTATGACAATCGACAATAGTCATTGTGGTGATATACATCACTGTAAATACAAGAGGTTAATGTAAATACACTTAGACTAGATAGACACTAGAGGGAGCACCAGAGACATGACACATAGACATTCAACCAATAGGCCAGTAAGATAGGACATGGCCAATGGGCATTCACGATACACACAGAGGTGAGACGCTACCACAGGAGGGCATTACACCAACCCATATAAAAGGACACAGCACACATGCTCAGCCTCTTTCCAGTGGAGACTCTCAGTGAGTACACAGGGTTGATTTGAAACACATTACACCCACCACATGGATTGCAGCAGACTGGTTCGACAATCTGAGTAGCTATAGCAGGATTAACAGGAGAGTCGAATCCAAGTAGGAGAATTGTTAACAGTTTAAATAAACGTGTTAAAGCTATCTCCAAGTCTGAACCTTCCTTTGTCAGAGTGCACATCAAGGAAGCAGCTTATGCTACGTCAAAGAGCATAACAAAACAGTCATCACTAGACTTTTAATTCCAGAGTTTTATTGAATTCAAATTTCACCATTTGTAGTGGTGGGATTTGAACCTGGGATCCAGGAGTACTCTGGGTCTCTGGAGTACTAGCCCAGTGCCAATACCACTTTGCCACCACCTCCCCATGGTCTATCCTGTATCCACAGACTGTGACCCTTAGTTACGGACTCCAGGATATCTGAAATATCCTTGCTGCATCTACCTTGTCTAGTCCTGTTAGAGTTTACTGGATTTCTTTGAGATAACCCTCATTCTTCTGAACTCCAACGAGTATAATCCTATCCCACTTAATTTCTCCGCATACATCAGTCCTACCATCCTAGGAATCCGTCTGGTAAACATTTGCTGCATTCCCTCTAAAGCAAGAACATCCTTCCTCAGATAAGAAGAACAAACCTGCACATAATATTCCAGGTGTGGCCTCATCAAGGCCTTGTATAATTGCAGCAAGTCATATCTACTCCTGTACTTGAATCCTTTTGCAGTGAAGGCCAACATATCATTTGCCTTCTTTAGCACCTGTTTCACCTGCACTAGGTTGGGGTTAGGTACGTTTTGGCGCAGCCATTTGGGCGCGGCCATTGTGGCGCGGCCGTTTTGGCGCCGGCTGTTTTGGCGCCGGCTGTTTTGGCGCCAAAATAACATTTCTTTATTTGTAAATTAGCCTCAGTTGAGTTGGCTGCTGGTGCAGGTCCGCTGTCACAAGTGTTTCGTTCTATCACCATCTTTTTTTACTTTGTGATAGCGGACCAGGTCACGACCGGATATTAATCTTCGGAAGACAGAGCTGGCTACAGCACTTATTGACATCTGATATGTGGTTTGCAGATGGCACATTCAGTATTGCTCCCAGCCTCTTTTCTCAGATTTATGTAATTATGGTAAAAAAACACGGAGGAGTTACTCCTACGGTTTATGCTCTTTTGCCCAACAAGCAACGCACCACATATGCGAGAATGTTCACATTATTGAAAGAAATCGTCTCAGTAAAATTTCTGTCATCTGCGCACAAACGGCCGTGCCAAATTGGCTGCGCCCAATTGTCCCATGGCGCCCAAACGGCTGCGTCCAAACGGCCGCGCCAAAACGGCCGCGCCCAATTGTCCCATACTGACTAGGTTGAGAGTGCTGGATGTAGGGCTTTGACCCAAACCACACCACAATCTTTAAAGGCACCCCTGAAAACTAGACACCTTGGGAATTAGGTCAGGAACCCAGAATCAGGACCCACCTGTCATATTTAAAGGGCTCACAGCTCATCCAGACTCAATGAAAATGCAGCTCTCTCTGTCAAAGTTTGTTTGATAAAGTTCTTGTAAGGAGCCTTGGGTCATTTAACTGCAGTACATTTGCTGTGTAAACTATGGGATACTTTACCCTTCCAGGATAATTTGAGGTGACTAGGTACTTTCCAGATTCCAAAATGGGAGTCTCTATAGGATGGAGTACATTAAGTTGGCTGATGAAATTCTTACACAAAGCTGCAGATTCAAGTATAGCAAATGTGACATTTTATCGGAATAACACCTGGAATGGGTGGGTTGGCTTATGCAGAAAGGTTGGTCAGGTTAGGCTTCTATCCGTTGGAGCTTAGAACAGTAAGGGGCGACTTGATTGAGACATACAAGATCTTGACGGGCCTTGACAGGGTGGATGTGGAGAGGATAGAATCTTATGCGAGAATCTAGAACGAGGAGTCATTGTTTAAAAATAAGTAAATGCCCATTTAAAATGGAGATGGTGAAATGTTTTTTCTCAAGGGGATTGAGTCTTTGAATTTCTCTTCCTGAAACGGGGGTGGAAACAGAGTCTTTGAATATTTAGAATCATAGAAAAGAAACAGAGAAAAAAATAGGAGCAGGAGGAGGGCATTCTGCCCTTCAAGCCCGCACGCCGCACTGCCATTCATTATGATCATCCAACTCAATAATCCAATCCCCCCTTCCCCCACGTCCTTTGATCCCCTTTGCCCTCAGTGTTCTAACTGCCACTTGTAGCCATTAAATGTTTTGGACTCAACTACTTCCTGTGGTAATGAATTCCACAGGCTCACCACTCTCTGGATGAAGAAATTCCTCCTCATCTATGTCCTAAATGGTCTACCCCATTTCCTCAGACTGTGAGCCCTGGCTCTGGACACATCCACCATCGGGAACATCCTTCCTGCATCAACCCTGTCCAATCCTGCTAGAATTTTATAGGTTTTATAGGCAGGGGTGGATGTGTTCTTGGTAATTAAGGAGGTGATGTTATCAGGAGTAGGCAGGATGCAGATTTCAGATGACTCTCAGATTAACCATGATTTTATATAGCGGAGCAGGCATGAGGGACCTACTCCTGCTCGTCTTTATGTTTGTATGTCATCAACATGTCGGAAATATGCAAGGGGTAGGGAGTTAGGACTCATTACGTTGAAAATGTGATTCCTTCCACACTTTAATGTGCTCCATCCTGTGCTCAATAATACCTTTGAAATGGGTCAATCTAACAAGCTTGTTTTCCTCAATGTGCTAGCTGTCAGATCCAATAATGGGTTCTTTAATAGTGTATACCGCAAGCCGACCTTAATTGGTCAATATACATTTTGGGATTTCTATACCTCCATGCGTACAAGATTGGCCATATCAGCAATTTCACAAAAAGGGCCTGAGCCAGTTGCTCACTATGGAAGCCTGGCGCTGCAGTAGGTTGCATCAAAGAAAGATGGTTGTGATTGTTGGAGATCAATCAGCTCACTACCAGGACTTGCTGCAGAGTTCCTCAGGGTCGTGTCCTCGGCCCAACCACCTTCAGCTGCTTCATCAATTACCTCCCTTCCACATAAGGTCAGAAGTTGGTATGTTTACTGATGTTCAACACCATGAGCAACTTCTTAGAATTTGAAGCAGCTGAACTCCCCCAACTATTCATATGCTTGATATTACCATTGACCGGAAACTGAACAGGACCAGCCATATAAATATTATGGCTAGAAGAGCAGACCAAAGGCTGAGAATTCTGTGAGGGCAACTTGCCTCCTGACTCTACAAAACACAAATCAGGAATGTGATGAAATATTCTCCATTTGCCTGGATGAGTGCAGCTCCAACACTCAATGAACTTAACACCATCCAGGACAAAGCAGTCTGCTTGATGAAATGAAAATCGCTTATTGTCACAAGTAGGCATCAAATGAAGGTACTATGAAAAGCCCCTATTCGCCACATTCCGGCGCCTGCTCGGGGAGGCTGGTACGGGAATTGAACCCGCACTGCTGGCCTGCATTGGTCTGCTTTAAAAGCCAGCTATTTAGCCCTGTGCTAAACCAGCCCATGATTGGTGGATGTGGCTCCACCTTCTGTGAAGGAAATACACAAATAGATATTCATATATTTAGCCCATTATATTTTAGATTACAAAATGGTCACAGATTCATGAATAACCATTTTTTACCCAGAAGTCCTCAAATACATACATGGGCAGTACAAGTGTGAACTTTCTGCTTCTAACCGATGTTAGACAGACCTCATTTCTACCATGCACTAGGTATCATGAGGGCCTCTCTTAATTGCTCTTAACATTAGCAAAGGGCTTTTAGGGAAGATTAATAATGACGCTTAATTGCCTTATTCACTAGCAAAGGAATTTTTGGAAACATTAATGATGGAACAGCCTGATACTATTCTTATAAACGTCCCTAGAATTTAGCTCAGCGAATCAGAATCTGACATGATTATAGCAATGCAGCTCCATGGCAACTTGGAGGAAGAACAGATTTTTAAAAATCCGTATTTCTCGATCAAAAGTTTAAAATCACTGAAAAAATAGAAACAATTGGAAGTATCATGAAGGGTATTAGAACATATTATAAATACATGTTGACCAGATATTAGGCTCACAGCGTTGATATAATAAAACCATTTTAACGATTAAATAATAGTGAAAAAGTACCAATTAAGGAGGAGTTTAATTATGGAGGCAGCACCCATAGATGCTGTAATCTGGTTTAGAGGGTATAAACATTCAAGTTCCCCTTCAGGAAATCAGAGATATTTCAGAAGGGTACGATTTCCTGCAATATTTCTACCGGTATCGAGGGGTTGGAGATCTTAAAGCAGAGTTTTCTGTGTACAACTGCCCAGCAACTGAAACACTCAGAGATTCAGGTAACATTACTTTCAGAATTGATGGTTATTCATAACTGATTTTAGCTGTGGCATTGTATTTTTAGTCTTTTTCACTGGATTTCTTTTGAGAACTATATTTTTAAAGTCATTAACATTGCAATTTACTTATCCACTTTAAAGAGAGTTAAGTATTAAGTATTAAAGTACTTGAGTTAAGTATTAAATAGTTCTTTATTAAATTTGTAGCTTAAAGTATACGGTCTCTTGTAGTGTTCTGAAAGTGGGAAGACGCAATATTTGAAAAGAGACACTTGTTATATCTGTGTAGTTCTAACTTGGCTGACAAATTATTTAAAAGGCTACCTGGAAGAAGATGCTATCTCTTGATTGGGGGAGACATACCCCAAAATATGCATCTGTGTGAAATGGCTGCTTTGAGCTCAAATGAAGGTGAGTGTAAAGGGAATGCTCTCAACCTAGAGTAAACCCACTAGGGCTAGAGTTATAATTCACTTCCTCCACCACTGATGCACAGACAGCAGTGTGTCCTGGCCACAAGATGCACTTCAGCATCTCACCAAACCTTTTTAAAAATTCATTTTTTTTAATGGGGTGTAGGCTTCGCTGGCTATGCCAGCATTTTGTTGTCCATCCCTAATTGCCCTTGAGAAAGTGCTGATGAGCTGCCTTCTTAACTGCTGCAGTTCATGTGGTATAGGTACACCCACTATGCTCTGAAGGAGGGTATTCCAGGATTTTGACCCAGCGACAGTGAAGGAATGGCGATATATTTCCATGTCAGGATGGTGAGTGACTTGGAGAGGAACTTCCAAGTGGTGGTGTTCCCAGGTATCTGCTGCCCTTGTCCTTCTAGATGTTAGTCGTCATGGGTTTGGAAGGCGATGCTTAAGGAGCCTTGGTGAGATCCTACAGTGCCTCTTGTAGATGGTACACACTGCTGCTGCTATGCGTCGGTGGTGGAAGGAGTGAATGTTTGTGGGAGGGAATGCCAATCAAACGGGCTGCTTTGTCCTGGATGGTGTTGAGTTTCTTGCTTTTTGAGTGTTGTTGGAGCTGCACTCATCAAGGCAAGTGGAGAGTATTCCATCACACTCCTGACTTGTGTCTTGTAGGTGGTGGACAGGCTGAGGGGAGTCAGGAGTCCTTCAATGGCACCACCCAACCCCTCTATGTCACATACCATTCTGACTTGGAACTATATTGCTGTTCCTTCATTGTCGCTGGGTCAAAGCTCTGAATTTCCCTTCCTAACAGTACTGTGGCTGTACCTACACCACTTGGATTTTAATGCTTCAAGACGTTCTGAAGGGCAATAAATGCTGACCCACATCTCATGAATGAATAAAATCAAATCTATTTGTGGGATAACATCCATCCCAATCAGATCATTGCATGCTCTGTATCACATGCTCACAAGTGAACTGAAGGCTGTCAGATCTGAAGAGTGGTCGATCTACCTCTGATTATCCTGAAGTATAAAGTATCTCAAAATATGGGCAACAAGTGAAACTAGCCGTTTCATGATGTTACTATACCGTGGCAAAGAACAGGAGCTGCAGTCAAGCCAAAACTATTTTCTGTTACCAGAGTCATGAGGGGTAATGTGGTATATGAATGTCAATGCCAGAGTGATACCGGGCACACAGTCTGTACTGGTGGTAGATGGCATCAAATGTTTAGTGGGTCACATCTCATTCGAATGTTACTGACATTGCTACTTTCAAGCGAGGCAGTTAATTCTAACCCAATGGGTTAAGTTTGCTATTTTACAGTTAAATTGGTCAAATTAAAATAGGACCCCCTTAATTTGTATGTGTGTTTTAGATCATGCTTATTCTCTTAAAACAATCAATTCTCAGTTGCTGAGAAGTTGGGGTGGGTTTACAGTATTTGAATCTCTGAAGATAAAAGCAAATAGTGTTAGGATGTACTGGCGGAACAATTAAATGCAAAATAATTATCCTTTCTCAAATCAGGCAGTTGCCTGAAATATTCCATCCAGTTTTGGTTACCTTACATGGTGGGCTATAGAAGCCTTATAAAAGATTCAAATCATAAACAGTAAATTACTGAACAGTTTTAGGACCATCAATTACCATAACAAGGCAGACTGGGACTTTTTAAACTGTAGAATCAGATCTTTAAAACATAATGACAAATTAAACTCATTATTTGAAACAGATAATAATCATCTTTATTAGTGTAATAAGTCAGCTTATATTAACACTGCAAATGATGTTACTGTTAAAATCCTCAAGTTGCCAAACTCAAGCTCCTCTTCGGGTCCGCTGGAGAAGGAGAGAAACAGGATACAATTATTAGTGACATAAGCAGGACACTTGGTTGGACAGTCAAAGGCCTAAGACCATTGGATTTGTTTTGTCACATGAACCAAGGTGCAGTGACAAGTATTGTTCTGCGTACAGCCCAGGAAGATCATTTCATATGTGAAAAAAAGATTGTCAAGTGAGTGTCCCTTTAACGAAGATTTTTGTCTTATCACATGGCTTCAGTGATGTCATTGTGTGGGTGGAGTTGGGCTGTGGCTCTGTGAGGTTTTTGGTTTGCTTCCATTTTGAGTTGGACTCCTGTGGACTCAGACAGGAGAAAGTAGTGTTTTGGTCTGTCTCTCTCTAGTTTCATATTAAATGTCTGTTCCAGTGAAAAATCACCTTGGTGGTGGCTTTTAAGATATAGTTTGCTTTCCGCAAGGGTTTAAACCTGCTGGTAAAACGGGATTAGAATCTCAGGGAAAGCCAGTCTTATTCAAGTGAGTGCTGGGCCACGCCCTTGAAAAGGGGCTTTGGTTTATGGGATTTTGTTTTTGAATTGGAACAGTTAAGGGGGAATTCATTAAGTGTTAGACATAGATTGGGGTATCTTTATGTTTGTAATTGATGAAAAGTCTTGGTGTGTGTTTATATAAATGTTAACTAAGTTCTTAGAATAAAGCTTCTTTTAATTAAAGTGTCCAGGAAAACTGTTGAATAACACCTGAAGGGTAGGCTCTTGTGCTCATCCTAGACAAATCTCACAAAAAGTTATAGGTCAAGTGAACTCTATAATACATTTTAGACTTTTAAAAATCCTGGCCCATAACAGACATACATAAATACAAAATGTAAATACAGCGACACATGCATCAGGTGAAGCATACGGTGTGCAATACTAAGTAGAGAAGATGTGTGAAGAGATCAGTTCAGTCCATAACAAGATCATTCAGGAGTCTGGTAACAGCAGAGAAGAAGCTGTTTTTGAACCTGTTAGTGTGTGTTCTCAGACTTTTGTATCTCCTGCCTGAGGGAAGAAGTTAAATGTGAATAACCTGGGTGGGAGGGGTCTTTGATTATGCTGCTCACTTTCCAAAGGCAGCAGGAGGTGTAGACAGAGTTAATCGATCAGAGGCGGGTTCGTGTGTTGGACTGGGTGGTGTTCACGACTCTGTAGTTTCTTGTGGTCTTGGGCTGCGGGAGGTGCAGAGTTAATCGATCGGAGGCGGGTTCGTGTGTTGGACTGGGTGGTGTTCACGACTCTGTAGTTTCTTGCGGTCTTGGGCTGTGGGAGGTGCAGACAGAGTTAATCGATCGGAGGCGGGTTTGTGTGATGGACTGGGCGGTGTTCACAATTCATTAGTTTCTTGCAGTCTTGGGCTGAGCAGTTGCCATACCAGGCTGTGATGCAGCCAGATAGAATGCTTTCTATGGTGCATCTGGTAAAAATTGGTGACAGTCAATGTGGACATGCCGAATTTCCTTAGTTCCCTGAGGAAGTATAGGCGGTGTTGTGCTTTTTTGGTCATATCGTCAACGTAGGTGGACCAGGACAGATTGTTGGTGATATGCAGACCTAGAAATTTGAAGCTGTCAATCATCTCCACCTCGGCACCATTGATGCAGACAGGGGTGTGTACAATACTTTGCTTAATTCAACCAGCTCTTTACTTTTCCTGACGTTGAGGGAGAGATTGTTGTCATTACACCACACCATTAGGTTCTCTATCTCCCTCCTGTACTCTTACAGGGAGGTGGGAACAAGTGTTAGTTTATAAGGTATAATAACTGAAGGAGAAATAGAGAAAAACAAATTGAGAACAACATCACCCTGTCTGCTCAAATGCAGTCGTCTGAAGTGTATTTGTTTCAATGCCAGAAGTAAAGTAGGTAAGGCAGATGAACTTAGAGCACTAATTAGCACTCGATATTGTGGCTATCACAGAAACATAGTTAAAGGGCAGGATTAGCAACTGAACGTTGGGAGGATATACATGCTTCAGGATATAGAGGGGGATGTAAAAGGAGGTGAGGGGATGTAACCATTACTGGTTAAGAATAATATTATAGCCGTACTGCGGGAGGACACCTCGGAGGGCTCATACAATGAGGCAATCTGTGTGGAGCTCAGGAACAGGAAGGCACAATCACAATGTTGGGGGTTTATTACAGGCCCCCCAACTGCCAGTGAGAGATAGAAGAGCAGACAGGCAGAGATTTTGGAGAGGTGCAAAGGTAACAGGGTAGTTGTGGTCAGGGGTTTTAACTTCCGCTATATTGACTGGGACTCGCTTAGTGTGGCAGTTTGTAAGGTGTATCCAGGAAGGCTTCTTGATGCAATATGTAGATAGTCCAACGAGGGAAGGGGCAGTACTGGACCTGGTATTGGGGAATGAGCCTAGACAGGTGGTTAAGGTTTCAGTAGGGGAACATTTTGGGAGTAGTGACCACAATTCCTTATATTTTAGGTTATTTTTGGATAGGGATGGGTAAGGTGCCAAACTGGGAAAAAGGCAAATTATGATAACATTGGACAGGAATTGAAGAATTTGGATTGGGTGCGGCTGTTCGAGAGTAAATCAACATCGGATATGTGGGAGTATTTTAAGCAACAGTTGATTAGGATTCAGGGAAGTCACGTTCCATAGAGAACTAAGGATAAGTATGGGAAGTTTAGGGAGCCTTGGATAACAAGGGATATTGCGAACCTCGTCAAAAAAAAAGTCTTTTGTACGGTCTAGAAGGGTGGGGACAGTCAAAACCCTCAAGGAGTATAAAGAAAGTAGGAAGGTACTAAAGCAGGAAATTAGGAGAGCTAGGAGGGGTAATGAAAAGTCCTTGGCAAGTAGGATTAAGGTGAATCCCAAAGCTTTTTAAATCATGTGTAAAAAGCAAGAGGGTGGCCAGGGAAATGATTGGAACACTTAAGGACAGTGGGGGGAATCTATGTGTTAAGCCAGAGAAAATGGGCGAGGTGTTAAATGAGTACTTTGCATCAGTGTTCACCAAAGAAAGGACTCTTTGTAGGGTGTGTGGATAATCAAGGTCATGTTGACATCAAAAAGGAGGTAGTATTGGGTGTTGTAAAAGACATTAAGGTAGATAAGTCTCCTGGGCCAGATGGGATTTACCCCAGAATACTGAGGGAAGCAAGGGAGGAAATTGCTGGGGCCTCGACTGACATCTTTGTATCCTCATGGGCTACAGGTGAAGTCCCAGAGGATTGGACATTAGCTCATGTGATACCACTGTTTAAGAAAGGTAGCAGGGATACTCCAGGAAACTTTAGGCCGGTGAGTCTCACATCGGTAGTAGGTAGATTATTGGAGAGAATTCTCAGGGGCAGGATTTATACCCATCTGGAAATAAATAGACTCATTAGTGAAACAAATAGACTCAGTAGCGATGCGATAGACAGCATGGTTTTCTGAAGGGGAGTTCATGCCTCACAAACTTGATCGGGTTTTTGCAGAGGTGACAAAGTTGATTGATGATGGGAGGGCGGTGGGTGATGTTTACAGCTTCCCCTGGCAGCGCGTTCCAGGCACTCGCCACCCTCTGTGTAAAAAAAAACCTGCCTCGTACATCTCCTCTAAACTTTGCCCCATGGAACTTAAACCTATGCCCCCTTGTGACTGACCCCTCTACCCTAGGAAAGAGTGCCTGCCCATTCCCTCAATATTCTGGGGTATATCCCATCCGGCCCAGGACTTATCTACCTTAATGTCTTTTAAAACACCCAATACCACCTCCTATTTGATGTCAACATGGCCCCGACTATCCACACACCCTACAAAGAGTCCTTTTCTTTGGTGAACACTGATGCAAAGTACTCATTTAACACCTCGTAAAGTACTCATTTAACACCCACAAGGGCGGTGGGTGCCTCGTCATAGAATTTACAGTGCAGAAGGAGGCCATTTACAGTGCAGGAGGCCATTCGGCCCATGGAGTCTGCACCGGCCCTTGATGAAGCCCATGCCTCCATCCTATCCCCGTAACCCCACCCAAACTTTTTGTGGAGATGCCAGCGTTGGACTGGGATAAGCACAGTAAGAAGTCTTACAACACCAGGTTAAAGTCTAACATGTTTGTTTCAAACACTAGCTTTCGGAGCACTGCTCCTTCCCCAGGTGAATGAAGAGGTATGTTCCAGAAACGTATATATGACAAATTCAAAGATGCTAGACAATGCTTAAAATGCGAGCATTTGCAGGTAATTAAATCTTTACAGATCCAAAGATAGAGTTAAACCCCAGGTTAAAGAGGTGTGAATTGTCTTAAGCCAGGACAGTTGGTAGGATTTCGCAAGCCGAGGCCAGATGGTGGGGATGAATGTAATGCGACATGAATCCCAGGTCCCGGTTGAGGCCGTACTCATGTGTGCGGAACTTGGCTATAAGTTTCTGCTCGGCGAATCTGCGTTGTCGCGCGTCCTGAAGGCCGCCTTGGAGAACGCTTACCCGGAGATCAGAGGCTGAATGCCCTTGACTGCTGAAGTGTTCCCCGACTGGAAGGGAACATTCCTGCCGGGTGATTGTCGCGCGATGTCCGTTCATTCATTGTTGCAGCATCTGCATGGTCTCGCCAATGTACCATGCTTCGGGACATCCTTTCCTGCAGCGTATGAGGTAGACAACGTTGGCCGAGTCACACGAGTATGTACCGCGTACCTGGTGGGTGGTGTTCTCACGTGTAATGGTGGTACCCATGTCGATGATCTGGCATGTCTTGCAGAGATTGCCACAGCAGGGTTGTGTGGTGTCGTGGTCGCTGTTCTGAAGGCTGGGTAGTTTGCTGCAAACAATGATTTGTTTGAGGTTGCGCGGTTGTTTGAAGGCAAGTAGTGGGGTGTGGGGATGACCTTGGCAAGATGTTCATCTTCATCAATGACGTGTTGAAGGCTGCGAAGATGATGTCGTAGTTTCTCCGCTCCGGAGTGCTAACCACTGTGCTACCTTGCTACCCGATCATGGCAGACTGGTGCAAAAGGTGAAGTCACATGGGATCAGAGGCGAGGTTGCAAGATGGATACAGAACTGGCTCGATCACAAAAGGCAGACGGTAGCAGTAGAAGGGTGTTTGCTAAATTGAATGTTTTGACTTGTGGTGTTCCACAGGGAACAGTGCTGGTGACTGTTGTTTGTAGTATACACAAACGATTTGGAGGAAAGTGTAGCTGGTCTGATTAGTAAGTTTGCGGATGACACAAAGGTTGGTGGAGTGGCAGGTAGTGTCGAGGATTGTCAGAAGATACAGCAGGACAGAGATAGGTAGAAGACTTGGGCAGAGAAATGGCAAATGGAGTTTAATCCGGACAAATGTGAGGTAATGCATTTTGGTAGGTCTAAGAGGGGAAATATACAGTAAATGGCAAATATAGAGAGTCAGAGAGATCTGGGCATACAAGCCCACAGATCTTTGAAAGTGGTACCACAAGTGGACAAGGAAGTCAGGAAAGCATATGGAATGCTTGCCTTCATTGGACAGGGCATCGATTATAAACACTGGCAAGTCATGCTACAGTTGTATAGAACGTTGCTATTGCTGCACTTGGTATATTGTGCCCAATTCTGGTTGCCACACTACCAGAAGTATATGGAGGCTCTGGAGAGGATGCAGGAGAGGTTTTCCAGGATGTTACCTAGTCTGGAGGGTTTTAGCTATGTGGAGAGGCTGAATAGACTTGGACTGTTTTCATTAGAACAACAGAGGTTGAGGGGCGACCTGATAAGAGTTTTAAAAGATTATGAGGGCCTGGGTAGAGTGGATGGGTAGGCACTCTTTCCCAGGGTGGAGGGTCAGTCACCAGGGGGCATAGGTTTAAGGTCCATGGGGCAAAGTTTAGGGGAGATGTATGACGCAAGTTTTTTTTTTATACAGAGGGTGGCGAGTGCCTGGAATGTGTTGCATGGGGAAGCTGTAAAAGCAGATGCATTGAGTGTTCAAAAGGCATCTCGACAAATACATGGATAGGATGGGTAAAGAGGGACACAGCACTAGAAAGTGCTGAGGGCTTTGGCCATGGGTGGTATCATGAATGGTGCAGGCTTGGAGGGCCGAAGGGCCTGTTCCTGTGCTGTATTGTTCTTTGTTCTGACACATCGTTGTTCGAGATCCGACCCACTACGGTTGTGTCATCAGAAAACTTGTAGATGGAGTTGGAGCCAAATTTGGGGGTACGGTTCTGTGTGTATAGGGAATACAGTAGGCGGCTAAGTACGCAAAGCTGTGTACTCCCTATACAGGGGATTCAGTATTGAGGACTATCGTGGAGGTGGTGTTGTTGTTTATTGGAACAAGCTGCTGACACAAGCAGTCGGTGGGTTCATCACAATTATTCATACATGATCTCGAGAAGATGAAAGTGATCATCAGAACTGGATATGGGAAGATGTTTGTGGCTGTCTGAGGCCAATTGTCTCAGACCCAGGACATTGCTGAAAGAGGACCTCAGGCTTGTGTCCTCGGCCCAACCATCTTCAGCTGTTCAATAATAACCTTCCTTCCATCACAAGGTCAGAAATGGGAATGTCTGCATATGCTTGCAGTGTTTAGCACCATTCAAAACAGCCCATTTACATATGCTGCAAAACCTGGACAACATTCAGGTTTGGGTTACTAAGTGGCAAGTAACATCTGTGCCACACAAGTGCTATCCAATGACCATTTCCAGCAAGAGAGAATACAACATTCTTCTTTTGCCATTCAATAGCATTACCATTGCCAAGACCCCCACTATAAACATCCTGGGATTATCACTCACCAGAAACTGAACTGGACCAGCCACATAAATACTGCAATTACAAGGGCAGGTCAAAGCTGAGAATTTTGCAGAGTAACTTGCCTCCTGATTTCCCAATGTCTGTCCACAATCTACAAGATACAAATCAGGATGTTGATGGAATACTCCCCATTCGCCTAAATAAGTGCAACTCCAAGAACACTCAAGGACCTTGACACCATCCAGGACAAAACAGCTTGCTTGATTGGCACCCACCCACCACCAACACACAGTGCCACCAGTATGTACCAACTATAATATGCGCTGCAGCAACTTACAAAGGCTTCTTTAAAATAACTTTTAAAATAACCATCCAGAAGTACAAGGGGCAGCAGAAACATAGAAACAGCATCTGCACGTTCCCTCGAAGCCAGTCACCATCTTGACTTGGAACCATAATCGCCATTCCTTCACTCTCGCTGGGTCAAAATCTTGGAGCTTCCTCCCTAACAGCACAATGGGTGTACCTACATGTCAGGGACTGCAGCGATTAATGGTGGTGGCGGTTCAACATGACCTTCCCAAGGGGAATTAGGGATGGGCAATTAAAGCTGGCTTAGCTAGTGAAGCCCACACTTTGAAAGAATATTTTTTTTTAAAAAGGTGGGTCATGAGGGCCACGGGGGAGGGGGGTATTGTTATTCACAATCACGGTGGTCTCTGTAACTTATTTGATCATCTTTCAGATCAGAGAGGAAATTTCTAGCTTCCCCGCTACCTAAATGTTTCTCGCAGGACCAGATTGACACACAAGCAGTTGAAGATAAAATTCACTACTAACTGCACCCACTACAAAAAATTATCCTTGTGTAAATCATTTGGGGGGGGGGGGGGGGGGGGGGGGGGGGGGGGGGGGTCGGTCGGGATAGCCAGAGTTGGCAGCTTTGTTCTAATTTAAATGTTAACACTTGCCATTGCAGTTCACACCTTACCTAACATTAATTGTTCAGAAATGAGAAGTCTTGGAAGCAGCAGTAACAATATTCTTTAATAAATAAAAAAAAAATGATCCAAACATAAAATAAACTCCAAAACAATAAAGAAGGAAAGTTGGTTTTAACTTAAGGCTCCAGTTGCTAGGGGACTGGCATCCCACTGTGGCACCACTCCTTTGCACCTTGAATATGTCTTCATCCATTTGATCATACTTTGTGATTTAATGGATGGTATGGAGACAGGAAAAAGAGGAAGATCTAAGCAGGGAGGCAAAAGCCTCCCAGACTGTTTTAAGGTGACAACATGCATAGAACATAGAACAGTACAGCACAGAACAGGCCCTTCGGCCCTCGATGTTGTGCCGAGCCATGATCACCCTAGTCAAACCCACGTATCCACCCTATACCCGTAACCCAACAACCACCCCCCCCCCCCTTACTTTTCAGGACACCACGGGCAATTTAGCATGGCCAATCCACCTAACCCGCACATCTTTGGACTGGGGAGGAAACCGGAGCACCCGGAGGAAACCCACGCACACACGGGGAGGACGTGCAGACTCCGCACAGACAGACAGTGACCCAGCCGGGAATCGAACCTGGGACCCTGGAGCTGTGAAGCATTTATGCTAACCGCCATGCTACCGTGCTGCCCGTACCATGCAGCACCTCCAAGATCAATGGACGCCTCATGGTTTACTGTCTCAAACTCTTGTAATAACAACCTAGTAAAAGGGGACACTGCAATCCAGTGAACAGAATTCCTCAACGACCACTGGGATTCATAGAATTATTATAATGACTCGGTTTAGTTATTGTATATTTATTTGCTTTATTTAGTGCTAGACTGTGTTGGTCATAACCACTTCACAAGCGTTTAATGTTTTTATCTTAATGGGAAACACTAGATGTATCAATCACAGTAAGATTGGATTAATTTCATTATTCCTACAGGCCTAATTTAAAAAAGGACCTTTTTATGTTAGCCTGTGACTGCTACAGTACTTAAGAGAATGTCTGCTCTGATCTCAGAATCTGAGCAAAGTTAGGGCTAGTTACTACTCGGATAGGAAACTGCCCGGATATGTCAGATGCAGATTACTTTTAAACTGTCCAGATTTACTCAGGGTCCTCTCTGCAAAGAGAGCCGCCTGATGTATCCCCACGGGAGTGGACACTATGGAATCTCTTGATTGAGTGGTTAATTCAAAGTCAAACCTTTCCTGGCATTACCAAGTGACTTTATTAACTATTTTTGTTCAAAATTTTAAGAGGAAGCAGTTGATGCAACCTGCTGATGCTGTGCTCAGCACAAAACCAACACCCTTTCAAATTATATTCAGTAGACCCTTCTTGCCCGTCTGTCCACAAATGGAACTTCTGTTCATTCCCCGTCCATACCATTGTACCTGGTTCTCACAGAACACACTCAATTATCAAAGTATGCACAAAACAGATAGGGATTCAGTATATGCATGTACAATTCTCTTGACGAATTAATCCAGTGAGATAGTAAACTTCAAAAATTCTATGTTACTTAGGTTGCACAAAAAAGCTTTGCATCATATCTGTACTCATCACCCAATCTTTAAAATCTAAAAGAATAGCAATTATTCACAAATGTGAATAAACAGTTCTTTTTCAAACATGAATAAAATTTTTATGACCATATTAGAATATTAGAATGTAAACCTAGAAATGTGACACTCGATTGGGACATTCATCTTGCCACTCTGATTACTATCATACAATGCTAGTTCTCCCATTTCAGATTTTAAAATATTTCACTGTAGGGAATATATTTTCAAACAATATTATTTCCAATATTACTAGTTACATATACAATACTATATAGATAGCAAAAGGAATGGTTTGCTCCATTACCACATAACATTTTGATCCTCGCATGCTATGTGATATTAGTCAGAAAGCGGCTTTATTTGTTTTGCAGCTTCAAGCTTGGTTAGGAGTTCTTCCCATTGAACAAACTGCTTTGAGAGGAGTAGAATCTGAGAGTCACTGTTAAGGTGAAGGTATCTGTAGAATCTTAAAAGTACTTGAATTTTAAACTTCAAACATTTACTCCAACAGTCAATAAACCAAGATGATGAAATAAGTTCCTCACTTATGAATGTGGTTCAGCATGAATAGTGCCAAAAAGAGAAAACATCCTAACTCCAATTTGATGTTGAAGTTTGCCAGAAGGACATATTCATTAAAGGTAGTATCATCAACAAACACTTGAAACGATACTGCCTGCCATTGGGGCCAAAGCTCAAACACACCTTTAATTTTGTCTCATATCTGCCAGTGAGAATCATTGAAATTTGAGCCCACAAAGAATCCCATCCATCATTTCCCACTTTGAGGTGCCTATGCCAGCTGCTGATTTGCATTCCAACTACCCTTGGTTAACAGAACCATAGAAATACATATTCATAACCATCTAGAAATAAGTTATTGAGACATTAATTTCCAAATTAGTAACATGTTGATGGGTACGGAAATTCAAAAATGCCAGGCATAAAAAATTGGAGTTAGGTGAAGGGGAAAATAACTCCGGTACTGTGGAGTGAAGGTAAACTATTTTTTTAACTCTAATATTTCAACCTGAGTAAAAAACATAGGCCGATCAATCTCTTGGGCTGGTTTAGCACACTGGGCTAAATCGCTGGCTTTTAAAGCAGACCAAGGCAGGCCAGCAGCACGGTTCAATTCCCGTACCAGCCTCCCGAACAGGCGGCGGAATGTGGCGACGAGGGGCTTTTCACAGTAGCTTCATTGAAGCCTACTCGTGACAATAAGCGATTTTCGTTTCTTATCAGAACCCAAAACAACCTCAAGGTTGCCATATGTGTAAGAAATGTGAAGTTATAAGTTCAAGACAGGTATAGGATTAAGAAAAATCCATCCCCGCCCTACAATCTCCCAAACCACATCAGTTGCTCATGACGGGGCAGCCAGGACTCCTTCAAGCTGCAGAGGAGTTAATGAACAAGCATTCTAAATAAATGGCATACGAGATCCCCAGATGAAAATGTCGATTGTAGAAAACAAAGGATACCATTTTGTTATATTCATCAAGCATCTTGCTTACATCTTCTGTGATTGCATTACATTGATCCTACATAAAAACGAGAAAAAAAATGTATTACAGTGGAATTAAAAACTCGTATCTACACTGATTAAAATAAAATTATCAAAGAACTGGCAAATTATATTACTAATTTGGTTCTATTAACATTATTTTTAAAAGAAATTGAGTAAGATTTAAAAAACAGACAAGAAAGTTTACTGTACCACAATTTTAATTCGAATTGATCACTAAAATTCATGCTGTACAATAAGTGTTTTGAAAAATGCTAAATATTTGCAGTGCATATAGTAAGTACCTGCTCCTGAATTTGAACCTCGGTCAGTGCTTGTACCTTTGAAGAGTAGTTTGGAACAGCTGCAGAAATACCAAACAAGAAGTTGGATTTTTGCATAATATACACATTTATATCCTGTGATGTTCAGGAGACTTTACCCCCAGATATTCACAGCAATGAGGGGGTGCAAATGAGAGCAAGAGGAAGTTGGGGAGGCAGGAGGCTGGGAGAGGGTGAGGGCAGTTTCGGTGATAACTAAACTTTCCACATTGTAAGGGTCCTTCCTGCTGAATCCCTTATTTCCCTTTTTTTATTTTTGCTGTTATCATTTTTGACCCATGGATGACATGTATCTTGAAGTCGAGCAGCAGAAAGAATGAGGAATTCAAAAGTTACAACAGAGAACACTAGCTTTGGACAGAAAGACCCAGACTTTTCAGCACCTGTGAGATGGGGTGGGACTCCGTTCGATTGGTTGACTCGTGGCCAATAAATTGGCCAAAAGGCTGTTTCTGCCCGCTAACAGGTGGTGATTGGGTCCTATTCGACTGGAATGATTTGCAGAGACCCAAGGAGCTCAGTTAGAATCCTGGACACACAGGGGAAAGGACCTGCTCTCTTCAGAAGGCTGAGTTGCTGTATTTCTGAAACTGCAGAGACCTGAATGAATCTACATTGAAACCATTACAGGCTGCAAATAGAGACCTGGATTTGAAAGCTTACTTTGAAGGAAGGTCTGCTTAAAGACAACCATCTGAAACAAAGACTGTTTTCCTTTTACTTATTATTTTCACCCCTGTGTTTGTCTGTCTTGTGTGTATATATATATATATGTATATATATATTGATATACAGAGGATGAGGGCAAATTAAAGTGGGGGATTAGGAATTAGATGATAGTTAGCCTGTTGTATTTGCTGCATATTTCATTAGGGCAGCACGGAGGCACAGTGGTTAGCAATGTTGCTTCATAGCACAAGGGATCCGGATTCGATTCCCGGCTTGGGTTACTGTGCGGAGTCTGCACGTTCTCCCACTGTCTGCATGGGTTTCCTCCGGGTGCTCTGGTTTCCTCCCTCAAGTCCTGAAAGACATGCTTGTTAGGTGAATTGGACATTCTGAATTTTCCCTCAGTATACCCGAACAGGCGCCGCAATGTGGCGACTAGGGGATTTTCACAGTAAATTTATTGCAGTGTTAATGTAAGCCTACTTGTGACACTATTAAAGATTATTATAGTTTTTTCTTGTTATAAAGAGAAAGTAATTGTGTATAGATTTACATACTTGGTGACTGTAATTATTGGGCAGCCAAGGGCCAAAGACTGAGGGTATTTTTCTAAGAATTATTGGTTAATTCAATTCTATTGTAACTCCGGATCAAGTGGGACAGGAATTAGCTACACCCTCGCCCAGGGTGTCGTAACTTCCTTAAATTGTAGTTTTAAACTAGTGCTCATGTGACAGTAAAGAAAATAAGAGATTTATTTAACCAGGCAATATTAAAAGGAAAGATTGCAACTGGAAAGTTTTGGACAAGATCATTTTTCAAATAATTGCTCGAACTTACCTTTAATGTGCTCACTCTCGAGATATGGTTGATGTTTTTTCACAGATTCTAAAAGACGCACTTGAGAATGGATAAAATGTTCCTCTATAGTGCAAGGAAAACAAAGTTCATAAATTTCTCCCAAATACTCCACAGCATGCTCAAAGGATCTTACTGGTTCATAGTAATCCTGGTACCAGTTGCATATTGTATTTGCTGATTGTACAGCCACAAATAGAACATAAATCTCCTACAATGAACATTGATTCTTATGAAATTCTTAAGGGGCTTGGCAGTTGTTAGAACTAGCAGTAATGTTTTCAGAACAAGAACCTGGATAATTGAGGTTTCAGATGAGAATTGCGAAGTATTGAAATTTGCTACCTGAGAAAGCAGAGGATGCTCACACTTTAACATTTTCAAGATAGAGATTGGTAAATTTCTTAAATAATGGGTGAATAAAGGAATGTGGGGATATGGCGAATAAATGAAGTTGAAGTCAAAGATCAGCCTAATTCCTACTGTATAGCAGAGCAGGAGGGGATCTTACTGTATAGCAGAGAGACACATCTGGGTAATTTTCATGTTGCTGGGTAGATGCTAGTGTTGTAACTGTACTGGAACAACTTGGCTAGGGGTGCGACAAGTTCTGGAGCACAAGTCTTCAAGTCTATTGCCCGGAATATTGTCAGGGCCCATAGTCTTTGCAGTATCCAGTGCCTTCAGTCATTTAGAACATAGAACATAGAACAGTACAGCACAGAACAGGCCCTTCGGCCCTCAATGTTGTGCCGAGCCATGATCACCCTACTCAAACCCACGTATCCACCCTATACCCGTAACCCAAAAACCCCCCCCCTTAACCTTACTTTTATTAGCACACTACGGGCAATTTAGCATGGCCAATCCACCTAACCCACACATCTTTGAACTGTGGGAGGAAACCGGAGCACCCGGAGGAAACCCACGCACACAGGGGGAGGACGTGCAGACTCCACACAGACAGTGACCCAGCCGGGAATCGAACCTGGGACCCTGGAGCTGTGAAGCATTTATTCTAACCACCATGCTACCCTGCTATTTCTTGATATCACATGCAGTGAATCGTATTGGTTGAAGACTCACATCTGTGATGTCGGAGAACACCAGAGGAGACCGAGATAGATCATCCACGCGGCACTTCTAGCTGAAGATTGTAGCGAATGCTTCAGCCTTGTCTTTTGCATATTTGTAATGTGTTCCTCCATCATTGAGGATGGGGATATTTGTGGAGCCCCATTCCTCCAGAGAGTAGTTTAATTGTCCACTAGGACTCACAGCTAGATGTGGCAGGACATCAGAGCTCAGATAGCTTAGCTCTGTCTATTACTTGCTGCTTATGATGTTTGACACGCATGTCATCCATGGACCTGTGTTGTAGCTTCACCAGGTTGAAGCCTCATTTTTAAACATGCCTGGCACTCTTCGTTGAACCAGGGTTGATCTTCTGGCTTGGTGGTAATGGTATAGTGAGGGATATGCCAGGCCATGAGGTTACAGATTGTGGTTGATTATAATTCTGTTGCAGCTGATGTCCCACAGCACCTCATGAATGCCAAGTCACTAGATCTGTTCGAAGTCTATCCCATTTAGTGCGATGGTAGTGCCAAACAACACTATGGAGGATATGCTCAATGTGAAGATGGGACTTGTGTCTCCACAAAGACTGCGGTGGTCACTCCAACCGATACGGTCATAGACATATGCATCTGCGGCAGGCAGGTTGGTGAGGATGAGGTCAAGTGTGATGTTCCCTCAACACCTGCCACAGTACCAGTCTAGCAGCTATGTCTTGTAGAACCCGGCCAGTTCGGTCCAGGTTGGTACTGCCAAGCCACTCTTGGTGATGGGCATTGAAGTCCCACACCCAGAGTACTTTCTGCCACCCTCAATGCTTCCTCCAAGTGGTGTTCAACATGGAGGAGTGTTTTGGAGGGGGGGCGGAAACAATGATAACCAGCAGGACGTTACCTTGCCCATATTTGACCTGGTGCCATGAGACTTCGTGGGGTCCAGAGTAAATGTTGAGGACACGTAGGGTAACTCCCTCGCGACTGTAAACAACTGTGCTGCCATCTCTGTTGGGGGACAGGGCATACCCAGGAATAGCGATGGCAGCGTCTGGGACATTATCTGTAAGGTATGATTCTGAGAGTATGACTATATTGACTGGTCTGTGGGTCAACTCTTCCAATTTTGGCACAAGCCCCCAGTTGTTAGTAAGGAGGATTTTGCAGGGTCTACAAGGCTGGGTTGGCCATTTTTTCCAATGCTGAGGTCGATGCTGGGTGGCCTGTCTGGTTTCATTCCTTTGTAGCAGTTTAATACAATTGAGTGGCTTGCTCGGCCATTTCTGCGTGCATTTAAGAGTCAACCACATTGCTGCAGGTCTTAAGTCACATGTAGGCCACACCAGGTAAAGAAAGGACATTAGGCTATGGGCCCTAACAACATTCTGGCAATTGTACTTAAGAGCCCTGCTCCAGAACTTGCTGCACCCTAGCCAAGCTGTTCCAGTACAGGTCCAACACTGGCACCTATCCAGCAATGTGGAAAATAGCCCAGTTCCGTCTTTTCCACAAAAAGCAAGACAAATCCAACCCAGCAAATTAATGCCTCATCCGCCTACTCTCGAACATCAGTAATGTGATGGGAAGTGTCAACGTTGTATCAAGCAACATCTACTCAGCAATAAACTGCTTGCTGATGCTCAATTTGAGATCCACCAGACCCACTCAGCTCCTGACCTGATTACACCCTCAGTCCAAACATGGACAAAGATGAACTTAAGAGCTGTGGTGAGTGATTGCCCTTGACATCAATGCAGCATTTGGCAGAGTGGGGCATCAAGGCGCCCCAACAAAACTGAAGTAAATGGGAATTTGGGAGAAACTCCACTGGTTGTAATCATGTCTAGCACAAAGAAAGATGGTTTTGGCAATTGAGGATCAATTGTCTCTGTTCTGGGACACCACCCTGAACAAAGCAGCGTGCTTGATTGGCACCCCATCCACCATTTTTAACATCCACTTCCTCCAGTACCAATGCACAGTGGCAGCAGCATGTACCATTTACAAGATGCACTGCAGCAACTCATCAAGGCTCCTTCAACAGCATCATCCAAACCCGTGACCTCTCCCACCTAGAAGGACAAAGGTAGCAGATGAGAAAGTGCTGGAAAATCTCAGCAGGTATGGCACATATGTAGGAAGCGAAAAGAGCTAACGTTTCAAGTCTAGATGACCCTTTGTCAAAACTTTGACAAAGGGTCATTTGGACTCGAAACGTTCGCTCTTTTCTCGCCCTACAGATGTTGCCAGATCTGCTGAGATTTTCCAGCATTTTCTCTTTTGGTTTCAGATTCCAGCATCCAGTAATTTGCTTTAATAAAAGGTAGCAGATGCATGGGAACACCGATACCTGTTGTTCACCACATTGACTACCCCGGTTCAAGGAGGTGAATCACCACCTTTTTAGGGACGATTATAGATCGGACAATAATTGCTGGCAGATCCGGCAATACCCACATCCTATGAATGAATTAAAAAAATGGTGAAGTACTTTTAGATTTTGTTTTAAGTTTTAAATGTGCTTTAGAAATGTTCTTTCTGTACCCGTTTCTTCTCCCAAAATATACCTCCAATCTTCAAAAGAAGATCGATTTTAAGAAGTATTATTTCTATATAATTTAATTTTTCAGACTTAGTTACTGATACCTGCGAGCATAGTTACCTGCTAGGATGAACTCTAGTTTCATGGCATCTGGGATAGCAATTCTGTCAATGTATTGAGGGTCCAAGTACTTTATCAGATCTTCAACTGAAAATACAGAAAAACTAAAATAGTTAAATTCTTATATTGAAGGGAAAAGATATAAAACATTTGTATTCTACAGAAAGTTGTAACAAAATTATCTTGGTTTGCAGAAACAAAGATGTTGTCAATTTAAAAAGAAACAGAACAAAGTGTGATCAAACCTTACAAGGACACCCAAAAGACAACAGCTGAATGGCCAAGATTTTGCATATACACTCTTCCACCAGAGGCAACAAGGCATAGTTGAAAAGTTACCCGTTCAATTACATATTGTAACTTAAAGCTATAACTTAATTTGCTTCGCTGAACAAATGTTACGAGATGACCAGTGGAACAGAAGAATGCCATCAAGTCCCTCAAATTTATTCAGACCAGAAATAACACAGACCAAAACTGTGCAACAGCAACTTCTTATACCTCCCAAAAATTCCGCATCAAAGTGCAAAAACTTCAAAATAAATTCCAAATTGAGCAAAATTAACTTATAATATACATGTCTAAACATGAAGACGAGATCCCAAACATTACAACTGATACACTACTATTTGAACTGTTGTAATAAAACGTATAAGCTGTAATATGCATTGCACAACAAAAATTGGTTTCCAGAGGTTATTTTAAGATAAATTGTTGTTCTACGTTGAACCACAAAATATTAGTGCTGAAACTGCAAAAAAACTTTTCATAGTATCCTGTGAAAAATCAGAACTCTACTAAAAGGGCTATTATGAAGCAAAAGATTTTAAACAAGGTGCTAACCATAGTCTAAAATAAGGAATGAAGATTTATTTCACCTTCAGATCATGGATAGATAGCTGAGACCTGTTGCAATTCCTGTGCCTTATGGGAACTTCAGGTCACTTTATGTGCATTGGGAGACCATGGGCGGGATTCTCCGCCGACGGGATTCTCTGTTTAGCCGGCGCACGGGGGTTTCCCCAACGGCGTGGGGCTGCCCCACAATGGGAAATCCCGTTGACCGGCTGGCGTAACGGAGAATCTTGCTGGCTGGTCGGGGCAGAAAAGTGACGCGGCGGGGCAGAGAATCCAGTCCCATATGTGGTAAGTGTCTACAAACAACTGACTGAGCGCAAATTTAGGATTTCCAAATTCCAGATGGGAGTCACAGGAAGGGTGAGAATTTCCTGATTGTATGTTCCAAGAGTTGGCCACCTCACAGGCTGAGTGTGCTCAGGATAATAAACTGATAAAGAGTAGGAAGTATAAAAGTCTTCAGGGTGTGTGCCAATCCTAAACCAGCATTGGAGACAAAGAATGATGACACTTGGGAGTGATGCCCAGATCATGTCACCAATTGGAAAGGGAGTACACAAAGAGTTCAGATGGGGGTGCTAAACAGCAGAAAGGTTATAGGAGATTCTATAATTAGGGAGATAGCCAGGCGTTTCTGAACCATCATCGTGGGTCCCTCTCTTGCTTACTGGCATGTGTAATAATCAACGGATACCATGTGGTGGGGTGATATTCGGGGCAAAGAAGGTGATTATGTACTTAGAGGCATAGAGAAGTGTGAAGTGATGCATTTTGGCAGAAGGAAGAGAGGGGCAAGAGAGACTTAATAGCACAGTTCTATAGAGTGTTAAGGGCCAGAGGGTATTGAGAGTTACTTATGCCGAAATCTTTGAAGGTGGCAGGACATTCCGAAAGTAGTTAGCAAAGGACATGCAATTTTGGACTTAATAAATAGAGATATTGAGTACAAAAACAGGGAAGTTATGCTGAAGCTTTATAAAGTCTGGTCAGACCAGAGCTAGAGTACTGTGTCCAGTTCTGGTCACCACCTTAAAAAGGATGTGAAGGTGATGGAAAAGGGAGCAGGAGACCAGAACAGTTCCAGGGAAGCAGGAAATTGGCTTTTGGCAACAAGGTTAATTGGAGAAGCTGCGGTTGTTCTCCTGAGCAACATAGGTAGAAGCGAGGTCCATAGAGGTGTACACGATGTTGACAAGTTTAGACAAAGGTGGACAAAGAGAACCTGTTCACATCAGCTCCTGTTTCTTTGGGCAGCGAGTGAATCTGGAAAGGCCCAGTCTCGGAGATGTCTTGTACTGTGATGGACTAAAGATGCATTCATTTTGACATATGACTTGCGAGTCAGCTGCATTATGCATTAACTGAATATCTAAAATCTTTACTGTATCCGCAGTTCCCTCCTGAATTTTCCATGAGGAATCCTTCAAGAATTCAATGGCTAAGATAGCTTCCTTCGCAGTATCATAAAGATATTTCACCTTTCTTCTGTTTGTAATAGTGCCACTTAGTAGGTTTACCCAATCTATTTGACTCAAGTAGATACAGTTTCCTCACACCTCTAGCAAGTCTAACAACACCCAAATCTTACCTTTGATGGCACCAACCATAACCCTCTTTAATTTACTGCTCTTGGATATTCTAACTCCTGACCATAAACAGATTTTCAGCATCTGTTCCACTGCTAAAGCTGTCCCGAATCGTTCAGTCCCCAATAGTCAATTCTCTACAAATTCTCTAAAACCGGCCCAATACTGCTTTTAATGTCGAAGGAGACTAACACCATTCAACCGCACAGACTCCCAATGTTTTCCCCCGCAGGATCTCAAAACTATGGAACTTCTTTGCATTGCCTTTTGTGCCTACTATTTCTTAATTTACCTTTTCATGATTTCTCAATTCTTTTCATTTACTCTTTATAAACTCAGGCGGTGTCCTGCAGTGTATCCATTGCTTTTCACCTTAGCTTCAAAACAAAAAAAAACTTTATTTTTTAACGTGGATCTGGAGATTCTTTTCTGAGCATAAATATTTGGAATTTATAATGAAGGATGGAAAAAAAACTTGAAAAATGTTTACAGACAAGATAAAGATGTGAAAATGTACCTTTTAACACAAGTGTAGTCAAAATAGCTCAAACTTGCTTTGAACTGAGTTGTCTGTACTTACTCTTTTTATACAAAGTTTTTATCCTCTCTCTTTTGCTGGAAATATTCCCCAGAGAAGCCTGTACTTTTACAACAGCATCTGTAAACTGGGGGAAAAAAGCATACAGGATGAATAATCGAACAGTAAATCTTGGGTCAAAATTATTTTGCACTCTTATCAAATCTAGGCTTTCCCTGTAATTTTAGTCAAAAAGCCAAGACTGATGTTTTCCCAAAACCAAATTCCAACCAGTCCACCCCACCCCTCTCCAACTGCACTAGCTCGACGGCAATCGAGAGATATGGTGGGAAGTGAAATTGAGGTTGAAAATCAGCTCTGATCGTAGTGAATGGCAAAGACTCAAGTTGTATTATGGCCTATTATGTAAATGTGGATGCTGGAAATCTGAAACAAAAACAGGAAAAGCTGGGAATACTCAACATTAGGAGAGAAAAAACAGAGGCTATGTTTCAGCTGTGAGCTTTCCACAGAACTGGGGTAAGTTAGAAATATAACAAGTTTTGAGCACGTGAAAGGGGGCAGCTTGAGTAGAAGGATAAGGTCTGCGATAGAAAACATAAAACGCTGGAAAAACACAACAGGTTTGTCAGCATCTGTGAAGACAGAAACGGAGTTCATGTTGAGTCTGATATGATTCTTCTTCCAAACGTCTTTGGTTTGTGACAGGTTGGAGGAAAGGGCAGAATAACTGCCAAACCCGTTTCATAGTGAAAAGTCAAAGGAAGTGACAATGGGACAAGTGAAGAACAAAAAGATGGGCTTAGACGAGGTGAGTTAGCAGGCACCCAAATGTAAAGTCAATGGATTAGGAGGTGAAAGCAAACCAGGGGAAACACTAGAGCATGAGGTCATAATCTAAAATTGTTAAACTACTGTAGTCCAGAAGGCAGTACAGTGCGAAGCTGTTTGTCAGGATGCAGCAGAACACTACAGCAGGCCAAGGACAGTTGAGGAGCAAGATAGAGAATTGAAATGACAGGGGACAGGAAAATTCAGGGTCAAGATTGCAAACTGAGTCAAAAAGTTCTGCAAAGTAGTCATTCACCCAGTCTGTGTTTGGTCTCCCCAATGTAGGGGGAAACATATCTTGAGCAGTGAGCATTGCATTCTGATTTTAATAACAAGTAAATTACGGTTTCACATGGAGGAGTATTTGGGGCCTTGAATGGTAAAAATGAAGGAGGTAAAAGGGCAGGTGTTGTATTTCCCACAGCTGCATGGAAAAGGTGTCATTGTATGAAATCCGACTCACTACGGTGGTGTCATCAGCAAATTTGAAAATTGAGCTGGAGGGGAATTGGGCCACACAGTCATAGGTGTACAAGTAGTAGGGGGCTGAGGAAACCGGCGTTGAGGATGATCATGGAGGAGGTGGTGTTGCCTATCTTTACTGATTGTGGCCTGTGGGTTAGAAAGTTCAGGATCCAGTCGCAGAGGGAGCAGCAGAGGCCAAGCCACGGAGTTGAGATGAGTTTCGTAGGAATTATGGTATTGAAGGCTGAGCTGTAGTCGATAAATAGGAGTCTGACATAGGTGTCTTTGTTATCTAGGTGTTCCAGGGTAGAGTGCAGGGCCATGGAGATGGCGTCTGCTGTGGACCTGTTGCAGCGGTAGGCGAACTGTAGTGGATCAAGGCAATCCGGGAGACTGGAGTTGATTTGTACCATGACTAACCTTTCAAAGCACTTCATGATGATGGATGTCAGAGCCACTGGACGATAGTCATTTAAGGCACGCTGCTTGACTTTGGTGCAGGGATGATGGTCGTCTTCTTGAAGCAGATAGGGACCTCAGATTGTTGTAAAGAGAGGTTGAAGATGTCTGCGAATACCCCCGCCAGCTGATCCGCGCAAGACCCGAGTGCTCGTCCAGGTACCCCATCCGGGCCAGTGGCTTTCCGTGGGTTGACCTTCGAGAAGGCTGCTCTGACGTCTGCAGTGGTGATCTCAGATACAAGTTCATCCGCGGCTTCTGGGGTGGAGAGCCTGGTCTCGCTGACCTCTTGCTCAAAGCGGGCATAGAATGCGTTGAGCTCATCAGGGAGGGGTGCTTTGGAGCCAACGATTTTGCATGCCTTAATCTTGTAGCCCATTATGTCTTGCAGACCTTGCCATAGACGGCGGGGATCAGTGTGGCTAGCCTGGGACTCAAGCTTGGTCCGGTACTGTCTTTTGGCATCTTTGATGGATTTCTTGTCGAGGTCAGAGTCGCCTGACTTGAACGCCTCAGACCTAGACTTCAGCAAGCAGTGGATATCCCTGTTCATCCAGGGTTTCGGATTGGGAAACATGCGGATTTGCTTCTTTGGCACACAGTCTTCTACACACTTACTAATTAAGTCAGTTACCGTAGTGGCGTACTCATTCAGGCTGGTTGCAGAGTTTTTAAATACTGACCAGTCCACCGATTCCTTAGGCCAACAATGCACTACTTTCTTTGACGGATTCCCCGCTTCAGTTTTTGCTTATAAGCCGGGAGCAGGAGCACAGCCTTGTGGTCAGATTTGCCAAAGTGTGGGCAGGCAATAGAGCAGTCGGCATGTTTGATATTTGTGTAGCAGTGGTCCAGGATGTTTGGGCCTCTGGTGGAACAGGTGACGTGTTGGTGGTAACTTGGTAGTACGCTCTTGAGCTTGGCCTGATTGAAGTCCCCAGCTACAATGAATAAGGCCTTGGGATGTTTCGTTTCAAGGCTACTTGTGGTGGTGAATATTTCGTCCAGTGCAATTTTCACGTTTGCATGGGGTGGGATGTAAACTGCCGTCAGGATAACGGAGCTGAACTCACGCGGAAGGTAGTAGGGGAGGCATTGTAGCATCAGGTATTCTAGGTCCGGGAAGCAGAAACTCACCAGTGTTACTACATCTTGGCACCAGGAGATGTTGATTAGGAGGCAGACCCCACCTATAGCTCTGAAACAAATATGGAGCTCTGTACTACAATTTTGACTTTCTAAAGGGCTCCTGTTCAACTGGAAATCCTCCAACAAAATTACTGTTTTACAGTAATTATACCGTTGATATTACCAAAATATATCTCATCCTTTTCCTTTAATTTGAGACTCAAAATTCAGAGTCCTCCAAATAACACTACAAGGTGATTCATGAATGGTTTCTCATTCTTAAACACATATAGTTTCCTCCTTTGGAATTATTTGTTACGGTATACTTCCAAGATCCAAGTGCTGAAAAGATCATAAAATGACAAATCAATATAATCTTGTAAAGCTGCAATACTTAACTGTGGCCACAAGAGCCTGCAAGCGAGCTGTAAATAAGATGAGCAAAATCTTTTATTTTCAGAATTAATGATATGTAAGGGACACTGGCAGCAATACCCAGGAAAGAGGGAGCTCCACTTGAATTGGGCTGGGATCTGAGTACGGACAAGTAATATATATATATATAAAATGAAGTACTATAGACTCTGAATAGGGCTTTGCGCTTTACGCTACTAGAGGGGGAAAGAGGGTCAGGTGAAGAGAAATGGAGCAGTTTGGCAATTTGGGTATAAAGAAGAGCAGAGTGGACAAGACAAGAAAGGCCAGAGAATCTAACTGTAATAGCACATCAGTAAATAAGGTCCACACAAAGAACTAAAAAAAACAAATGAAAAGGTTGGTTTTCTGAATGCGTGAAGCATTCATAACCAGATAAACAAAACTGGAACAGAAAGAGATAAATGAACTTGACTGAAATGCCTTTACAAAGGCATGGTTACAAGGTGACCAAGTTTGAATAAAAAATATTCCAGGAAAGACGGAATTGCATTGGAGGCAGTACAGCGAAGTTTCAGAAGATTGATCCTGGGATGAGAGGGTTGTCCTGTGGCCAGAGGCTGAGTTAATAGGGTCTATATTCTCTGGAGTTTAGAAAAATGAAACATTCTCATCGAATCATACAATCAAGAGTGGTGTGAGAAGAAGGGATTTTCATTTGTGGCAGGTTGAAGAAACTTAAAAGGGTAGACTGGGGAACCTAGAACACAGGGCACACACTCAGGATAAGTGATAACTGAGATGAGGAGAAATTACTTCACTTAAAGGTTGTGAAACTTTGGAATACTTTACATCAGAGTGCTGTGAATGCTGCATTATTCAGCACATTTAAAGCTGGAAGGATAGATTTTCGATCTCTCGGAGTCAAAGGATATGGAGCAGAGGGAAAGTGGAGTTGAGGCCGAAAATCAGCCGTGATTGTGTTAAATAGGGGAGCAGACTTAAAGTTCCATATGGCCCTAACCACATTCTATTCACCATGGATATGCAATCCCTCTACACCTCCATCCCACACCAGGATGGCCTGAGAGCCCTTCGCTTCTTTCTCAAAGAGAGACCCGGACAATTCCCATCCACCACCACTCTCCTCCGCCTGGCTGAACTCGTTCTATCATTCAACAACTTCTCCTTTAATTCATCTCACTTTCTCCAAATCAAAGGTGTACCAATGGGTACCCGCATGGGTCCTAGCTACGCTTGCCTTTTTATGGGATATGTGGAACATTCCATGTTCCAGGCCTGCCACAACTCCTTTACCGATACATTGATGACTATTTTGGTGCCGCATCATGCTCTCACCCGGACCTGGAAACATTCACCAACTTCGCTTCCAGTTTCCACCCCTCCATCACTTTCACCTGGACTGTCTCAGACACTTCCCTTCCCTTCCTTGATCTTTCTGTCTCCATTTCCGGCAATAGACTACTCACTAATATCTACTACAAGCCCACTGACTCCCACAGCTATCTGGACTACAGCTGTTCGCACCTTACACCCTGTAAGGACGCCATCCCTTTCTCTCAACTCCTTCGCCTCCGTCGCATTTGTTCCGACGATGCCACTTTCCAAAATGGTGCTTCAAAAATGTGTTCCTTCTTCCTCAACCATGATTTCCCACCTACAGTTGTGGACAGGGCCCTCAACAGTGTGCGGTCCATCTCCCGTGCCACTACCCTCACCCCCTCCACTCCCTCCCAGAACAAGGATAGAGTCCCCTCGTTCTCACATTTCACCCCACCAGCCTCCGCATGCAAAGCACAATCCTCCGCCGTTTTCGCCAACTCAAGCTGATGCCACCACCAAACACATCTTCCCTTCACTCCCTCTGTCAGCATTCCGCAGAGACCGTTCCCTCCAAGATAATCTAGTCCACTCCTCCACCATACCAGTACCTCTCCCATCACCCATGGCACCTTCCCATGCAATCGCAGAAGTTTTAACACCTGCCCTTTACCTCTTCCATGCTTAACATCCCAGGCCCAAAACACTCATTCCAGGTTAAGCAGCGTTTCACTTGCACCTCTTTCAATCTGGTCTATTGCATTCGCTGCTCCCAATGTGGTCTCCTCTATATCGGAGAGACCAAGCGCAAACTGGGTGATCGCTTTGCTGAGCATCTTCGGTCTGTGCGCATTCAGGATCCTGGCCTTCCTGTTGCCTGCCATTTTAACAAAAGACCCTGCTCCCATGCCCACAGGTCTGTTCTTGGCCTGCTGCAATGTTCCAGTGAAGCGCAACGCAAACTGGAGAAACAACATCTCATCTTCCGGTTAGGCACACTACAGCCTTCCGGCCTGAACATCAAATTCAACAACTTCAGATGATCAGCCCCACCTCAACCCATTTGTTTTCATTTCATTTTGACTGTCTTTTACCATTTCTTTCTTTCTTAATATACATTTAATATTTCCCCCCCCAATCTTACCCACCTTTCCTGCACCTTTCTCCTCTTTGCTTCCCCCTTCCCCTCCCCCACACCACTGATGTTAGTTTCCCTGCTGTTTGACCTTTCACATCTTTTGTCCTCTCTGGGGACTGCCATTAACACTCTTGAAATGAAACGAAAAAAATGAAAATCGCTTATTGTTACAAGTAGGCTTCAAATGAAGCTACCGTGAAAAGCCCCTAGTCGCCACATTCCGGCGCCTGTTCGGGAAGGCTAGTACGAGAATTGGCCTGCTGGCCTGCCTTGGTCTGCTTTCAAAGCCAGCGATTTAGCCGTGTGCTAAAACAGCCCTTTCCCCTTGGTATCTGTGGCCATTAGCACCCAGTATCCCTGGGTTTCTGTGGCTATGACTCATCCTTCATTCTCACTCCACAGTATAAATATTTCCCACTCTCTCTGTCTGTTAGCTTTGACAAAAAGAGTAATTGGACTCAAAATGTTAGCTCTTTTCTCTCCCTACAGGGGCTGGTTTAGCTCACTGAGCTAAATCACTGGCTTTTAAAGCAGACCAAACAGGCCAGCAGCATGGTTCGAGTCCCGTACCAGCCTCCCCGGACAGGCGGCGGAATGTGGCGACTAGGGGCTTTTCACAGTAACTTCATTGAGGCCTACTCGTGCCAATAAGCGATTTTCATTTTCATTTAATTTCATGCTGCCAGACTTGCTGAGATTTTCCAGCATTTTCCCTTTCGTTAAAGTTCCATATGGTCTGCTGCTGCTCCTATTTTTTATCCTCCAATATAGCCCATGTTACTTCAACAAATCTATTATCCAAATTGTACTTGTCCAGCCAAACTAGAGATTGCAGTTAATTTAGCAGGGAACGTGAGAAGTTTCAAGAGAATTTGGAAAATTCTGACATTGCACTGAGTCTCAGAAAGTATCCACAACATGTCAGAGCTATTTGGCAATGCACACTGAGGCACTGAAAATAGTAGTCTTCAATTTAGCAAGATGAGGACACTAGTAATATAGAAACTTTTCATGGCAAGTTGGAGCAATTTACATTGACAAGATTTGTGAAATTTATGAACGTTAAATAGTAAACAATCAGGACTAAGATCCTGATGATGCAATGGCATTCCATGCAAGTCTTACAACACCAGGTTAAAGTCCAACAGGTTTGTTTCAAACACAAGGTTTCGGAGCACTGCTCCTTCTTCAGGTGAATGAAGAGGTATTTTCACCTGAGGAAGGAGCAGTGCTCCGAAAGCTCGTGTTTGAAACAAACCTGTTGGACTTTAACCTGGTGTTGTAAGACTTCTTACTGTGCTCACCCCAGTCCAACGCCGGCATCTCCACACCATTCCATGCAAGATCCACATAGTAACCATGAGATGCCATAAAATAGATTTTGCATCAAATTAAGATCACTGGAAAAGGACTTTTACAGCAGTGAAAATAGACATTGACAGCCAATATTTACATTCATACCAAACGTTGAAATAAACAAGTATCCTGGGATAAGCATATTATTTAGTAAGGAAAAAAGATAACGTGATTCCAATAAATTTAAATGGTTCCTATTGTATTCATAGTGTAAATATTTTGGAAAATATGACATCAGAAACAAATAGCCTGTCATACTTGAAAATGACTGTTATACATAATCTGTCATCCTGACCAAAATTGTGTTTTCTTTTGACACATAAACTGATGAAAGTCAGACCAAACACAAGAGCCGGCAAGGCTATATCAACCAATCTAACAGATAACTCAATCAAATTCTGATATCTTACACAATAAGCTTCACCTAGGTATCCAGAGCATCCACATTTAATGGCAAGGCAGAGAAAGAATCTAAAAATGTAAGAATACACTCATCCTGGAGACCCCACTTCCCATCTTCTGCCGATCTGAAAAACTATCCTTTAACCCCAAACAGAAGACTACAAAACATTGTATAGGCTATTCCTTCTTCAATATGAACAGTGGACAGCGCAAACCCTTAACCCATCTGCTTGCTTACTCGAAAAAGCAATTCAATTTCAATCTAGCTCGAACTTCACTTCTCTCTCTTTCCACTTCACCCCTTCAGTGTATGGCTCTCTCCGGACTCCTTCTCCCCCAACCACACTATTCCTCCATGTCAAGACCATTCTCCCAACTCGTCCTGCCTCTCTACCTTTCACTGGCCATGCCTGCCTCCCTCAATTTTCCCCCTTTACCTGGCCGGCCTGTCTCGTTCTCTCTCCGTACAGCCGAGTCTCCAGTTTCTCCAGCCGACCCTGCAGCTTCTTCAGCTCCGCCATTGTCACCACCACCACCACCACTTCCGGCCCGCCTTCGGCGCACAGGAAATAACATCAGAGGGACGGGACGGGATTCAGGGCGGAGCGAGTGGACGAGGTCACGCATGCGTGGTTGGTGTGGATCTGGGGACGGGAGGGAGATGACGCACGCACGCGCGCGCGCGGAGCTGGGGGGGCGAGGACGCGCGCGGAGCTGGGGGGCGAGGACGCGCACGGAGCTGGGGGCCGAGGACGCGCGCGGAGCTGGGGGAGGACGCGCGCGGAACTAGGGTCGGTGCGCATGCGCAACGAATAGTTTGCTGCAGTTGGGCCGAGGGGAACGGAGTGGAGCGGAAACTGGGATTCGATTAAGGTGAATGAAACCCTCTGGAAGCAGCCAGTAACTGGAACAGCAACGACTGTATGTGGTGACTGGTTGCGGAAATGGAAAATAGGTTTAGGTAGAAAGAAACCAAAGTAATATTTGAGGACAGTAATGTTTCATCAGCAGTGGGGTGCGTTAGAGGCACAGCAGAACATAGAACAGTACAGCACAGAACAGGCCCTTCGGCCCTCGATGTTGTGCCGAGCAATGATCACCCTACTCAAACCCACGTATCCACCCTATACCCGTAACCCAACAACCCCCCCTAACCTTACTTTTTAGGACACTACGGGCAATTTAGCATGGCCAATCCACCTAACCCGCACATCTTTGGACTGTGGGAGGAAACCGGAGCACCCGGAGGAAACCCACACACACACGGGGACGACATGCAGACTCCGCACAGACAGTGACCCAGCCGGGAACCGAACCTGGGACCCTGGAGCTGTGAAGCATTTATGCTAACCACCATGCTACCGTGCTGCCCACGTAGGATTGAAGCAGAGACAGAGAAAGAAAGAGGAAGGTCTGTGATGGGGTGAAAGCAGGAAAGATTAAAGGGAGATTGCAATAGGTTAAGTAAAGAGACGAAAGATGAGTCTGAGAAGGATTCAATGACATCCTGATCCATTCAGTCGCCCCATCCCATTGCACCTTGCCATGGAAGTACGGGAGATGAAATATCCATCCTTCTGTCTTCCCTTCCCAGTGTCCAAAACCCCAAACACTGCTTCCAGGTGAAACAATTTAATATCCTGTACGTGTTGCTCACAATGAGTTGTGCTCTCCACGAGTTGTGCTCTCCACACAAAGGTACTCAAGTGCAAATTGTGTGGTCACTTTGGACAATCTCTCAGTCTACAAGCATTGGTTCACCATCATTTTAGTTCACCTTTTTATCCTCCAGCATCCTACACTGTTCTAATGAAGCTCAATGAACTGCAAAATATTTTTTTGACTAACCTTGCAGTATGAATTTCAGATCATAAGCATTGCTCCCATCTTTTTCAGACACCACAAACTGGTCATAACTCTACTGTTGCCATTTACACCTCTGGCTAGACCCACCTTTTATTGATTTGTACCGTATTACTCCCTTTTTCTTGCAACACCTCTTTGGATTTAATCTCTCCTGCCAACCACCCTATAACACCTGCCCCTTTCCTTGTCTCTAAGCTTGCTCAAAACTGGTTTTACACTTCCAACTATTGCTACTTTTGATAAAAGGTAATTTACCTGAAACGTTAACTCTGTTTCTCTATGTATAGCCTGATCTGCTGCGTATTTCCTACATTTATCTTACTTTAGATAAACAGTAAGGGCAGCATGGTGGCAGAGTGGTTAGCATTGCTGCCTCACAGCACCGTGGAGCTTGTACGTTCTCCCTGTTTCTGCATCAGTTTCCACGGGGTGCTCCGTTTCCTCCTCCAGTCCAAAGATGTGCAGGTTAGGTAGATTGGCCATGCTAAACTGCTCCTTAGTGTCCAGGGATGTGCAGGTTAGTTTACTTGGATAGGGTGGGGTAGACGTGGGAAGTGGTCATGACTGGAGTGCTCTTTGAAAAACTTGCAGACTTGATGGGCTGAATGGCCTCCTTCTGCACTTATGGAATTCTATGTATTCATACCACTTTTATTTTAGTGCCAATCATGATTCAATCTCAGAGTCAAAAGGATGTGGGTTCCAGTCTCACTCAAATGATTGGAACGTAATGGCTAGATTAACATTCCTATGAGGTTCCGAGGGTGTCAGTGATGCTGTCTTTTGGATAAAACAAATCAAGGTCCTGATTGATCCTCTGTGGTAAAGGGTTCCATCCCCTATGTCAGAGAGGAGGGGCGCTCTTATATCTGGATTGGAGTTGCTAAATTAATGTCTAAAGGATAGGGCAGGGTAGTGGGCCTGGGTAGGATGCTCTTTCGGAGGTTCAGTGTAGACTCAATGGGCCCAATGGCCTCTTTCTGCACTGTAGGGATTCTATGATTGTATAATTTGTGGCCTCATATAGAGACAGCACTATTCCTGGCTTGAATGGAAAATCATTGAGTAATTCCCTGTTAAAATATGCCTGTAAAACACAGTTATGTAACTTGGATTTATTACTTTACAAATGCAATTGTACTCAATTATTCTCCACTTGTTTTGTTGGCAAAATCACCCTGCTTGCATCAGGAGGAGTTGCTGCAGTTTTGTTGATGAGTTCTCTTTTCTGTGTTTTGCAGAAAATTTTTCAAAGTAGACTGTAGAGTGTTTGCTGTGTACACTGATTTAGACTTCCAGCTCATTGATTGACTCAATGTATGCAATAAATTCTTTGAATATGGATCGCAAGTACCCTATGAAATAGGAAATTGGGGATTGGACACATGACATTCTGACTCAAAGGCACGGGTGTGACCAGCTAAGGCAGATGAAGAATTCATACTCAGCTGTTTGTATAAAATAGAAAGAATGTAAAATTCAGTCGTTCTGTAGGATATGGGGAAATGAAAAGGAAATGGATTGGCTGTAAAACTATTAGAAAATAGCAATCTTTTAATAGATACAGAGGCACAATTGACATTCACAAAATTTAAATTATGGGCTGGATGTGAGGGACCTAATGTCAATAATAGACACAATGCTACTGTGGTGCCACACAGTAGAATTCCACTGAGGAAGGAGCAGTGCTCCGAAAGCTAGTGATTTGAAACAAACCTGTTGGACTTTAACCTGGTGTTGTAAGACTTCTTACCAATAAAGAATGAATGCACCATGTGATTGTGGCTGAACACTAGATCAGAAAGGGTGAATTCAGTCTGCTGTCTATGTTGATCTATTCCTGCAGCAGTATGGATGGTATTGTTGGACTCAATCTCCCTAGGTAGGCTGGGAAAACATTTGGCACACCTGATTGTTATATTGTAACTTCAGTTCTAATGTACAGGAAGAAATGGATGTCAGGTGAGGCTTGGGTGCGATGCATTCATTGTCAAGCAACTTGCTGTTTCATGTGGAATAGCCATGTGAATTAATTGCTGGAGCATTGTGAATGTCTGTTTAGGATGAGTTAGCACTTTTGAGAAAGGGGCAAAAATAGAATGCAATTTTGAGTATTGTACATTTTCCTAGAGTGACAGAAAAACTGAATTCTCCAAGTTCTTAGTTTCGCAGTCGTAAATAATTGATATTTATACTTTCATAATTACAGGTTCTGATTTCCATCAACTCAGAATTACGAGAAGTTTTTTAAAAATGGAAAACTACCAAAAGACAAAAATCACAGAACTGCCTTGTCCGCACCCAATTGCTAATCTTCCAAAAGACATAATTGAAATGAAGGTAAAGGAAGGTAGCAAAATAAGAAATCTCATGGGATATGCCATTGGAAAGATGGAATCAGCCAGTACCACAGAGATTCTTTTCACTGGCACAGGGAAAGCAGTCAGCAAAGCAATCACCTGTGTGGAAATTATGAAGAGAAGATTAAAAGGCCTCCATCAAATTACTAAACTGTTTTATAAACAGGTTGAAGAACTCTGGGAGCCTATTGTTCCAGAGGCAGGATTAGATAGTTTAACTGTAAAAAGAAACCTTCCTGCCATTTGCATCCTGTTGTCTAAAGACACTCTGCATGCCAATGAGCCAGGCTATCAGGCTCCTGGGTCCTTTGACGCTTTGTGGATACATTCTTTAAAAGAAGAAGCACTGACTCAAAGGAAAAAGAGACAAGGAGGAGATGGGCTTGGTAGAGGTGGTAAACATCCTGGATCTGGAAGAGGAGAAAGGCCCAAGAAATCCAGAAGCTGAGGGGAAGGAGAGATGCTGTAATTTTATTTTCAAATTAAAATCTTATCAAGTATCTTCTGTTTTTTCTTTTGCCTACTCCAATTTTATTCCTTCCTTTCCTGAAGACGTGAGGTGCATCCATTCAGTATCCTTTTCTCAAATGGTCATTCTTGATGTGGTGAATTTAGACGGCAACAGCGAGCTTTTTAAAATTTGTTAATCGGATGTCCACAGTTCTGGCAAAACTAGCATTAGCTGCGCATCCCTAACTGCCCTTGAGAATATGGTGATGAGCCACCTTCCAGAATCACAGCGGTCCTTGTGTAGCTACACCCAGGGTACTGCTAGGGAAGAATTTGAGGATTTTGACGGTTGACAAACGGCAATATATATAAAAGCCAGGCCATGGTGGGAGTCGAACCCAGATCCCCAGAACATTATCCTGAGTCTCAGGATTACTAGTCCAATGACAATACCACTGCGCCACTGTCTGGCCTCAACTCCACATTTCGTGCACCCCCAATAACCTTCTTGTTAAAATCATAAAATCGCAACAGTGGAGAAGGAGGCCATTCGGCTTGTCGCGTCTGCACCGACCCTTCAATAGAGATCTCTACTTTGGCCTAATTCACCATCTTATCCCCCGTAACCGCACCTAAACTTTGGACACTAAAAGGCAATTGAGCGTGTCCAATCCAGGTAGCCCAGTGGTGAGCACTGTTGCTTCACAGTGCCTGGGACCGGGTTTGATTCCCGGCTTGGGTCATTGTTCGTGTGGAGTCTGCACGTTCTCCCGTGTCCACGTGGGTTTCCTCCGGGTGTTCCGGTTTCCTCTCTCAAGTCTCGAAAGACAAGTTTGTTAGGTGAATTGAACCTTCTGAATTCTCCCTCAGTGTATCCGAACAGGTGCCGGAGTGTGGCAACTAGGGGATTTTCACAGTAACTTCATTGCAGTGTTACTGTAAGTCTACTTGTGACACTAATAAGGATTATTATTGTGATGATCATTATCCACCTAACCTGCATGTCTTTAGACTGGGAGGAAACCCAAGCAGACACTGAGAGAATGTGCAAACTCCACACAGAGAGTCACCCAAGGTCGGAATCAAAACCAGATCCCTGACGCTGGGAGGTAGCAGTGTTAACCACTGTGCCACCGTGCAGGCCATCAAGAAGCTATTTCTCTCTGCCTCCGAAATATTAATTGACGCTCCCTCCACCGCTCTTTCACAGAAGAGAGTTTCAAAGATTTACAACGCTCAGAGAAAAATCAGTTAAATGGACTTCCCTAGTTCTAGTCTCCCCCACAAGTGGAAACATCCTGTCAGCATACACCTTGTGAAGTCCCCTCAGGATCTTGCATGTTTCGATAAGATCACATCTCAATCTTCTAAACCCCAATGAATATAGGCCCAGCCTGTCCAACCATAACAACCCCCCACTGATGTCTGGTTATCAGTCGAGTGTACGTTCTCTGAGCTGTTTCCAACACGTATATCCTTTCTTATATAAGAACACCAAAACTGGAAGTGGTCTCACCAAGACTCTAAAAAGGCAGCAAAACATGCCTACTTTAATATTCCATTCCCCTTGCAATAAATGACAACATTCAATTTGCCTTCCTAATCACTTGCAGACTAACTTTTCCTGATTCATGTTCTAGGACACCCAGATCCCTCTACCTCAAGTTCTGCATCTCTCCATTTAAATAACATACATTTTTTCTATTTTTACAGCTAAAGGGGACAAGTTTACATATTCACAGATTATACTCCATCTGTCAAACTTTATCTGTCTATGTCCCTTTGCAGCCACCTTCTGCCCTCTTTGCAACTCACCTTTCCATCTACCTCTGTGTCATCAGCAAATTTAGCAACCATGATATGGTCCCTTTACCCAAATCATTGATATAAATTGTAAATAGTTGGGGTCTCAGCACTGATCCTTGTGACACATAGAGCATAGAATTTACAGTGCAGAAGGAGGCCATTGAGCCCATCAAGTCTGCACCGGCCCTTGGAAGTGCAAACTCCACACAGACAGTCACCGAGCCGGAGCTGTGAGGCAACAGTGCTAACCATTATGCGCCATTCGTTACATCATGTCAACCCGAAAATATTTATTTATATCTACTGTTTGCTTCCTGTTAGCTAACCAATCCTCTATCCATGCTAATATGTTACTCCCGAAACCATATGCTCTTAGTTTGCGTAGTAACTTTTGATGTGGCACCTGGTCAAATGCATTCTGGAAATCATAGTCTAGCATATCCACAGGATTACCTCTGTCCATGTTGCTTGTTATTTCCTCAAAGAACTCTAATAAATTGGTCAAACACGATTTCCCTTTCACAAAACCATGCTGACTCTGCTTGACTGTGTTGAGTTTTTCAGAGAGCCCTGCTGTAACCTCCTTAATAATAGATTCCAAAAAGTTCCCTAATACTGACCTGTAGTTTCCTGCTTTCTGTCTCCTTTTCTCAAATTTGCTATTATCCAATCTGATGAGACCTTTTCAGAATCTAGGAAATTTTGCAAAATTATAATTAATGCATCTACCATCTCAGCAAACACTTCTTTTACGACCCTAGGATTAAGTACATCAACAGCTGGTGACTTAACGGCTTTTAGTTCTAATAGTTTTCAGAGTAGACTTGCCCTGCTGATTGTAATTGTTTTTTGCTCCTCCCTCCCTTTCACCTGAATCACAATTATTTCTGGAACATTATTTGTATACTTTTCAGTGAAGGCAGATGTAAAACATCTGTTCAATTCATCCTCCATTTCCTTCTTTACTATTGTGAATTCTCCATTTTCACTCCAGAGGGCCAACATTCACTTAATTTTTTCATCTTTTAAATACCTGTAGAAACTCTTACTATCTGTTTTTATATTTTTAGCTTTCTCTTCTATAATTTCTCCCAACTTATTAATCTTTTAGTCTTTTAGCTTTGCTGTTCTTTATATTGTATCCAATCTTCTAACCTGCCACTCATCTATGTGGCATGATATGCTTTTTCTTTCATTTTGACACTATCTTTAACTTCTTTATTTAGCCACTGATGATGTGTCCTTCCCTTGAGTCTTTCATTCTCACTGGAATGTACCTTTTCTGAAATAGCTCCTTAAATGTTTGCTGAAACTACTGACCAATCCTTTGACTTAATTTCCAAGTTTACTTTCGTCAGCTTTATCTTCATTATCTCATAATTGCCCTTATTTAAGTTTTAAACATGAGTCTTAGATCCATTTTCCTCTCTGTCAAACTGATGGGGGGCATGGTAGCACTGTGGTTAGCACAGTTGCTTCACAGCTCCAGGGTCCCAGGTTCGATTCGCGGCTTAGGTCACTGTGTGGAGTTTGCACTTTCTCCCCGTGTCTGCGTTGGTTTCCTCCGGGTGCTCCGGTTTTTTTCCCACGGTTCAAAGATGTGCAGTTAGGCGGATTGGCCATGCTAAATTGCCCTTAGTGTCCAAAACGTTTAGGTGGGGTTACAGGGATAGTGTAGATGTGTGGGCTTAGGTAGGGTGCTTTTTCCAAGGGTCAGTACAGACTTGATGGGCCGAATGGCCTTCTGCACTATAAATTCTATGATTCCGTGAATGTGAAATTGAATTATATTATGATCACTGCTACTTATGGACACCTTCACTAAATGAAATAAGATAAATAATCTTTATTGCCACAAGTAGGCTTACATTACTGTGAAAAGCCCCTAGTATGAGGTTATTAATTAATCCTGTCTCATTACCCGTTACCATACCTTATAACGGCTGCTCTTTGATGCTAAAACGTGCTGCTTGAAGAAACCATCCCAAAAAAATCACAAATTTATAATCCAAGCGACCTTTGCTTCTCTGATTTTTTGAATATATATGTGAATTAAAATCACCCCCATGATAATCACCGTACCTTTCTGGCAAGTCCCCATTATTTCTTCCTTTATACCCTGTCCTGCAGTGTGGTTACTCTTGGGAGGCCTCTACACCACTCCCACAAATGACTTGTCATCTCTACCCAAACTAATTCTACATCTTGACCTCCAGTCGTAAGGTCATCTTTCCATTGCACCAAAGTCATCCTTAATTAACAGAGCTACCCCTCCACCTTTTCCTCATTTCCTGTCATGTACCAACTGCCATGTACCATTGAATATTGTTAAGGACATGGCTGGTTTAGCACACTGGGCTAAATCGCTGGCTTTGAGAGCAGACGAAGGCAGGCCAGCAGCATGGTTCCAATTCCCGTACCAGCCTCCCCGAACAGGCGCCAGAGTGTGGTGACTAGGGGCTTTTCACAGTAACTTCATTTGAAGCCTACTCGTGACAATAAGCAATTTTCATTTCATTTCATTTCATTGATGGTAAATGCTGAGCTTCTCAAATCCTAGAAAGAAAACTTGAAGCAACGGCCCTCATGTTTGTGTTTGCAATTTGTATAGCATCAGGAGAGGTTTTGAAATCCATAATATCCCGACTACTTGAAATTGGTTTTATGACACAAGTAAATAATAATCGCTTATTGTCACAAGTAGGCTTCAATGAAGTTGCTGTGAAAAGCCCCTGGTTGCCACGTTCCAGCGCCTGTTCAGAAAGTGAACCCGTGCTGCTGGCCTTGTTCTGCATTACAAGCTAGCTGTTTAGCCCACTGTGCTAAACCAGACCCAGATAATGTTTATTAAGAAATGGGTAAAACCAACAAAATAAATTAGAATTACTCTTAAATACAACAATGCCTTCACGCAGTACCACTATAAAATTGTTCCAAACTGTCTAAACTACCTTCAGAGCTAATCTTCCCCAATCTGTTCAGCGATACCTTGTAGATTTTAAGCTCTATAAAAGTCCAGTAACTTTTGCCACACAGTGATGTTAACAGCAGTTGGCTTTTCAGATCTGGCTTCATCCACACTGCTGGCTGGGAGTTTGACCACCGATTCCTGCTGGCTGTTGAGATCTAAAACAGTTCACTTCATAGGTTTCAGCATCTCTCTAAATACTTTCTATCCCTTTAATCGCTCCATTTTCAGGGACAGGAGGGTGTGACTGAGTGAGACAAGTATGGGACCCAGAGGTAGAAGTTCAATTACAGGAGCCTCGACCATTGTAATTGTCCAACAGGTTTGAGGTCCTGGCAGCCTGTTTGGATGAAAGTCCATAAGGTGGCTGCAGGGTGGATAAGCAAACTGGACAGGTTACAGAAAGCCATTCAAACTGGGGTGTTAATAGGAATGTAGTCGTAGATGGGCGACTATAGTCAGGGGGGTCTTCCTTTCGCCGGCTCTTCTAGGCAGTGGTTAGTGCCTCTAGATCCTCTTTTCACCTGCTCTTTGAGGCACTGCCATCTGCCTATAGGTCTCCTTTTACCTACTCTTGATTGTTTTATATTTGTTGAAAAAAAAATATGTTCATAAAATATCTAAAGGAACAAAATCACAAAGCGCAATGAAATAGTTTTTTTTTAACATAGACTATGTTGCACTTGGAGCTACTTCAATTCAACACGGGCTTGTACTCACTGGAGTATAGAAGAATGAGAAGGGATCTCATAGAAACAAAATCCTGATGGGACAGGACAGGCCAGATGCGGGAAGAATATTCCCAATATTGGGGACATCCAGAACTAGGGGTCACAGCCTAAGAATAAGGGGTAAGCCACTCAGGACTGAGATGACAAAGACCTTCTCCTCTCAAGAGTTGTGAACTTGTGAAATTCTCTGCTACAGAACGTTGTTGGGGCCAGTTCATTGGATATACTCAAGATGTGGCCCTTGTGGCTAAAGGGATCAAGGGGCATGGAGAGAAAGCGGGGGTGGGATACTGAATTTGCATGATCAGCCATGATCATACTGAATGGTGGTGCAGGTTCAAAGGGCCGAATGGCTTACTCCTGCAAATATTTTCTATGTTTCTCTGATGCAAACATTTCAGAGTGGTCATTACAGAATGTGCATTGATATTCAAGTTTTCGACATGTTGCACTCTGAGGTTCTTCAATACAATTGTGGTGCATGTAATATTTACTGTATACATTCAATGTTAGTCATACAGCCTGGGGGATTCTATATGATTTCCAGCTCCATGGTATAATATGGATGAAAAGCCTTAGACTGTGGCCTTTCCCAATTGCGCTTCTGTGGCGGCTGCTCCAAGTTTGAGTGAGTCCCTCAGCAGATAGTGCTGGACCTTGGAATGTGCCAGCCTGCAATATTCTGTCGCGGATAGCTCTTTACACAGGAAGATCAACAGGTTTCGGACAGACCAAAGAGCATGTTTCACCAAATTGATGTATAGCCTTGGGGATAGCCTGCACAGCACAGAGTCCTGCGTCATGGAGCTGCTCGGGAGGAACCTCGACAAAAATTACTGCATCTCTCTCCAGACCTCCTTCACAAAGGCACATTTCACAAGCAGGTGGAGAATGGTCTGTTCCTCATGACAGTCACCGCAAGGGCAACATGAGGAGGGGCTGAGACTCCAGGCATGCATGAATGATCTGACAGGGAGGGACTTTCTTACTGTGGTGAATGTAATATACGATATGATAATTCACACTGTCTTTGTAAGCACAGTAGCGCTATCCAACCATTAGGGGGAGTAGCGCTGGGAGTACTCAGGACTTGTACTGGGCTCCACCCTTGGCTCTGCCCACGACTCCTCCCCCTAGTGCTGCTGTATAAGTACCGTTGTCCAGAGTCAGCCTGAGTTCACTACGAGTTCATCAACGGGTAACAGGCTGGCTCTGAAGTAAGTCGATTAAAGCCTAGATTCATATCGGAAACACGTGTCTGGTGAATTGATGGTTCCATCAATTTAATCGACTTAAGAACAGTAAAGATTGATTATGGAATCAGCCCTCAAGCCTGGACGCCTGAAACCCGACCCACAGGATGCAGAGGCTAAATAAATCTTCTCCCACTGGCTGCGGTGCTTCAAGGCCAATCTAGCAGAAGCGAGCACAGCCGAAACGACAGAGGAACAGAAGCTAAGTCTACTGCACGCGAGGGTGAGCCACAGAATCTCTACGCAACTAAACTCGGCCAGTTCATATACTGCATCGCTAGCAGTTCTCGATAAAATTTATGTAAGGCCTAATAATGAATTTTACGCTCGCCATGTGTTCACGACTCGCCACCAGCGGCCTACAGAATCACTCGCCGAATTTCTGAGGGAACTCAATAACTTGTCCAATGGCTGTAATTATCAAGCGGTTACCGCGGCTGAACACAGGGAACTTGCTGTACGCGATGTTTTTGTAGCGGGCTTCAGGTCTAACTATGTGCGCCAACGACTGCTGGAAAAGGGGGCCCAGGACTTAGAAACAACTGTTGAAGCTTCTACCACGATGGAGGTCTCCTTCCGCAGCCTTAACACGTTCCCCGCGACCCAATCATGGGCCCCCGACCAGCGACTTCCCCACGCCTGTTCTACGCGGCCGCCCAGCCACCATGCTTCCCCAGCCAGCCACTACGCTGCTCCAGCCAGCCACTATGCTGCTCCAGCCTGCCATTTCTGTGGCCAGAACCAGCACCCGCGGCAGCACTGCCCGGCCCGCAACGTGACCTGCAGCAGCTGCGGCCGGAAAGGCCACTACACAAGAGTGTGCCTCGCTAAAAGGGCCCCAGCTTCCAACTCCCCAGCGACTCGAAGTAATCGCTCCCCAGGCTCGCGGGTCCCAAAACGCTGCGGCCTATGCCCCGACTCTGCCCCCTTCAGCCACGTGCGATCCATGTGGGCCGCCATCTTGGAAAACCTCCACCACGCGGCCGGCCACGTGCGTCTCATGGGGGCCGCCATATTGGACGCCATCTTCCTCGCCGCCCACCACGTGCGATCCACGGGCCCGATCGGCATCTCCGTGCTCGGACAACTCAGCGGAAGAATATTACTATAACGACTATGAACTCAGTCATCACTGGGCCACTCCAGCACAGCTGATTGAGCTGCCGACTACCCGCAACTCAGCGCGGTCACCCTGGACCAATCACGACCAAAGAATCTACGAAACTCGACGGCAGAGGTCCATATCAACGGGTACAGAACGCCATGCCTCTTCGACTCCGGGAGCACTGAGAGCTACATAAATCCAGACCTGGTAAGACGTTGCTCGCTCCCCGTTTTCCCCGTGCAGCAAACTATCTCGATCGCTTCAGGCTCCCATTCGGTCCAGATCCAGGGGCGCACCGCCGCAACACTCACAATCCGAGGCGATAGCTACTCGAAATTCAAACTCTACATTTTGCCCGAACTCTGCGCGCCACTCTTATTAAGAACATAAGAACATAAGAACTAGGAGCAGGAGTAGGCCATCTGGCCCCTCGAGCCTGCTCCGCCATTCAATTAGATCATGGCTGATCTTTTGTGGACTCAGCTCCACTTTCCGGCCCGAACACCATAACCCTTAATCCCTTTATTCTTCAAAAAACTATCTATCTTTACCTTAAAAACATGTAATGAAGGAGCCTCAACTGCTTCACTGGGCAAGGAATTCCATAGATTCACAACCCTTTGGGTGAAGAAGTTCCTCCTAAACTCAGTTCTAAATCTACTTCCCCTTATTTTGAGGCTATGCCCCCTAGTTCTGCTGTCACCCGCCAGTGGAAACAACCTGCCCGCATCTATCCTATCTATTCCCTTCATAATTTTAAATGTTTCTATAAGATCCCCCCTCATCCTTCTAAATTCCAACGAGTACAGTCCCAGTCTACTCAACCTCTCCTCATAATCCAACCCCTTCAGCTCTGGGATTAACCTAGTGAATCTCCTCTGCACACCCTCCAGCGCCAGTACGTCCTTTCTCAAGTAAGGAGACCAAAACTGAACACAATACTCCAGGTGTGGCCGCACTAACACCTTATACAATTGCAACATAACCTCCCTAGTCTTAAACTCCATCCCTCTAGCAATGAAGGACAAAATTCCATTTGCCTTCTTAATCACCTGTTGCACTTGTAAACCAACCTTCTGTGACTCATGCACTAGCACACCCAAGTCTCTCTGAACAGCGGCATGCTTTAATATTTTATCGTTTAAATAATAATCCCGTTTGCTGTTATTCCTACCAAAATGGATAACCTCACATTTGTCAACATTGTATTCCATCTGCCAGACCCGAGCCCATTCACTTAACCTATCCAAATCCCTCTGCAGACTTCCAGTATCCTCTGCACTTTTCGCTTTACCACTCATCTTAGTGTCATCTGCAAACTTGGACACATTGCCCTTGGTCCCCAACTCCAAATCATCAATGTAAATTGTGAACAATTGTGGGCCCAACACGGATCCCTGAGGGACACCACTAGCCACTGACTGCCAACCAGAGAAACACCCATTTATCCCAACTCTTTGCTTTCTATTAATTAACCAATCCTCTATCCATGCTACTACTTTACCCTTAATGCCATGCATCTTTATCTTATGCAGCAACCTTTTGTGTGGCACCTTGTCAAAGGCTTTCTGGAAATCCAGATATACCACATCCATCGGCTCCCCGTTATCTACTGCACTGGTAATGTCCTCAAAAAATTCCACTAAATTAGTTAGGCATGACCTGCCTTTTACGAACCCATGCTGCGTCTGCCCAATGGGACAATTTCTATCCAGATGCCTCGCAATTTCTTCCTTGATGATAGATTCCAGCATCTTCCCTATTACCGAAGTTAAACTCACTGGCCTATAATTTCCTGCTTTCTGCCTACCTCCTTTTTTAAACAGTGGCGTCACGTTTGCTAATTTCCAATCCACCGGGACCACCCCAGAGTCTAGTGAATTTCGGTAAATTATCACTAGTGCATCTGCAATTTCCCTAGCCATCTCTTTTAGCACTCTGGGATGCATTCCATCAGGGCCAGGAGACTTGTCTACCTTTAGCCCCATTAGCTTGCCCATCACTCCCTCCTTAGTGATAACAATCCTCTCAAGGTCCTCACCTGTCATAGCCTCATTTCTATCAGTCGCTGGCATGTTATTTGTGTCTTCCACTGTGAAGACCGACCCAAAAAACCTGTTCAGTTCCTCAGCCATTTCCTCATTTCCCATTATTAAAACTCCTTTCTCATCCTCTAACGGACCGATATTTACCTTAGCCACTCTTTTTTGTCTTATATATTTGTAAAAGCTTTTACTGTCTGTTTTTATATTCTGAGCAAGTTTACTCTCATACTCTATCTTACTCTTCTTTATAGCTTTTTTAGTAGCTTTCTGTTGCCCCCTAAAGATTTCCCAGTCCTCTAATCTCCCAGCAATCTTTGCCACTTTATATGCTTTTTCCTTCAATTTGATACTCTCCCTTATTTCCTTAGATATCCACGGTCGATTTTCCCTCTTTCTTCCGTCCTTCCTTTTTGTTGGTATAAACCTTTGCTGAGCACTGTGAAAAATCGCTTGGAAGGTTCTCCACTGTTCCTCAACTGTTCCACCATAAAGTCTTAGCTCCCAGTCTACCTTAGCTAGTTCTTCTCTCATCCCCTTGTAATCTCCTTTGTTTATTAGGCCTAGACTTCCAATGTAACCTCAAGAGCCTCAGCTTCGGAGGGCCACTGCCCCCACTCACTATCTGCAGCCAGCTACGTTGCGAATCTCCCCCCCCCCCCCCCCCCTCTCTTTGCCAATCTCACAAAGGACTGTAAACCCGTAGCCACTAGTAGCAGGCGGTATAGCCTGCAGGATAGGGTATTTATCAGAGCAGAGGTCCGAAGGCTACTCAGTGAGGGGGTTATAGATGCCAGCAATAGTCCCTGGAGAGCTCAGGTGGTGGTCGTCAAGACCGGGGAAAAATTCCGTATGGTGGTCGACTACAGTCAGACTATAAATAGATTTACGCTCCTCGACGTGTATCCCCTCCCCAGGATTGTAGACATGGTAAACCAGATCGCCCAGTACCGGCTCTTTTCCACGGTGGATCTGAAGTCTGCATACCACCAGCTCCCAATCTGCCCGGAGGACCTCCACTACACGGCATTCAAGGCCGATGGCCGCCTCTTCCATTTCCTCCGGGTCCCTTTCAGCGTCACTAATGGGGTCTCGGTGTTCCAACGAGCAATGGACCGAATGGTGGACCAGTACGGGCCGCGGGCCACGTTTCCGTACTTGGACAATGTCACCATCTGCGGCTATGACCAGCAGGACCACGACGCCAACCTCCACCGTTTTCTCCAGACGGCCCAGAAACTGAACCTCAAGTACAACAAGGAGAAATGCGTTTTCCGCACAACCAGACTAGCCATCCTCGGCTATGTCGTGGAAAACAGAGTCCTGGGCCCAGACCCGGACCGTATGCGCCCCCTCTTAGAACTCCCCCTCCCCCAAGGCCCTCAAACGGTGCTTGGGCTTCTTTTCTTACTACGCCCAGTGGGTCCCTCAATCTGCGGACAAAGCCCGCCCACTCTTTAGGGCCCACAACTTCCTCTGTCAGCCGAGGCAAGCCAGGGCTTCGACGGCATCAAGGAGGACATCGCCAAAGCGGCCATGCGGGCGGTGGATGAATCCACTCCATTTCAGGTAGAGAGCGACGCCTCAGAGGTAGCTCTTGCAGCCACGTTACATCAGGCAGGGAGACCAGTCGCATTTTTCTCCCTTACCCTCTCCGCTTCAGAACTCCGACACTCCTCAGTCAAGAAAGAAGCACAAGCCATTGTGGAGGCTATCCGTTCCTGGAGGCACTACCTCGCAGGTAGGAGGTTCACCCTCATCACCGACCAAAGATCGGTTGCCTTCATGTTCGACAACTCGCAAAGGGGCAAAATAAAAAAACGACAAAATTCTGAGGTGGAGAATCGAACTCTCCACCTACAATTACGATATTAAATATCGACCCGGGAAGCTCAACGAGCCTCCGGATGCCCTATCCCGCGGGAGATGCGCCAGTGCGCAGATCGACTCATTAAAAGTCATCCACAATGACCTCTGCCACCCGGGGGTCACCCGGCTCGCCCACTACATCAGGGCACGAAACCTGCCTTTCTCCAACGAGGAGGTAAAAGCGGTCACCAGGGACTGCCCGATCTGTGTGGAGTGCAAACCGCACTTCTATAGACCAGACAGGGCACACCTGGTCAAGACTTCTAGGCCCTTTGAACGCCTCGAGATTGATTTCAAAGGGCCACTCCCCTCAACTAACAAGAACGTTTACTTCTTAAACATCGTAGACGAGTTCTCCCGTTTCCCATTCACTATCCCGTGCCCCGACATGACCTCCCACACAGTCATTAGGGCCCTGCATAGCATCTTCACCCTGTTTGGTTTCTCCAGCTACGTACACAGCGACACGTCCACGCTATTAGGTCCCTTTTGTGCACGGCGACCAATCAGACCCCTCACGAGAGGCTCTTCATCTTTCCCAGGGACACTACCACAGGGGTCTCACTTCCGGCATGGCTGAGGACACCAGGCCCCGTACTTCTGAAGAAACACGTCAGGGCGCACAAAACTGACCCACTTGTTGAAAAGGTGTGCCTGCTCCACTGGAACCCCCAGTATGCATTCGTCGAGTTCCCTGATGGCCGTCAGGACACGGTATCCCTCCGGGATCTGGCACCCGCCGGATCCAGCGCCCCCTCTACCCCCACAGAAGGACCTCTCACCCTACACCCTATGCTGCCGCCCCCTTCCGCGCCCGAGCCCATGAGCTCGCTCCACCAGTTCCGAGCACCCGCGCCGGCCAACCCCCAGCGCCCCCAGTCCCCGGTCGAACCAGGAGTGTATGAAGCCCGGATACAACCCTCCCTGGTGTCCGCCATCGTACCCCAGCACACAACACCCATCCAGCCACCGCAAAAGGCTGCAACCCCGGTGCTCCGCAGATCACAGCGGACAATTCGACCACCGGACAGACTGACATTGTAGACCACCACTCCCGGCGGACTTGATTTTTTTCCAGGGGGTGAATGTGGTGAATGTAATATATGATATGATAATTCACACTGTCTTTGTTAGCGCAGTAGTGCTATCCAACCACTAGGGGGAGTAGCGCAGGGAGTACTCAGGAACTTGTACTGGGCTCCACCCTTGGCTCCGCCCATGGCTCCTCCCCCTAGTGCTGCTGTATAAGTACCCTTGTCCAGAGTCAGCCTGAGTTCACTACGAGTTCATCAACGGGTGACAGGCTGGCTCTGAAGTAAGTCGATTAAAGCCTAGATTCATATCGGAAACGCGTGTCTGGTGAACTGATGGTTCCATCACTTACCAACAGTCAAGCTATGTCTTGGTGCTTATTTGAAAGTTCTGGCGATGAGGCATTCTGTCAAATGATTTTAACAGTCTGCTTAGGGAACCATCCGATAGGTTCCACCATCTCCTTTCCCACATGGCCTCCAGGATGTTACGTATAGACTGCTGTCTGACTTGTGGTCAAAGGTGTTTCTCTGCATAAACCTTTCCATGAAGGACGCGTGGTACAGCACTGCCCAACTACTTGGAATCTCAATGGTGGCTACTGCCTCTGGGTCCTCTCTTCTGCTCTGCTGCTGCTGGGTATTTCACTACTCACTGAATTTTGCTGAAATTTGTCAGTTTGCCCTAGTTACAATGAAATTCAAAGCCTGACATTGCCACATGGTACACACTGGGAGGAGTTGCAACTAATGCTTTGTTCTAAATATTGTTAGATCAATTGCCTTTTTTCTTAAAGATAAACAATAATAGCTACCAATAATATACAGGAAAAACATTCCAACACAAACAAAACAGCTTTGTAAAAAGATGGAGGCTTTCAAACAATATGTACAAAATACCTCCCAACTCTTTGAGAGTGCAAACTCAAAATCATTGGAATTGTGTTTTAGAACCATCTGTTTCATTTAAATATTTTATTTGAATCAAACGGGACTTTTTAAGAGCAAGTCCTGAAAGCTGAATTCCCAATACTTGGTTTGGAAAACTAGAATGTTTCAAATGTTGGTGATTATATTTTCCAATTTAAACTGAGATGCTGAAAATGATGTTTTAATTATGAATGGGTGCCTAATGTTCTTAATCTTTATTAACTTAGGAGTGGGAACATAAGCTGAGGTCCATTCCATTTGTGACAAAATGCCTGTTTGTCATCTTGATTTTAATAAAAACATCTGCAGGACATAAGACAACAAAATAACTTATTTTTGACAGCTGCATTTTGTCAGATATAGTGATGAAGGAGCAATGTGAGCTAATTGCTCATTTTTAATAACAGTTGGAGCCATTTGCACCGCACCCTAGAATGCCTGCATTCCACTTGAATGTTCATGTATCTTTGGTTATACACCACAAAAAGACAACAATGGAACTACCAATTGGGCTTAAATCTTAGTTAAAATGCAAGAGGGTGTTGTCAAAGGTTGGGTATGATAGAGCTCAAAAGGTTGATTCCTTATAACCCCATTTTCAGTTGTCCGTTTCAAGTAATTCCACTTCAACGTTGGCCAGTTAATAAGTCCTGTATCCATATGTAGCATTGAGAGTTTCATTTTAAAGTCATTTCACACCAGTTCTAATGTAGGACCACGTGACCCCATCAGCATCCTCTTTGCAGCGGTCTCTGCTGCTCCCTAGCCCTCCCCCTCACTGACAGCCCTCCCCCTCACTGACAACCCTCCAGATTGCAGTCTCTGTCACTTCCTGACCTTCGCTGCTGACCATGCGACATGTGGCTTATCTCCTTGATGCTCGATCAATGACTCCAGAAGCAAGATTGGATGACAATTGAAGGTTTTATTGGACTAGATGTTTCCCCCAGCAGCGCAGGTAAAAATGCAGCAGCTGGGGAGACACAGACTCTTATACTCCGCCTTACTGGGCGGAACCAGCAGGCAGGCTTCACCAATGATCTTGCTGTCTCAGGTACCTCCCAAACCAATGGTCTTACAGCCTCAACCTGGGTACCGTAATACCCCTAATACCGATTACCACACCCCTGCAAGTCAAATCTGTTCTTTCTGCCTCTCGCTACTCATCTCTAGAGCCCATCTCACAATGAGAGTTTGAGAGAGAGAAGTGACTAGCAGGAAAGGCGGGAATCGAGAGGTTTGGTGGGATCAGCAAATTTGGAGATAATACATTTAGTTCCCTCGTCCAATTCAATAATATGCAATGTGAACGGTTGGGGTCCTAGCACAGATCACTGTAGTTCCCCACTAGTCACTGCCTACAAATCAGAAAAAGATCCATTTATTCCAACTATTTGCTTCCTACCCACTGACCAGCTTTCTATCCATCTCAAGTCACTATCCGCAATTCCATGCGCTTTAACTTTACATAGTAATCTGCTATGTGTGACTGCTGCTATGTGAAAACTTTCTGAAAATCTAAATAAACCACTCCCACCAGTTCTCGCTGGTCAACTCTACTGGTTGCATCTTCAAAGAATTCTGGTAGATTTGTCAAACATGATTTCCCTTTCATAAATTCATGCTGACTTTGTCTGAATATACCATTGCTTTCTAAATGCTGTGCTATGAAACCCTTGATAATGGACTTCTGAAACTTCCCTACAACCGACGTTAGGCTCACTGATCTATAGTTCCCTGTTTTCGCTCTACCTCACAGTCCAAGATGGCCTGTTCCCTTGTTCGTTCCTCAACGCATTAGTCCAGAAAACCATCCTGTAAAACTCCCGAAATTCCTCCTCTATTGTACTGTGACTGTTTCACTCACCTAATCGAAATTCCGATTAAAGTCACCCATAATCACAGATCTTTCTGTATCACATGCATCTCTGATTTTCTGTCTAATGCTATTCCCAGAATTACCAATGCAGTTTGGTGGTCTGTATACCACCCCTACTAATGTTTTTGCCCCTTGGTGTTTCTTAACTCGACACATACAGATTCCACATCATCTTGTTGCTCGTTATGCTTTCCCTTAATTTGCTCTGTTTTAATTACCTTTGCTCAAGAGTCGCCAGATATCTTTCTGATACAACCACAGGGTTTAAAGCCAAGTACTGATCAATAACTCGATACACCAGTTAGTAAGTTTAAAATCAATACATATTTATTTACACACACAGTCAATTATTACGCATGCATAAACTCTACTTACTAAACTACGACTACTACTACTTAGCTTCGAGTGGCCCACTCAGTCAGAGGAACAATGGCCGTTGTCCGGTTCTGATACTGCTGGCTTCGAACTGGGATAGGATAGTAGCTAGGAGCGTCTATTTCGTAGTGTACATTGACCTTAGACTTACTTGGGTGGTGCTTGGCGGGCCTCTCGTCGCTGAGAGTCAAAAGCCAAGGTGAAGGTGAAACGATTTTCCAAGAGCTTCCAAGAGAGCAAACTGAACTTGGGGACGCTATCTTATAGTCCCCAGGGGTTTTGCACCTTTCTGGGCGGACCCCAGGCTTGGTCCCAATTAATTGGACCATGTCCCAATAATTCGTATTGATTTTCTCCAATACCAGAGTTGTTCTCTGATCATTGGGCGGGCCCTATGTGGCCGTTGTCCTGCCTTTGTTTTAGCTCCCACTGGCGCCGGGGAGTCTGTCCTGGTCTCGATTGGTTCAATGTTTCTTTTTGTCCCTGGAGATAGCTCATTAATATGTTAATGGCTATTGGTTTCAGTTCTGTCTGGGTTCTGCAAATCTTAATACACAGGAAACCTTGCACCTGCTTGTTTTCTCTAATGTTGTCCGTTTTTCCCTGCACTCCTTGCGAGTGTCCATTTTGGAATCGGGACATGGCCACCCCAGGTAGCTACAATCTGTACTAATATCTTTCTTCAATATTGTGTCAATGTCTTCTTTAATCAACAATGCAATTCTACCACTTTTTCCTTCTGTCTGTCCTTCCTAAAAATGAATTGCCATCAATATTTAGTTCCCATCCTGGGTCACCTTTGAGCCATGTCTCCGTACTACCCTGGGACTCCTATATCAGACTCCTATTTATTGATTACAGCTCCGCCTTCAATACCATAATCCCAGACAAGCTCAAAGAAAGAGCAAGAGTAGGAAGGCAGTGCAGGTGTCCCCTGCGGTCATCTCCCTGCAAAACAGATATACCGCTTTGGATACTGTTGAGGGAGATGGCTCACCAGGGGAAGGCAGCAGCAGCCAGGTTCATGGCACCGTGGCTTGCTCTGCTGCACAGCAGGGCAGGAAGAAAAGTGGCAGGGCTATAGTGATAGGGGACTCGATCGTAAGGGGAATAGACAGGCGGTTCTGTGGACGCAATCGAGACTCCAGGATGGTATGTTGCCTCCCTGGTGCAAGGGTCCAGGATGTCTCGGAGCGACTGCAGGACATTCTTGGGGGGGGAGGGTGAACAGCCAGCTGTCGTGGTGCACATAGGCACCAACGATATAGGTAAAAAACGGGATGAGGTCCTACAAGCGGAATTCAGGGAGTTAGGAGTTAAACTAAAAAGTAGGACCTCAAAGGTAGTAATCTCAGGATTGCTACCAGTGCCACAAGCTAGTCAGAGTAGGAATGTCAGGATAGATAGGATGAATGCGTGGCTCGAGAGATGGTGCAAGAGGGAGGGATTCAAATTCCTGGGGCATTGGGACCGGTTCTGGGGGAGGTGGGACCAGTACAAACCGGACGGTCTGCACTTGGGCAGGACTGGAACCGATGTCCTAGTTTTCTAGAGCTGTTGGGGAGGGTTTAAACTAATGTGGCAGGGGGATGGGAACCGATGCAGGAAGTTGGAAGGTAGTAAAACAGGGACAGAAACAAAAGGAAGTAAGGGAAAAAGTGCAAGGCAGAGAAGACATAGTCAGAAATCCATAAGGGTGACAGTACAAGGTACAGTGACTGAGGGGAGCACAGTGAATAGGCCCAGTAATAACAAAAGGAATAAAACTGGAGATGTTAAGATTCAAAACAGAGGTAAAAAAACCAACATAAGTGTACTTTACCTGAATGCTCGTAGTATTCGGAATAAAGTAAATGAGTTGGTGGCACAAATCATTGTAAATCACTATGATTTACTGAAACATGGTTAAAAGATGGTCACGACTGGGAGTTAAATATCCGAGGGTATCAAACTATTCGGAAGGACAGAGTGGATGGTAAGGGAGGTGGTGTTGCTCTGTTATTTAAGGATGACATCCGGGCAATAGTAAGGGATGACATCGGTGCTATGGAGGATAAGGTTGAATCCATTTGGGTAGAAATCAGGAATAGTAAGGCGAAAAAGCCACTGATAGGAGTAGTCTATCGGCCACCAAATAGTAACGAGATGGTGGGGCAGGCAATGAACAAAGAAATAACTGATGCATGTAGAAATGGTACAGCAGTTATCATGGGGGATTTTAATCTACATGTCGATTGGTTTAACCAGGTCGGTCAAGGCAACCGTGAGGAGGAGTTTATAGAATGTATCCGCGATAGTTTCCTAGAACAGTATGTAATGGAACCTACGAGGGAACAAGCGGTCCTAGATCTTGTCCTGTGTAATGAGACAGGATTGATTCATGATCTCATAGTTAGGGATCCTCTCGCAAGGAGCGATCACAATATGGTGGAATTTAAAATACAGATGGAGGGTGAGAAAGTAAAATCAAATACTAGTGTTTTGTGTTTAAACAAAGGAGATTACAAGGGGATGAGAGAAGAACTAGCTAAGGTAGACTGGGAGCTAAGACTTTATGGTGGAACAGTTGAGGAACAGTGGAGAACCTTCCAAGCGATTTTTCACAGTGCTCAGCAAAGGTTTATACCAACAAAAAGGAAGGACGGAAGAAAGAGGGAAAATCGACCGTGGATATCTAAGGAAATAAGGGAGAGTATCAAATTGAAGGAAAAAGCATATAAAGCGGCAAAGATTGCTGGGAGATTAGAGGACTGGGAAATCTTTAGGGGGCAACAGAAAGCTACTAAAAAAGCTATAAAGAAGAGTAAGATAGAGTATGAGAGTAAACTTGCTCAGAATATAAAAACAGACAGTAAAAGTTTTTACAAATATATAAGACAAAAAAGAGTGGCTAAGGTAAATATTGGTCCTTTAGAGGATGAGAAGGGAGTTTTAATAATGGGAAATGAGGAAATGGCTGAGGAACTGAACAGGTTTTTTGGGTCGGTCTTCACAGTGGAAGACACAAATAACATGCCAGCGACTGATAGAAATGAGGCTATGACAGGTGAGGACCTTGAGAGGATTGTTATCACTAAGGAGGGAGTGATGGGCAAGCTAATGGGGCTAAAGGTAGACAAATCTCCTGGCCCTGATGGAATGCATCCCAGAGTGCTAAAAGAGATGGCTAGGGAAATTGCAGATGCACTAGTGATAATTTACCGAAATTCACTAGACTCTGGGGTGGTCCCGGTGGATTGGAAATTAGCAAACGTGATGCCACTGTTTAAAAAAGGAGGTAGGCAGAAAGCAGGAAATTATAGGCCAGTGAGCTTAACTTCGGTAATAGGGAAGATGCTGGAATCTATCATCAAGGAAGAAATTGCGAGGCATCTGGATAGAAATTGTCCCATTGGGCAGACGCAGCATGGGTTCGTAAAAGGCAGGTCATGCCTAACTAATTTAGTGGAATTTTTTGAGGACATTACCAGTGCAGTAGATAACGGGGAGCCGATGGATGTGGTATATCTGGATTTCCAGAAAGCCTTTGACAAGGTGCCACACAAAAGGTTGCTGCATAAGATAAAGATGCATGGCATTAAGGGTAAAGTAGTAGCATGGATAGAGGATTGGTTAATTAATAGAAAGCAAAGAGTTGGGATAAATGGGTGTTTCTCTGGTTGGCAATCAGTAGCTAGTGGTGTCCCTCAGGGATCCGTGTTGGGCCCACAATTGTTCACAATTTACATAGATGATTTGGAGTTGGGGACCAAGGGCAATGTGTCCAAGTTTGCAGATGACACTAAGATGAGTGGTAAAGCGAAAAGTGCAGAGGATACTGGAAGTCTGCAGAGGGATTTGGATAGGTTAAGTGAATGGGCTAGGGTCTGGCAGATGGAATACAATGTTGACAAATGTGAGGTTATCCATTTTGGTAGGAATAACAGCAAACGGGATTATTATTTAAACAATAAAATATTAAAGCATGCCGCTGTTCAGAGAGACTTGGGTGTGCTAGTGCATGAGTCACAGAAGGTTGGTTTACAAGTGCAACAGGTGATTAAGAAGGCAAATGGAATTTTGTCCTTCATTGCTAGAGGGATGGAGTTTAAGACTAGGGAGGTTATGTTGCAATTGTATAAGGTGTTAGTGCGGCCACACCTGGAGTATTGTGTTCAGTTTTGGTCTCCGTACTTGAGAAAGGACGTACTGGCGCTGGAGGGTGTGCAGAGGAGATTCACTAGGTTAATCCCAGAGCTGAAGGGGCTGGATTATGAGGAGAGGTTGAGTAGACTGGGACTGTACTCGTTGGAATTTAGAAGGATGAGGGGGGATCTTATAGAAACATTTAAAATTATGAAGGGAATAGATAGGATAGATGCGGGCAGGTTGTTTCCACTGGCGGGTGACAGCAGAACTAGGGGACATAGCCTCAAAATAAGGGGAAGTAGATTTAGGACTGAGTTTAGGAGGAACTTCTTCACCCAAAGGGTTGTGAATCTATGGAATTCCCTGCCCAGTGAAGCAGTTGAGACTCCTTCATTACAGTTTTAAGGTAAAGATAGATAGTTTTTTGAAGAATAAAGAGATTAAGGGTTATGGTGTTCGGGCCGGAAAGTAGAGCTGAGTCCACAAAAGATCAGCCATGATCTAATTGAATGGCAGAGCAGGCTCGAGGGGCCAGATGGCCTACTCCTGCTCCTAGTTCTTATGTTCTTATGTTCTTATATCAAAGCTCCAAAACCTAGGACTTGGCTCTCCACTCTGCAACTGGATCCTCAATTTTCTGACCAACAGACCACAATCAGTAAGAATGAACACCAACACCTCCTCCACAATAGTCCTCAATACCGGGGCCCTGAAAGGCTACGTACTTAGCCCCCTACTCTACTCCCTGTACACACATGACTGCGTGGCAAAACTTGGTTCCAACTCCATCTACAAGTTTGCTGACAATACGACCATAGTGGGCTGGACCTCAAATATCGACGAGTCAGAATACAGGAGGGAGATAGAGAACCTGGTGGAGTGGTGTAACGACAACAATCTCTCCCTCAATGCCAGCAAAACTAAAGAGCTGGTGATTGACTTCAGGAAGCAAAGTACTGTACACATCCCTGTCAGCATCAACGGGGCCGAGGTGGAGATGGTTAACAGTTTCAAATTTCTAGGGGTGCACATCACCAAAAATCTGTTCTGGTCCACTCACGTCCTATCACCAAGAAAGCACAACAGCGCCTATATTTCCTCAGGAAACTAAGGAAATTCAGCATGCCCACATTAACCCTTACCAACTTTTACAGATGCACCATAGAAAGCATCCTATCGGGCTGCATCACAGCGTGGTATGGCAACTGCTCGGCCCAGGACCGCAAGGAACTTCAGAGAGTCATGGATACCACCCAGTCCATCACACAAGCCTGCCTCCCATCCATGGACTCCATCTACACCTCCCGCTGCCTGGGGAAAGCGGGCAGCATAATCAAGGATCCCTCCCACCCGGCTTACTCACTTTTCCAACTTCTTCCATCGGGCAGGAGATACAGAAGTCTGAGAACACGCACGAACAGACTCAAAAAACAGCTTCTTCCCCATTGTCACCAGACTCCTAAATGACCCTCTTATTGACTGACCTCATTAACACTACACCCTGTATGCTTCGTCCAATGCCAATGCTTATTTAGTTACATTGTTTATCTTGTGTTGCCCTATTATGTATTCTCATGTATTTTCTTGAATTCTGTCCAATTCCCTTTTCTTCCCATGTACTGAATGATCTGCTGAGCTGCTTGCAGAAAAATACTTTTCACTGTACCTCGGTACACGTGACAATAAACAATTCCAATCCAATCCAATAATGCACTCCTTTACATCTATCTGCACAACTAATTCAGCCATTTTATTTTGAGTGCTTCACGCGTTCAGGTAGAAAACCTTAAGGCTGGTCCTTTGAACATTCCTTGTCCTGTCCCTACTGTTTTTTACAGCATCATCATCTGATACAGGCCCTTGATTTCTCTGCCTATCATTTTCCTTATTCTCCTTGCTGTCTTTTTCTCTTGTTCTTGATTCCCCCTGTTCTGAATATTTACAGAGGTTCCCATCCCACTGCCATATTAGTTTAAACTCTCCCCAACTGCTCCAGAACGTGCCTCAACCACCAGCCCCAGGAAATCTCTTGTTAGTTTTCTTTCATGCTTCTTTTTAGTCATTCATACTATGTATTTAATCATGGATTGGATTGTTTATTGTCATGCGTACCAAGGTACAGTGAAAATTATTTTTCTGCGAGCAGATCAAACAGATCATTTAAAAAGAAAATAAACTAAAAAGAAAATACATAATAGTACAACACAAGGTACACAATGTAAATACATAAACACGGTAAGTCTTACAACCCAGGTTAAAGTCCAACAGGTTTGTTTCAAACACTAGCTTTCGGAGCACTGTTCCTTCCTCAGGTGATTCAGTTAGGCTGCAAATCAGCCATGATCTCATTGAATTGTGGAACAGGTTCAAGTCGGTAAATGACCTATTCCTGTCCTGATGTCCCTGTGTTTTTCCGATGGAAACATGCTCATTTCTTCTTCATTGACATCCTTCACCTTGTTGTACAGAGCTCTTGCTTTGTGTGACTCTAATTACCCCTGGAGTCTGCAATAAAATCTGCATCAGCTACTTCCACATTCTGAATTTTTTCATTAATTCTGCTCTGCGCATCAGTGCTCAGTGGAGGCCAAGAGGGAACAATGAACAAGTAGCTGAATGGATTCTCATTCAAATGTAAATATGGCATTGCATAATTGTACACTAGTGAGGACATTGCTTCATTTCCAGCATTTTCTTTCTGATGTGCTACCCATGGTTTCTGTCGCATTGATTAAAGTTCAGTGTCACTGCAGATACAGCTGATAGCACACTCACTTACTTATTAACTATAGATAATAGCATTGTATTCAATGTCTTTCCAATCTAGTTGAAATCAGTGGGCATAGATGTTGATTTGTTCTATTCTCTTGTGTTTCTGGACAGACAGGTTGAGGGCAAGAGCCAGTTCTCAATGTTTGAATATTGATGCAGTTGATCTGCAGCGGTATTTTTTATGTTTCCTCTGCAACCGTACATGACCACTTCACCCATGACTGGCATAGAATTCTTTGGGAAGGACATGAGACAGAAGAGATTTTCTAGAATGAAAAAATGAAATTAGGGCAGCACGGTAGCATGGTGGTTAGCATAAATGCTTCACAGCTCCAGGGTCCCAGGTTCGATTCCCGGCTGGGTCACTGTCTGTGTGGAGTCTGCACATCCTCCCCGTGTGTGCGTGGGTTTCCTCCGGGTGCTCCGGTTTCCTCCCACAGTCCAAAGATGTGCGGGTTAGGTGGATTGGCCAGGCTAAATTGCCCTTAGTGTCCTAAAAAATAAGGTTAATGGGGGTTGTTGGGTTACTGGGATAGGTACACTTGGGCTTGAGTAGGGTGATCATTGCTCGGCACAACATCGAGGGCCGAAGGGCCTGTTCTGTGCTGTACTGTTCTAATTCTAAAAAAATGGAAATTGCTTATTGTCACGAGTAGGCTTCAATGAAGTTACTGTGAAAAGCCCCTAGTCGCAACATTCCGGCGCCTGTCCGGGGAGGCTGGTACAGGAATCGAACCGTGCTGCTGGCCTGCTTGGTCTGCTTTAAAAGCCAGCGATTTAGCCGAGTGAGCTAAACCAGCCCTTAAAATGAAAATCGCTTATTGTTACAAGTAGGCTTCAAATGAAGTTACTGTGAAAAGCCCCTAGTCGCCACATTCCGGTGCCTGTTCAGGAATGCTGGTACGGGAATTGAACCATGCTGCTGGCCTGCCTTGGTTTGCTTTCAAAGCCAGCGATTTAGCCATGTGCTAAACCAGCCCTTTTCCAATGGTTCCAGGACTGAGGAATCACAGGTATGAGCGTAGACTGAAGACATTGGGATTATTTTCCTGAAAGCAGAGAAATTAAGATGGAATTTGATCTAGGTCTTTAAAGTCATGAAGGAATTATTTCATTTCAATAAAGATAAACAGTTTCAGATAGCGGAATGGTCAGTGACCAGAGCACAGATTGCACCTGATTGACATAAACTGATATGGGGTACACCTTTTTGCATAATCCATGGTTAGAATTTGAAATACACTGTCTGAGAGAGTAGCAGCGACATATCCAACAGCAGCTTTAAAAAGGAAATTGGATAAATACTTGAAATAGAAAAATGCAGTGCTGTTGTAAAAGAATGGGGAAGTGAGGATAACTGTATTCCTGTTTGAACTCAGAATCGATGGATTGAATGGCCTCCTGTGCTGTACTAACTAGGTGGTTGATTATTAGTTTGTCTGCTATCATGATCAGAACTACGGCTACCCTGAAAATATCAGCACGTGGATTTTCTATCATTTTAGATGCATGTTCAGCAAGGAGACTAATTGTTCACTCCACAGTTCGACGCTGCCTTTACTGTGAAACCAAATCTCATCAGGAATGCCCCCTCGTATGCGGAGGCAATAATGCTGCTGAAGGGACAATACGTGAAGTCCGTTAATGAGGTGTATGCTAGGAACCTCCTTGCCACGAGACGGCAATGCCCTGGGGAATCACTTGCAGAATTCCTGCGTGCTTTGCGTGTAACTCTGCCGGAACTGTGATTGCCGGGTGATATCGGCGACCCAGCACATGGAGCTGCTGATCAGGGACGCTTATGTCGCAGGCATGAAATTAAACTTTATCTGCCAGCTATTAATAGAAGGGGGTACACTCGGCCTCCCAGAGACAGTGCAACTCTCCAACTCGCTAGAGGTGGCCTCCCAGAACATGGAGGCCTACACCTCCGACCGCGCGGCACTCTCGTGGACCTCGTGGGCGCCGCCATAATCCAACTCGGGTGCGACGCAAGCCTGTGCCATGCAGCGGCGTGCCAACGCCGGAGACCCGAGGTGCTACTTTTGCGGCCAGGGTACTCAATCCAGACAACGCTGCCCTGCACAGAACGCGACTTGGAACAAGTGTGGGAGGGCCACTTTGCAAAAGCCTGCCAGGCCCGATCTCCCCCTAAAACTTCTAGGCCCAGCAGCGATGCCTGCTGCCTGTCGGGGCCACCCCCAGATGCCGCGCCAGCCGCCATGTGCGACCCGGGGGAACCGCCCATCTTTGCCGCCATCTTCAATTTCGGCCGCCATCTTTAACGCATCCTGCAACCGCCACGCGTGACCCACAGGGGCCTCCATCTTGGACGCCATCGCCATTGCCACCCGCGACTCATGGGGGCTGCCACCTTGTACGCCATCGCTGCTGCCACCCGCCACACACGACTCATGGGGGCCGCCTCTGCAGCCTCCCGGGAGTCCTGCTCACCCGACCATACGCTGGCTGCCGCTACCTCCGACTGGCCTACTAACCGTCTTCCGAAGCTCGCCTCCATCACGCTCGACCAGTCCCAGCCGCACCACCTCATGAAGTCTACGATGACCGTCCGGATCAACGGGCACGAGAGGGCCTGTCTTTTCGACTCTGGGAGCACAGACAGCTTCGTTCACCCAGATACGGTAAGGCGCTGCTCCCTCCCAATCTTACCCGCGACCCAGAAAATCTCCCTGGCTGCCGGATCCCATGCAGTAGAAATCCGGGGGTACTGTGTCGCGACCCTCACTGTACAAAACGTAGAGTATGCTAACTTCAAACTCTACGTCATTCCCCATCTCTGCGCGGCCCTATTACTGGGGCTCGACTTCCAGTGCCACCTCCAAAGCCTTACTTTAAAGTTTGGTGGACCCCTGCCACCCTCACCGTCTGTAGCCTCACGACCATTAAGGTCGCCCCACCCCCACTCTTCGCTAGACAATGTCACCATCTGCGGCCATGACCAGCAGGACCATGACGAAAACCTCCGGCACTTCCTCCACACTGCTAAACTCCTGAACCTCACCTATAATAAAGAAAAATATGTTTTCCGCACAACCCTCCGAGCCATCCGCGGCTACGTTGGGAACACGGAGTCCTAGGGCCCGACCCCGATCGGGAGTTCCCCGATTGGAACTCCCCCTCCCCCACTGCCCCAAGGCCCTGAATAGATGCCTGGGGTTCTTCTCGTACTATGCCCAGTGGGTCCCCAATTATGCAGACAAGGCCCGTCCACTTATCAAATCCACCATTTTTGCCCTGATGACAGGCCCGACTGGCCTTCAATCGGATTAAGGAAGATATTGCCGAAGCCACGATCCACACTGTGGGTGAGTCCATCCCATTCCACGTGGAGAGCGACGCATCGGACTTTGCTCTGGCCGCTACCCTCAACCAAGCGGGCAGTTCCGTGGCTTTCTTCTCCCGTACCCTCCATGCCTCCGAAATTCAACACTCCTCCTTCGAAAAGGAAGCCCAAGCCATTGTAGAGGCTGTGCGACATTGGAGGCATTACCTGGCCGGCAGGCGGTTCATTCTCCTCACTGACCAACAGTCGGTTGCCTTCATGTTCAATAACACACAGCGGGGCAAGATCAAAAATGACAAGATACTGAGGTGGAGGATCGAGCTCTCCACCTACAACTACAATATCTTGTATCGACCTGGGAAGCACAATGAGCCCCCAGATGCCATATCCCACGGTACATGTGCCAGCGCACAATTAGACCGACTTCAATGACCTCTGTCACCCGGGGGTCACCCATTTTTTTCCACTTCATCAAGGCTTGCAACCTGCCTTACTCCATCAAGGAGGTCAGGCCCGTGACCAGGGACTGCCAGGTCTGCGCGAGTGGAAGCCGCACTTCTGTCGGCCAGACAGAGCACACCTGGTAAAGGCCTATCGCTCCTTTGAGCGCCTCAGCATCGATTTCAAAGGGCCCCTCCCCTCCACTGACCGTAACGTGTACTTCCTCAACATTGTTGACGAGTACTCACATTTCCCTTCGCCATCCCGTGCCCTGGCATGGCCTCTGCCACCATCATCAAGGCCCTGCACAGTCTTTTCACCCTGTTCAGGTTCCCCACCTACATCCATAGTGATTGGGGATCCTCCTTCATGAAATGAAATGAAATGAAAATCGCTTATTGTCACGAGTAGGCTTCAATGAAGTTACTGTGAAAAGCCCCTAGTCGCCACATTCCGGCACCTGTTCGGGGAGGCTGGCACGGGAATTGAACCGTGCTGCTGGCTTGCCTTGGTCTGCTTTAAAAGCCAGCGATTTAGCCCAGGGTGCTAAACCAGCCCCTAAGCAACGAGTTGCGTCAGTTCCTGCTCAGCAAGGGCATCGCCTCCAGCAGGACGACAGCTACAACCCCCAGGGAAACGGACAGGTGGAGAGGGAGAACGCGACGGTCTGGAAGGCCATCCTCCTGGCCCTACGGTCTAGAACATAGAACAGTACAGCACAGAACAGGCCCTTCGGCCCTCAAATGTTGTGCCGAGCCATGATCACCCTATTCAAACCCACGTATCCACCCTATACCCGCAACCCAACAACCCCCCCTTAACCTTACTTTTATTAGGACACTACGGGCAATTTATCATGGCCAATCCACCTAACCCGCACATCTTTGGACTGTGGGAGGAAACCGGAGCACCCGGAGGAAACCCACACACACAGGGGTAGGATGTGCAGACTCCACACAGACAGTGACCCAGCCGGGAATCGAACCTGGGACCCTGGAGCTGTGAAGCATTTATGCTAACCACCATGCTACCCTGCTGCCTCTAGAAGTCTCCCAGTCTCCCACTGGCAGGAGGTCCTCTCCGATGCGCTCTACTCCATCCGGTCGCTCCTGTGTACAACCATCAACGAGACTCCTCACCAGCGTATGTTTCCTTTCCCCAGGAAATCCACCTCTGGGGTCTCGCTCCCGTCCTGTAGAATTTCATAGAATTTACATTGCGGAAGGAGGCCGTTTGGCCCATCGAGTCTGCACCAGCTCTTGGAAAGAACACCCTACCCAAGGTCCAAACCTCCACCCTATCCCCATAACCCAGTAACCCCGCCCAAGACTAAGGGCAATTTTGGACACTAAGGGCAATTTAGCATGGCCAATTCACCTAACCTGCACATCTTTGGACTGTGGGAGGAAACCGGAGCATCCGGAGGAAAACCACGCACACACAGGGAGAATGTGCAGACTTTGCACAGACAGTGACCCAAGCCGGGAATGGAACCTGAGACCTTGGAGCGGTGAAGCAATTGTGCTAACCACAATGCTACCGTGCTGTCTGGCAGTCCCAGGGCTTGTCCTCCTCCGGAAGCATGCAAGGAGACATAAATCCGACCTCCTCGTAGAGAAGGTCCTGCTCCTCCATGCAAACCCACAATATTCCTACGTAGCACATCAGGGCGGGCGACAGGATACATTCTCCTTTCGGGATTTGGCACCTGCAGGCTCCCCAGCGACCATCACCACCACCCCCGACCCCACATCGTCTTTCCCCACCCCTGCCCACCTACCTCACGAACTAGCACCAGCAGGCCCACCGGCGACCAGCACCACCACCTCCGCCCATACACCCCCCCCCCCCCCCCCCCCCCTTCACCGACTCAACAACTGGGTGAAGAAGAGGACAACACGCTCCCGGAGGCACAGGTCTTGACACCAGTGCCCACACCACAGCCGGGACTGAGGCGATCACGGCGGAAGGTCAAGCCCCCCGACAGACTTGACCTTTAAGGCCACCTCATCCTCGCCGGATTCTTTTTTTAACAGGGGGTGAATGTGGTAAACCACTGTATTGTATTGTGTTGTGTTATACATGCCTGGGCTTGTCCCGGCTGGCTCCACCTGTGGCTCCTCCCCTCGGGCTCATGTATAAAGGAGGCTAGTCTCTACCTCCGATCCAGTTCGGGACCAGAGGCCAAGAGGCTTGCTGTTTAGTATATTAAAGCCTCAGTTACATTCATCACTCGTCATGTGTTTATTGATGGCATATCACCCCCCCCCCCCTCCCCCACCCGCATTGTCCCCACATCCACCACTGTAGGGATACGATGGCACTGTGTGATGGAATGGCCAGCACGTATGCAGGGATCACCCAGGTGGATGGTGGAAAGTGCTACTGTGGGCAGGAGTCAGCCGTTGTCAAACAATGCGGAGCACGAGAGCTCATCCCAGAACGTCTTCACCCTCCACCCCATGGACCATGCCCTCTGTTACTTCTAACCCAGGTCTGCACCCACATAGTGTGGCATATATGTATCTCAGAGGGGGTTGCAGGCTGGGGGATGGGGTTGTGTGGGTAAAAGATGTGGTGTCCGTGCCCCTGGCCAGTCCCCCCCGCCCCCCCATCCCCCACAACACACATGCACAGTCGCTGAACCTGGAGGTGAACAGGGCGTCCAATGCACGCTTGCCCTGGCACACATATTGCTTGGTCGATCCAGAAATCTGAGCACTAATCTGCCTGCTCAGTATGCCGGGTATGCAGTACTTCACAAGAACTGTCGTGTTAGGGATTTTGTCCCGCGAGTTGATATTGCAGATAGATCTTAAATTGCAAAGGTGAAATGCATCTAGTTCATTTATGTGACGTGATGGGTTGTCCATATCTCACAGTGTTGGAGGGGTGATATGACAACCACTGCCTGATGGACTTTGATTTTTGTTTTGTGACAAACTCTATGCTCTCACCAAAACCTGTGGATGAGCCGGCTGAATGCCGAACTTGCTTTTGTCTGACAATGGCCGATTTCATCATTAAACATGGTGTAATACCCTAAGATGGCAGAATTCCTGAATTGAGTTTGATGGATATATATCTTTGATTGTGACTACGGAGCCTTGCAGTTTCCAGGCATGAACTGGTTGGGACAAGAGGTCTGCATTTTCAAAACTTATTGTGAGGTTGAAACATTCTGAGGCTTGAACAAAGCAGCTGGATATCCTCCAGAATTCATCGAATTTACAGTGCAGAAGGAGGCCATTCGGCCCATCGAGTCTGCACCTGCTCTTGGAAAGAGCACACTACCCAAGGTCAACATCTCCCCCTATCCCAATAACCCAGTAACCCCACCCAACACTAAGGGCAATTTTGTACACTAAGGGCAATTTTGTACACTAAGGGCAATTTATCATGGCCAATCCACCTAACCTGCACATCTTTGGACTGTGGGAGGAAACCGGAGCACCCGGAGGAAACCCACGCACACACGGGGAGGATGTGCAGACTCCGCACAGACAGTGACCCAAGCCGGAATCGAACCTGGGACCTTGGAGCTGTGAAGCCATTGTGCTATCCACAATGCTACCGTGCTGCCCATAGAATGTGAGCTATGAGAGCAGTCGTCAATAAACAAGTGTTCACTTAGCATTTACTCTGTTTGTGTGAAGACATGTTTGCAGATTGAAGAGGTTGCCACGGCGCTGAGGACCCGGATTTGAATCCCGGCCCTGCGTCACTGTCTGTGAGGAGCTTGCACATTCTCCCCATCTCTGCGTGGGTTTCCCCACAACGCAAAGATTTGCAGGGGAGGTGGCTTGGCCACGCTAAATTGCCCCTTAATTGGGAAAAAAATAATCGGGTACTCTGAAATGTAAAAAAAAATGAAGAGGTTGCCATCTGTCCTGAGCTAAATGGTTATTCCTATCTGAAGATCTTGAATGTTTACCAGAGCTTGGATGAAAAGTAGATCCCAAATAGAACTGGGGCCATTTTGCAGCCTCTCTATTGGTGACAGGGAAGACATATGATAAAACACCATTCTGCACCACACGGCCATGCCGTCATGAAATGAGTGGAAGAACCTCATCACCTTTTCAGGGCAGTCATATTTGTACAGCACCTTCCATAGGTCTTCATGGTTTATTGTATTGAAGGTCTTGGTCAGGTTAAGGAAAACTATATGGAAGTAGTTATTCTTGTGTTCACCGGACTTTCCTTGAATTTGATGCACCGCAAAGATCATGTCAACTTTCTCATCCAGCATGAAAGCCACACTGTGATTTTCAGTATATCTGTTGTGAATAATCCTTGCAAGAATATTTCCTGCTGTGAATCCCACGATGATTGAAACAGATGTATATTCTTCCCTTCTGTTTATACAGGTGAGCTATGGCGGCGTCCTTTCAATCCTGGGTCTCTCTGCCCTGGTTCCAAACTATGCAGAAGAGGCTATTGAGTTTTCTAACCATGTGAGTTCTACGGTACTTGAATCCTTCACTTGGAATGACATCAGTTGTCAGACAGTTCCTTTGTGGCATTGGTGATTTCGACTTGAGATGGATCAAGACCGAGATCATCCAGAAGTAATGCTGTGGAAGCAATTCAATAGCATCATGAAATACTGTGGATTCTTGGTCACTGAAAGAGAATCTCATGCCTAATTATTAGGATTGCCCTCTGCTGAGAGGGTGTGCATTTTACAATTGTTTTGGGGCCATATATAGATAGGGAACCTTCAGGTTGTGCTCATTAACAGACATTCTGGAGCCTTCTTCTCCTTCCATTAGGTCATCAAGTCTCCTCGTTTAGCCTGTAGCATGTGTTTTGCTTGATGGTATCTGGCTTTTCTTGCTGGATATGAATGATCTATGAGCATTGTGTACACGTAGTAGCTTGGTTATATCTTGGTCACTTTTGTCAAAGCAAAAATCTTGGTCCTTCCATTTGACAAATCCAGATGCAATGCTATGATTAGTACCCCTTAATTTCTTACAAGAATCTTCAATGTCCATGTTAGCTTCTTGGAAATCAGTAAGCTTTCTGATTAATTTTGTTTCAGTCCCATCTCTTGGCCAAGTCTTTTATAGTTACACTTAGCTTCCTCTGTGGTTTGACTCTGTCACAGAACTTTGGTTGTTATCTTCAAGAAAGACAAGCTCCTGACAAGTTAATGGTCTGACCAACATTCACCACCTCTAAGGCAGCAGGTAGAGCACACATCCTTGAGGTCACAATAATGTAATCTGACCTGTTCCAGTGTTTAGATTTCGGGTGCATCCATTCCCGTTTATCAGCTTTTAGGAAGATTGTCTTTGAGTTGGTAAGGTCAAACTCATTGCACTTAGAGAGAAGAAGCTAGAATTTACTGGAGCAATGCCATGGTGTTCCAATTCACCCCTCCATGTATTGGTGGACATAAATGTTTCCATGGTATTATTCATAAAAATGCCAACATTGTGGCCAATGTTTATCCCCAACACAAAAAGGAACAGATTATCTTGTCATCTAGTTGTGGTTTGAAGGATTTTTTGGTATGTAGTTCGGCTGCAATGTTTTCCAACATTATAACAGCGAGCACATTTCTCTTCCCTATCGTCTTTCCCCTCTTGCCCATCCACCATCCTGTTTACTATTTCTCCCGATCTTTCCCTTCTCTTCTTTCTCCCATTTTTCTCCACCTCTCCCATCTTTTCTACTCTCACATCTCTCTCACCACATCTTGTCCTCCTTCCCTCTATCCCATTTCCCATATGTTATCCTCCTCTCCATCTTTCCTCCCTTCCCACTTCCTCTCTTCATCCCCAATCTTCCTCTCTCCACCCAGCCCCATCCCTTCTGTCAGCTCTCCCCCCTCCCTCCCATCCCTTTTTCTCCGCTTTTTCCCTTCCCTTTCCTTGTCTTCCCATCCACTTGTTGTATCTGTCTCTCACACCCTGCTTCTTCTCACACTCTTTCTCCCCTCATTGACAAGATTGTTTGACCTGCAGAAGTTTTCGCATGTCGTAGTCTGTTTTCATTGTAAACTGAGATTTAATGGTGTGTTCCCATATTTTCCGCTACACTTGAAATAAGCCTGCTGGTATGGGCTTCCAAAGATAGAGCTCATAATTGCTGTTTGCAATTTCGAATATTTGCTAATTTACGCAGCCATCATTGAAGCAGAACAAAATTCTCTTGATATGTGACAACCCACAAACAATAATGAACAGCTCTAAATATAGTTTAAACAAGTAGTTTAAAGTCAGGTTCACTATTACTTCATTAAAAAGTACAATACCCAAGCACCATGCTGATATTGTTTTCACTCAATAATTTGAACTCCAGCAGTTTTGGGGTGAGTGGATAATGGACGGGTAGCTCAAAACTCATTTAGTGCTTTTGAAAACAGAGACAAGTCATATTAATGCCTGAGCCTCATAAGAATCTCCTTGATGGGTTTGCAAATCAACTTGCTGACTTGCTGGAAAACATGTCCATTCTAGGAGTGTGATTTCCAATGTGTCAGCCAGAAGTCTATCTAAAGCTTCAATGTAGAACATAGAACACTACAGCGCAGTACGGGCCCTTCGGCCCTCGATGTTGCGCCAACCTGTGAAACCATCTGAAGCCTATCTGACCTACACTATTCCATTTTCATCCATATGTCTATCCAGTGACCACTTAAATGCCCTTAATGTACCTCTTAAGTGTGCCTTCTGCCTGCAGGGTACATTTCACCAAACAGAGAAAGGTAAAGTCAGAAGTGTCAAGACAAGAGTCCTCACATTCTCTGAAAAATCAGAGATCAAAGTGAGGAGAGAAGGTATGTTACCAGCCATCAAAGCATACCCTCAAGAAAAATTGCATATATTGAACTTCTATATTTCGTTTTAACATTTTTGAAAACGGTTGGGCGGGATTCTCCATCTGCTGACACCGGAATCGGGAAATGCGATTGGGCGGAGAATCGGTTTTGACACCGAAATTGTGACGGGTCCTGCCACTGTACAACACTTAGGCTCAGGAATGGAGAATTCAGCCAATTGTCTCCTTCCTTCCTTCTGTCTCAGTTTTGTGATGATAAGTAGATTGTCATCTGTATTATCATCTGTATGTGAATAATAATATATATAACTGTTGTAGTTACAGTTCTGACCAGCAGATGGTGTGAGTATGCAGGCACATGACTCGAACGCACCATGGGCTGGATTCTCCATTTTTGGAATATGTCCTCACGCCGTCGTCAGAACTGTGGACTTTCACGCCGGAAAAACTGGCGTGAAAGGAGTGATGTGCTATCAATTACGACGAGGCGAGAGTAGAATATAATCGAGGCTTTATCACACAGAGATGTGTGGCCTCATACAGCAGTTGGCGAAATGGCTGCTGTTCGGAGAGGACACAGGCCAGCAGGCAGGGATCTATCCCCGTACCTGTAGTACAGGGGCCTTACAGTAAAACAAATATATACAATATAATACAACAGTAGTGACGACCACAAGGAGCACATATTCCTAGCCCTGCAGGGGGCTAGCAGGGACCTGGCATATATCTGGCAACTTTTGCTGCAGATACGGGCCCCCGCACTTCCATTCAGAGGCTGCGCCGGCGCACGGTGGCGGCCTCCAGCTGCTGCGCCGTGCTCCATGGCGGACTCATCCGCAGAGCTGGACCCTAAAAATTGGACCACCGATCGGCCGCACGCCTAACCTGGACCGCCCGCCCCAAAATTTCCCGGCCGCGTATAAGGCCCCCCCGCCCTCCAATCGCACCCCCCCCCCGCGACCAGGGCGGTGGCGGAAAGAGTCTGCAGCCGCCATGCGAGTATCCCGACCGGCAGAACCACATTAGATCCACGTCATTGGGACTTTGGCCGGTCGGGGGCAGAGAATGGCGGAGCGGGCCTCCAACAGTGGCCTCAGGTAAGGGGATGTGCAACGTGGTGTACTTCCCGGGTACACCGCTTTCCGGGCCCCAGAGAATCAGGTAACTGGCGCTGGTCCCGATTCCATGCAGGGAACTGGATTCTCCGCCCCCGAGCCGGTTGCAATTTCGGCGTCGGGGTTTGGAGAATCCAGCCCCATGTGTTCCAGGGGAAGGTGTTAGGAAGAAGTTTGTAGCAGTCGTATATTAGAATAACTCTGTAGTATCTTAGTGTAAGTTAGTGTTAGGCCATTATTTCCAACTGTATTGATCTTAGAAATATTACAGTAAGAAGTCTTACAACACCAGGTTAAAGTCCAACAGGTTTGTTTCCAACACTAGCTTTCGGAGCACTGCTCCTTCCTCAGGTGAATCCTGAGGAGATCACCTGAGGAAGGAGCAGTGCTCCGAAAGCTAGTGTTTGAAACAAACCTGTTGGACTTTAACCTCGTGTTGTAAGACTTCTTACTGTGCTCACCCCAGTCCAACGCCAGCATCTCCACATCATTAGAAATTTTAGTAATTTGGTAATGTAGTGTTAGTAATAAATAACTTTGTTTATAAAGCAAAGTCTAATGTTCTTTGTTCACATTACAATATCAAGATTCAACATCAGCATAATCAAAGAACATTGCAAGCTTTTAATTATCTCCACGTCTGCCTACATTTTTGTTACCCAGCCGCTCATGCTCAAACATTGGCCGGTTGTTTCCCACTTGTTGGCCTTAACCTGCCTCTCTTCAGCTCAAACTCCTGCCTACCAGTTTTCTTGAAGTTGTGCTCTGATCGCTCTGGCCTTCCCTCCAAAACCCCACCACTCTGGAGTCTTCCAAACTAGTTCACTTTTGTTCTAAATGGTCAATTAGCAATTCTTCAAGCATTGCAATGATGACAAAAACTACGCAGCAGGTTTTGCAATTACAAATTACAAAGACTACACAGCAATTGTCCTGAAGGTGGCAGCTTTGAGCTACAATCAGTTATTCCACTCTCCAACAGCAGACAGTAACACAACAAGCTTAACTGGTTGAAGTTTGCACAATACGTTTCCTTCTGAAAAATCCTGAATATAACCCAACCAAACTTCAACATATTGAATCTTAGAACACAAATCAACATTTATATGAGGTGACATTTCTCACCACCTTAGTGCAATTGCCATGCAGAATTGGTAGGGGGAGACTTTGAAATTCAAGTGAAAAAAATTTCTGTCTCTTAACTTCTGCTGCTCAGGGTCATTTCAAAGCAGCTGTGACGGACAGACTGCATAGAGTCACAGAGCCATAGATGTTTATAGCATGGAAACAGGCCCTTCAGCCCAGCTTTCCATGCCGTCCAGTTTCTCTCACTAAGCTAGTCTGACCTGTCCGCATTTGGCCCATAGCCCTCTCTACCTACCCTACCCATGTACTGTCTAACTTTTTTTAAAGGAAAAAATTGTGCCCGCCTCTACCACTGCCTCTGGCAGCTCATTCCAGATGTTCACCACCCTCTGTGTGAAACAATTTCCCCTCTGATCTCTTTTGTATCTCTCCCCTCTCACCTTAAACTTATGCCCTCTAGTTCTAGCCTCCTCTATGGGAAAAGAGGTTGACTATCTACCTTATCGATTCTCCTCATTATTTTATCGACCTCTATAAGATCGCCCCTAAGCCTCCTATGCTCCATGGTATAAAGTCCCAGCCTATCTGGAACCAATGTCCTCAGGGGTGCTTTTGCTAACACTGTTGGAGAGGTTTTAAACTAATGTGGCAGGGGGATGGGAACCAGATTAGGAAGTTAGAGGTCAGTAAAGAGGCAGCAACTAAAGCCAGTAAGGTGCTAGATAATAAACTCAATGTGACTAAGGGGAAGAGTATACTGGGAAGAGATGATGAACGCAAAGGGACAGGTGGTCTGAGGTGCATTTGTTTTAATGCGAGAAGTGTAGCAGCTAAGGCAGATGAATTTAGGGCTTGGATTAGTACCTGGGAGTATGATGTTATTGGTATTACTGAGACTTGGTTGAGGGAAGGGCATGATTGGCAACTAAATATCCCAGGGTATAGATGCTTCAGGAGGGATAGAGAGGGAGGTAAAAGGGGTGGAGGAGTTGCATTACTAGTCAGAGATGATATCACAGCTGTGATTAAGGAGGGCACAATGGAGGATTTGAGCACTGAGCCAATATGGGTAGAGCTAAGAAATAGGAAGGGTGCAGTAACATTGTTGGGACTTTACTACAGGCCTCCCAAACACGATCATGAAGTAGAGGTACAAATATGTAGACAGATTATAGAAAAATGTAGGAGCAATAGGGTGGTCATGATGGGAGATTTTAACTTCCCCAACATTGAATGGGACTCATGTAGTGTTGGAGACGTAGATGGAGCAGAATGTGTAAGGAGCATCCAGGAGAGTTTTTTAGAGCACTATGTAAGTAGTCCAACTCGGGAAGGGGCCATACTGGACCTGGCATTGGGGAATGATCCCAGCCAGATGGTTGAAGTTTCAGTCGGTGATTAGTTTGGGAATAGCGATCACAATTCCGTAAGTTTTAGAATACTCATGGACAAAGACCAGAGTGGTCCTAAAGGAAGAGTGCTAAACTGGGGAAAGGCCAAGTATAACAAAATTCGGCAAGAGCTAGGGAATGTAACAGCCTCCCCGAACAGGCGCCGGAATGTGGCGACTTGGGGCTTTTCACAGTAAGGTCATTTGAAGCCTACTCGTGACAATAAGCGATTTTAAAAGGGGATGGTTTAGCTCACCAGGCTAAATCGCTGGCTTTTAAAGCAGACCAAGCAGGCCAGCAGCACGGTTCAATTCCCGTACCAGCCTCCCCAGACAGGCGCCGGAATGTGGCGACTAGGGGCTTTTCACAGTAACTTCATTGAAGCCTACTCGTGACAATAAGCGATTTTCATTTCATGTTCATTTCATTTCATTTTCATGTGGATTGGGAGCAGCTGTTTAAGGGTAAATCCACATTTGAAATGTGGGAATCTTTTGAGGAAAGGTTGATTAGAGTGCAAGACAGACATGTCCCTGTGAAAATGAGGGATAGAAATGGCAAGATTAGGGCACCATGGATGACGGGTGGAATTGTGAGACTAGCTAAGATGAAAAAGGAAGCATCCATAAGATCTAGGCGACTTAAAACTGATGAAGCTTTGGAGGAATATCGGGAAAGTAGGACAAATCTCAAACGCCCAATAAAGAGGGCTAAAAGGAGTCATGAAATATCTTTGGCTAACAGGGTTAAGGAAAATCCCAAAACCTTTTATTCGTATATAAGGAGCAAGAGGGTAATAAGAGAAAGGATTAGCCCACTCAAAGACAAAAGAGGGAATTTATGCGTGGAGTCAGAGGAAATGGGTGAGATATCGTTGCAGCATCCTTGAGCACGGGTGAGGTCCCGGAGGACTGGAGAATTGCGAATGTTGTCCCTTTGTTTAAGAAGGGTAGCAGGGATAATCCAGGGAATTATAGACCTGTGAGCTTGACGTCAGTGGTAGGCAAACTGTTGGAGAAGATACTGAGGGATAGGAGCTATTCACGTTTGGAAGAAAATAGACTTATCAGTGATAGGCAGAATGGTTTTGTGCAGGGAAGGTCATGTCTTACAAACCTAATAGAATTCTTTGAGGAAGTGACAAAGTTAATTGATGAGGGAAGGGCTGTAGATGTCATATACATGGACTTCAGTAAGGCGTTTGATAAAGTTTCCCATGGCAGGTTGATGGAAAAAGTGAAGTCGTATGGGGTTCAGGGTGTACTAGCTAGATGGATAAAGAACTGGCTGGGCAACAGGAGATAGAGTAGTGGTGGAAGGGAGTGTCTGAAAATGGAGAAAGGTGACTAGTGGTGTTCCACAGGGATCCGTGCTCAGACCACTGTTGTTTGTGATATACATGTGATGATCGGAATACCTTGCCCCTTTAAGAGGCTTGTGATGATCGGAATACATTGCCCCTTTAAGAGGCTTGGAACCCTGGGGGACTCCGCCTCTGGCTACGCCCCCCTGGGAAACAGTACTTAAGATGAGACTCCATTTTGCGAGCACACTTCTCATGGAGGCTGCCATTGTTCACTGCTTATTAAAGCCTTTGATTACTGACCTAACTTTCGTGTCGTAATTGAGAGTGCCTCAATTTAATAAGCAGTGCACATCAAGATGGACAGCGGTCTGAAACCAGGGAGACTCAACCTGGAAGGAAGGACGCCTGAAGCCTCTGAAATCTTTAAACATTGGCTCCGGTGTTTTGAGGATTATTTGGACTCCTCACCGTCTGATGTCGACAGCGCTCACAAGCTGCGCTTCCTACATGGCCGGGTGAGCCACCAAATCTCTGCCATGATTGAAACCGCTACGACCTATGAGGCGGCAATCGAAATATTGAAGAAACGCTTCATAAAGACTACCAATGAGGTACATGCCAGGCATTTGCTCTCGACCTGCAGCCAGCGCTCCGGAGAAATGCTGGACGAGTTCGTGGAAAGACTCACCGCGCTCGCGAGGAACTGCGACCACAAAGCAGTGACGGCTGAAGAACACAGGGACTTACACATTCACAACGCCCTTGTGTCTGGCATCAGGTCATCGTACATCCGGCAGCGGCTCCTAGAAGACGGGGCGAAGGATCTCCAAGGCACGGTAACGCTCGGCTTTTCTCTCGAAACGGCCCACCGTAACCTCCGTACGTACTCCGCGGACCTTACGAATCCCTCTCGATCCCCTCCAGACTCGGCCACGCTACAGGCCTGTGCCACGTGTCGATCCACTCACTCTGGGGGCTCCCCATGCTATTTCTGTGGGCAAGGCCAGCACCCACATCAGCGTTGTCCGGCCCGATCCGCGACCTGCAACGACTGCGGGAAGAAAGGGCACTTCGCGAAAGTCTGCCTGGCTGGGCCCAAAGGCCACAAACAAAAGTCTCACCGGGCCCAGAAATCAAGCTCCCGGCCTCACAGACCCCGCAACGCGGCTGCACTGCGGCCAGACACGGCCACTTCTGACGCGTCATCGACCTCGTGCGAGTCATGGGAGTGGCCATCTTGGCGGCGGCCATCTTCGAAACCCGACACGTGCGACCGGCGGCGGCGGCCATCTTGTGACTCCGGGCGGCCATTTTGTGAGTCCGACTCTGACGACCCGCACCTAGGAGCGATCACGCTTGATCAATCACGGCCGAAACACCTGCGAAACCCGATGATGCGGGTGCGAATCAACGGCCAAGACACTCCCTGCCTGTTCGACTCCGGGAGCACGGAGAGCTTTATCCACCCAGACACGGTAAGGCGCTGCTCCCTGCGCACCCATCCCGCCTCCCAAACTATCGCCCTCGCCTCAGGGTCCCATTTGGTTCAAATCACGGGGTATTGTGTAGCTGACCTCACAATTCAAGGCGCGAAATACTCCCGTTTTAAACTGTACATTTTTCCTCAACTCTGCGCCCCCCTGCTGCTTGGCCTCGGCTTTCAGTGCAGCCACCGGAGCCTGACACTGAAGTTCGGCGGACCCCTGCCCCCACTCACAGTCTGCAGCCTGGCGACACTCAAAGTTGCGCCACCCCGCCTCTTCGCGAACCTCACTCCCGACTGTAAGCCCATCGCCACCAAGAGTCGCCGGTACAGTACCCAAGACTTGACTTTCATCAAGTCGGAGGTTCAGCGGCTACTAAAAGAGGGGGTCATAGAGGCCAGCAACAGCCCTTGGAGGGCCCAGGTATTAGTAGTCCGCTCCGGGGAAAAGCAACGCATGGTTGTGGATTATAGCCAGACAATAAACCGCTTCACACAACTCGATGCGTACCCACTTCCCCGAATAGCTGAAATGGTGACCCAAATTGCCCAGTATCGGGTATTCTCCACGGTTGACCTCAAATCGGCCTACCACCAACTCCCTATTCGCTCAGAGGACCGCCCCTACACGGCTTTTGAAGCAGCCAGTCGGCTGTTTCACTTCCTCAGGGTACCCTTTGGTGTTACAAACGGAGTCTCCGTTTTCCAGAGGGCGATGGATCAAATGGTGGACCAGTACGGCTTACGGGCGACCTTCCCGTACTTGGACAACGTCACCATCTGCGGCCATGACCAGCAGGACCACGACGCAAACCTGAGGAAGTTCCTCCAGACTGCCCGGGCCCTCAACCTCACCTACAACAAAGAGAAATGCGTGTTCCACACAACCCGGCTCGCCATCCTCGGCTACGTCGTGGAGAACGGGGTCCTAGGCCCGGACCCCGACCGCATGCGTCCCCTTAAGGAACTCCCCCTCCCCCGTAGCCTCAAGGCACTCAAACGGTGCTTGGGGCTTTTCTCCTATTACGCCCAGTGGGTCCCCAGATATGGGGACAAAGCCAGGCCACTCATTAAGACCACGGTTTTTCCTCTGACGGATGAGGCCCAGTCGGCTTTCAACCGTATCAAGGCCGGCATCATCAAGGCCGCCATGCACGCGGTGGACGAAGCCATCCCCTTTCAAATAGAAAGCGATGCATCAGACGTCCCCCTGGCTGCTACCCTCAACCAAGCGGGCAGACCAGTAGCGTTCTTCTCCCGAACTCTCAACGCCTCGGAAATTCGACACTCTGCAGTCGAGAAGGAGGCACAAGCCATAGTGGAGGCCGTGCGACACTGGAGGCACTACCTAGCTGGTAGGAGGTTCACCCTCATCACCGACCAACGGTCGGTCGCCTTTATGTTCGATAACGCACAACGGGGCAAAATAAAGAACGACAAGATTCTGAGGTGGAGAATAGAGCTCTCCACCTATACGTACAATATTAAATATCGCCCGGGGAAGCTCAACGAGTCCCCAGATGCCCTGTCTCGCGGCACGTGCGCCAACGCGCAATTGGACCGCCTGAGAGCCATCCACGATGACCTCTGCCACCCGGGGGTCACCCGGCTTGCCCACTTCATCAAGTCCCGCAACCTGCCCTACTCCACAGGGGAGGTCAAGACCATGACTAAGGCATGCCAGATCTGTGCAGAATGCAAACCGCAGTTCTATCGACCAGACAAGGCCCGCCTGATAAAAGCCTCTGGGCCCTTTGAGCGACTAAGCGTGGACTTCAAAGGGTCTCTCCCGTCCAACAACCGCAACATCTATTTCCTCACCGTCATCGATGAATTCTCCCACTTCCCTTTTGCTGTCCCCTGCCCCGATACTACCTCGGTCTCCGTGATCAAGGCACTGCACAGCATCTTCACACTGTTTGGTTTCCCCGCTTATATCCACAGCGACCGGGGTACATCGTTCATGAGCGATGAGCTGCGTCGGTACCTGCTCAGCAAGGGCATCGCCTCGAGCAGGACGACGAGCTATAACCCGCGGGGAAACGGGCAAGTGGAGAGGGAGAACGCGACAGTTTGGAAGGCTGTCCTCCTAGCCCTACGGTCAAGGAGTCTCCCTATCGCCCGCTGGCAGGAGGTCCTACCCGATGCCCTGCACTCCCTTAGGTCGCTCCTCTGTACGGCCACGAACGAGACCCCTCACAATCGTTTGTTTGTCTTCCCCAGGAAGTCCACCTCTGGTGTCTCGCTTCCACCCTGGCTGACGACTCCGGGTCCAGTCCTACTCCGGAGGCATGTGAGGAGCCATAAAACGGATGCAATAGTCGAGAGGGTCCACCTGCTGCACGCAAACCCTCGTTATGCCTACGTTGAGCACCCCGACGGCAGGCAGGATACCGTCTCCCTGCGAGACCTGGCACCCGCTGGCTCTCCCACCGACCCCGCTGGCTCTCCCACCGACTCCACCGATCCTCCCACCGACCCCCCCTCTTCTACCGACGCTCCCGGCCCTACACTGAACGGCAACTTCGACCGCGCCCCCTCCATAGCGCCCCCTGCCCCCCAGCCAACACCGACCACCCTAATCACTCCTGATACCCCTCCCTCTCCAAGGCGGACAAAGCTTCAGTCAACCGTGCTCCCGGATAGACCACCATCGGAACCGACCGCATCCACGGCGCCACCACCGGAGCGGCGAAAGTCAGCACGGACTATCAGACCACCACAAAGACAGAACTTATAATTTAAAAACACTTCATCCCCGACGGACTATGTTTTTTTTAAACAGGGGGTGAATGTGATGATCGGAATACCTTGCCCCTTTAAGAGGCTTGTGATGATCGGAATACATTGCCCCTTTAAGAGGCTTGGAACCCTGGGGGACTCCACCTCTGGCTACGCCCCCTGGGAAACAGTACTTAAGATGAGACTCCATTTTGCGAGCACACTTCTCATGGAGGCTGCCATTGTTCACAGCTTATTAAAGCCTTTGATTACTGACCTAACTTTCGTGTCGTAATTGAGAGTGCCTCAATACATAAATGACGTGGACGAAGGAATAGGTGGTCTGATTAGCAAGTTTGCACATGATACTAAGAATAGTGGAGTTGTAGATAGCGAGGAGGACTGTCAGAGAATACAGCAAAATATAGATAGATTGGAGAGTTGGGCTGAGAAATGGCAGATGGAGTTCAATCCAGGCAAATGCGAGGTGATGCATTTTGGAAGATCTAATTCAAGAGCGGACTATATGGTCAATGGAAGAGTCCTGGGGAAAATTGATGTACAGAGAGATCTGGGAGTTCAGATCCATTGTACCCTGAAGGTGTCAAAGCAGGTCGATATAGTGGTTAAGAAGGCATACAGCGTGCTTGCCTTCATCGGACAGGGTAATGAGTACAAGAGTCGGCAGGTCATGTTACAGTTGTATAGGAATTTGATTAGGCCACATTTGGAATACTGCGTGCAGTTCTGGTCGCCACATTACCAGAAGGATGTGGATGCTTTAGAGAGGGTGCAGAGGAGGTTCACCAGGATGTTGCCTGGTATGGAGGGTGCTAGCTATGAAGAAAGGTTGAGTAGATTAGGATTGTTTTCGTTGGAAAGACGGAGGTTGAGGGGGGACCTGATTGAGGTCTACAAAATTATGAGAGGTATGGACAGGGTGGACAGCAACAAGCTTTTTCCAAGAGTGGACGTGTCAATTACAAGGGGTCACGATTTCAAGGTGAAAGGGGGAATGTTTAAGAGAGATGTGCGTGGAAGGTTTTTTACGTAGAGGGTGGAGGGTGCCTGGAACGCTTTGCCAGCGGAGGTGGTAGAGGCGGGATTGATAGCATCATTTAAGATGCATCTGGACAGATATATGAATGGGCGGGGAACAGAGGGAAGTAGATCCTTGGAAAATAGGCAACAGGTTTAGATAAAGGATCTGGATCGGCGCAGGCTGGGAGGGCCGAAGGGCCTGTTTCTGTGCTGTAATTTTCTTTGTTCTTTGTTCTATTCAGCCTCTCTTTGTAACTCAGACCATCAAGTCCTGGTAGCATCCTCAAAAATCTTCTGCCCGGGGAGCAGTGTGGACATAGGTTGTCAGGTCACTGATGTCCCATTCAGAATAATAGCCCATTAATAAATCCAATATGACAGTGGAGAAATAGAACCATACATACAATTTTTAGCTGATTTCCCCAAGGCCTCGGGTGCAACCAAAGCTTCCACATTGCTGTGATGGTACCTACAGAACAATGATTCAGCTATGTGAACTGGGTGACTTACCAAGGTTCCAAGTGATGTCATCCTGCAAGTGGACTCCAGCTGTCAGCGTCCCATTGGGCTCTGGATTGATGACCCCACTCATCAGTACAATAGTTGGTCTAATGGAAGCTATCAGGACTTGAAAGCCCTGAGACACAGTTCGCGCCGTGTTCTGGGAGACACAGTTCATACTGCGCTCCATATCTGTTCCCTGTTATCTCCAGGGCAGCAGTGTACACTTCCAAGGAGGCGCAGACACCAACTGCTACATAGCTGGGCATCTGTTGAGTGATTCAATGAAGCTGCCACTCACTTTATTGAAGCTTGTAAGGAAGAAAATGTTTCCGTGATGTTGCCATACAGGAAACTGTAAAATCTGAATTGCTGCACATCCTCAGCGACTGATGCCAGAGCCTGCATGGAGGTAGGATCTTCCTCAAACATCCTTCTTTTCAGGCAAGGTTGCATGGGTTCTGTGTCCCATTGTGCCAAATCTATAGACAGCTTTTCCCTCTGCCTTAAGTGGGAAGGTAGCATGTTTCCGATCAATCGCTTGTATCCTGTAAATGATGTGGTGTCACATCCTCACTATCATCAATTTTCCCAGGGAATGGAGCCTGTGTTGGTGAATAAGAGTGAGGAAACAATGGCACAAGGCCGAGAGTAATTAGGCAGTGGCTGTGACAGAGAAGAACAGGTCAAAACACCGTAGCTGTGCAAAGGAGGTGTTCTGAGTTCTCGCACACTTCATCCTCATCACCATTGACATATAGTGACAACCTTCTTCCAGGAAGGGGTTAGAGACATAAAGGAGGGGAGGTTCTGCTTTTGACAGACGAACGTGACAATTTGACTTGCAAGAAGATTGAGCACATGGAGGTAGTGAGTGCACAAAAAGTGGAGTGACAGAAGAGAAGTCAAAGATGTAGGGCGCGATTCTCCACAAAAGCGGGGAGTCGTGAAGGCTGCCACGAAAATGGCCATGTTTCACGGCAGCCTCCGAGCCCCCGCCTGGGACCTGATTCTGCTCCCCGGTCGGGGCTAGCATCGCGGCCCCGTGAACTACGGCATCGCGGGCGTAACGAATTTCATTAAGCCCGCGCGCCAAACTTAGCGACGGCTGACACGTATGATGACGTCAGCCGTGCATGCGCGGATTGGACGACTCCAACCCGCGCATGCGCGGATGACGTCATCACGCATATGCATGAAACCCGCGCATGCGCGGGCCGTTATGCCCCTCAGAAGCCCCTAGGACGGATCCATCGGGGCGGCAGAGTAAGAAAGAGTGCGCGGGATAAGTACCAGCTGCCCGTGATCGGTGGGCACCGATCGCGGGCCATTGGCACCCTTGGCACGGCCGTGGTGCGGCTGTGACAATCGGTGCCATGGTTCCCCAGAACGGCACTTTACGGCCGTTTTTATGAACGGTGAGAGCAGGTGTATTTTTAGTTCGTAAAAACGGCCGTAAAGGCCTTGGAAATCGGCCCATCGGCCAGGGGAGAATCGCTGCTCGCCGTTTCAGCCGTTGAACATTCTGAACTTCTAATTAGAGAAGCATTTGTTACGGGCATAGGGTCAGCTTACATCTGCCAGCGCCTCTTAGAAGGGGCTACCCTCGACCTCGCGGCGACCAAGAAACTAGTGATCTCATTCACAGTCACCTCCCGCAGTGTACAGGCATATGCCCCCCACCGCACGGCCCACCCCTCCTGAGCATCGTGGACCCCGCCAGCGAACACCCCATCGTGGACCCCACCAGCGACCGCCCCCAGCCAACCCCAGGCCTGTGCCGCGCGGCAGCCAACCAACCCCGGGGGACCCAAGAGCTACTTCTGCGGACAGACAAAACACCCCCGGCAGCGCTGCCCGGCGCTGAGCGCACTCTGCAAGGCCTGCGGGAAGAAGGGACATTTCGCTGCTGTGTGCCAGGCCCGCCCGATCGCCGCTATTGTCCCTGCACCCGCACGTGCAACCCATGGGCACCGCCAGCTTTCTCGCCTCAGACCACGTGCGTCCCATGGGCGCCGCCATCTTGCTCACCTCACAACATATGCGGCCCATGGGCGCCGCCATCTTGCCTGCCTTAGGACACGTGCGACACGTGGGCACCGCCATCTTTAATGCCGCCTGCCACGTGCGCCCTGTGGGTGCCGCCATCTTCCCTGCCTCAGGACCCCTGCTCGTCGGGCACCTCATCGGGTCGCTCATCGCCTGCAACCACTGCCGACTAGCCCCGTCGATCCTCCATCACGATCGACAAGTCCCGACCGCACAACCTTGCGACTGCGTCGACGACAGTGAAGGTCGATGGGCATGAGACATCCTGTCTTCTGGACTCTGGGAGCACTGAGAGCTTCATCCACCCCGATACGGCAAGGCGCTGCTCCTCACGGTATACCCCATTAACCAGAAAATCTCCCTGGCCTCCGGATTCCACTCCGTGGCGATCTGGGGGTACTGCGCCGCCACCCTCACCATCCAGAGCATAGAGTTCAGTGGTTTTTGGCTCTACGTCCTACCCAACCTCTGCGCTGCCTTGCTACTCAGCCTGGACTTCCAGTGCAATCTCCAGAGCCTAACCCTGAAATTTGGTGGGCGCCTACCTCCCGTTACTGTCTGCGGTCTCACGACACTTAAGGTCAACCCGCCTTCTCTGTTTGCGAACCTCACCTCGGATTGCAAACCCGTCGCCACCAGGAGTAGACAGTACAGCGCCCAGGACAGGACCTTCATCAGGTCTGAGGTCCAGCGGCTGCCACGGGAAGGTATTATCGAGGCCAGCAACAGCCCCTGGAGAGCTCAAGTGGTAGTTGTAAAAACTGGGGAGAAAAACAGGATAGTCGTTTACTACAGTCAACTACAGTACACGCATGTTTTTTAAATTCACCTATATGTTTTAGAATTCCCTTTATACCAAAGAACCTTAAGGGCCGATATTCTAAAAACGGCGACCAGGGAACTTCCTCCCTGACTCCAGTACAGGCCTCTGAGAGTGCGATTCGGGTCAAACTCTCCTTTCAAGTTATCCCCCGGTATAACTCCTACCTTCACTGAAGAATTTTACTTACTTACCCCTTAATGGCATCGATGTCACGGGTCCTGCGTTCTTAAGGAAGTGAAGTAAGCTAATAACCACTTTTTCAGGTTAAATTATTTTATTATTAACATACTCTTTTTTATCTCATTAAATTAAAACATTATTTACTTTTTGATGTTGTCTGGTTGGTTGGTGAGGCCTTCAGACTCTCTCTCTCTCTCTTTCACTTTCAAGCCTCCTGGTCATCTCTCCTGGTGCAGTTTTCTCTTTTCCGGCTGCTGTGGCTCTTGCTGTCCTTCTTGCTTCTTCGGGTGCCGCTGGTGTTCTGCTGCTGGTGTCTTTGTTCTTGCTTCTTGCCTCGTGGGGAGAAAAAGGGGAGGAGTCTGAAGTCCACGCTGGTTTCTCTGTTTCAGCTGTTCTGATCGGGACCTCTGATAAGGATCGGACTTCGGGTCTTAAAGGGGCAGTCCATCACAATTTTCCAACAACACAAAGAGATTTTTTAAAACTTTTTCTTTTGCCTTTTTCCTGCTGCAGGTTGTAATAACCATTCTGATAGACTGAAATTGCTGCCCACAGTTTCTGTGCCCTTCAGCTGCCACCAACCTCTTGTGGGATCTTTCCCTGCACTCTCCCCGATCAGATGTTGGCAGACCTCTATGTTTCAAATGACACATTCTGTATTTTCCAGAACACCCCGTCTTGACATTTGAAACATTACTATAATTTGGTTTATTGTCCCCCCATCCAATTGTACTAACCTACATCCCTGATCATTGTCATTTGTATGCATATCATAGACCAGTGTGAATACGAGTCTTGTTTTCCATTTCTGATTGGAATGTGGTAATTGTGATATCTTTTACCCCCCACTGATCCCCTAGTCTTATTAATTTAAAATGTTCAATTGATCCTGCTTGTATTCCTAACTTCCCCATTAATGTCTAACATTGTCGTGAATCATGTAAGTCTGCCAACCCCTGGTTTACATGAGAGAACATCTTTCTGACAACGTGTATATTTTTCATTTCAGCATTTACAAAACCGCATTGAACCGTCTCTTTTTTTTTTCTTCCCAAACAAATTCTCCTTATTGTTCTATACATAGTAAAATTTTTATCTTATCTTAACACCTTATACATTACCTAACCAATAGACTGTGTGTTACACTTTACATATTTTCAACTGTTAACAATTTAATATCCATATCGAAACATCGCTTCTTGGCTTTTGGAACAATCATTATTACATACTAACTAACCCTCTATTAAAACATTCACAGTTTAGAAATGCGGATCAAGTTATTTAACGACACACATACCCCCCTTCTCATATATATACAACAGTCCCTATCAATTTACATGAAAATAAAAAAAAATTTCTTATCAACGATTATAGCTCTTCAATGCAATATTGTTTTGTTGCATTGGTAACAATTTTCCCGCCGTAGTATCAAGCTACTGAAATTCTTAACCTATTATCATTGATCATATTGGGGTTCCTCGTCAGTCGCTGCTATCTGCTGCCGAGACCTTAATGATTCCACTGCGTAGTACATACCCCATGGAGACCACAGATCATCCATCAACTAATGTCCAGTTAGAGATGTCTGACCGGGGGTTTCACTGTCCAGTTATAATTTGATATTCTAATTTGCATTTAATTCCCTCAAATTTGTAGCCAATTATATCATTAGTTTCCCCCCAATCCTGTCGAACAGATTCTTCTCTGGAGTGTAGTTCTCTTCCTTCTCGCGAACTGGTTTGTTATTGGAGTGTAGTTCTCTTCCTTCTTGCGACCTGGTTTGTTATTAATTTTTTCCACCTGAAAAAGCAAATGAACAGATCAAGGGTGGAGAGGGCCCTATTCTTTAATTCGGATTATCCCAGAAGTGCCCTCTCCAGGACTTCCGGATTCCTTTTGCCATCATTTCTTTTTGAACTGGTTTATATTCCATATCCTTGATGTAGTCAAGCCTCCTTCTGTCATTGCACCCCTGAGTGAGATTCGAAGAATCTCAAACTCCTCTGATGCTCACTGGGTCGTGTGTTTCAAGCGTGACACAATTTCTTTTGCTCCAGACACCATGCTTCTCTAATTCAATTGTATGTGTACCCAGAATCTGAACAATCTTGTCTTTACATTTTACAGTCTCGCGAATGATTTTCCCCGCAGTCTTAGTTGGTAACTTCACCCAAACTTCGTCTCCTACTTGATAATTCCCAGATTCACTTGGGTCTCCTTGTCCCTGGGGGACAGAGGTTCCAAGGTTGCTATTAAGATCAAATACTATTCTTTCAATGTCTTTATCCCAGCCTTTATTATTCTGATTCTTTATGATCCAATCCTTTACTTTTCTTACAGACCTCTCAGCCATTCCATTACTCTCAGGTGCATATTTCACGGCCCAATTGATTGTTATTCCTCTGTCAGCACAAAAGTTAATAACAGTATTGTTTCTAAAGTGTGGCGCGTTGTCCATTCGGATCGATTCTGGTCTACCTCTGGAGGTCATCATTTCTGCCAATACCCTTTTGGTTGTGGCTCCATTTGCTTTGCTGGTTGCTCTAAGGTCAATTTCTCCCGTGCAGCTATCAGCTTTGACTAAAAAATACAAATTACCTTTGCTGCTTCTGGGAAAAAGTGGTCCTGCATAATCTAATGACCATTCCTGCATTGGTTTCTCAGTTTTTATGCTCCCATATGTTTTATTTCCTCTCTGTCCTCCACAGGCCATACATCTCTCACATTTTCTCCTTACTGCAGTTAAATGTTGTCTCCAATAGGCTATTTTAAGTCCCAACTTCTTCAACTCCCTTGAGACTACAACATGACCCCCATGTCCTGTGGCTTCATGTACTTGCTTAATTATCATTTGATGGTCGGCTGCTGAGTTCCCAAGAGTCCCCAAGATTATTGTCCTAAGTCTGGCTAATTCATCCACTTCCTGATTCCCCTTACACAGTTCCCCAATTCCTTTTGTGTGTGCTTTTTGATGAATTGTCTGGATCTCCATATCGGCTAAAATTTTATCTATCTCTTCCCACTGTTCTTTCTGTTCCAGTAGTTTATTTCTACCGTTCGTCCAACCGTTTAGTTTCCAAAACTCCAAATCTTTCTCCAATCCTTGCTGCACGAAAAAGCTATCGGTTACAACGGTAACTTCCTGCAGCTTTCGCTGGTGACACTCCTTTAACCCTTGCAATACTCCCTCTACCTCAGCTGTCTGAGCTGATCCAATGATTACTCCCTGTTCCTCCACTACTATGTTTCCTGAATTTTTTAAAATGAATGCCCATCTGGCTTGTTCTTCGTCCTTCTTGACTTTACTACCATCAGTATATAATACCCAAGCATTCACCAACTCCGTTTTACTAACTGGCTCATCAAGTTTCTGTCCCTTTTGAATGTTATGAACAAACATTAAGTCAGGGTTTAGAAGAATGGTTTCCCATCTTTCCCATCGAGCTGTATTCGCGCCTTGCTGGCAAATCTGTCTCTTGGTTAGCTCCTTTAACTCCAGAAACTCAGTTGTGACATAAATTTTCTTACCACCCGACAAGTTTTCTATCTCTGCTATTCTCTTTGTTATAGCTGCTAGACATTTCTCGATGTTTGAAAACTTTTGTTCAGCTCTCGACCAGTTTCCTGTCAGATGTTTGATAGGTGTCTGATTGCTAAGATTAGCAAGTACCATACCATATCCATTTTTATATATGTCTAATTTAATGCTTAAATCATCCTCTTCTTGTCTCCCAACTAATGACCCCGATATCGCAATTGCTGCCTTTAACTGATCTAACCCTCTCTGGGCCTCGCTGGTCCAAATAAAATCCCCTTTCAAGGTTTGATAAATGGCTTTAGCATAGAGACTGAAGTCCTTCACTACTGGCCTTAGATATCCCAACATTCCCATTATTTTTTGAACCCCTTTTTTCGAAACCGGCGCAGTAATTTCAGCTATCTTCTTCCTCATTTCAATACTGGCCTCTCTACCTTCCTTCGATACTGAATAACCCAAATAGTTGACTTCGCTTCTCCCAATTTGACATTTCTTTAGCCCTATTTTAAAGCCTGCTTCACCAAGTGTCTTAATGATCCTGGCCACTCTTTCCACATGTATGTCCTGATCGTCATCTCCAATTAATATATCATCGATATATACTAAGGCCAAATCATCTTGAATCAGCTCCCTGATTATTGCCTGAAAGTGATTTGGAGAATTAACATATCCCTGTGGAAGTCTACAATATACATAATGCTTAGTTCCAAAGGTGAATGCTGTTTTCTCCCTGCTGTCTGGGTCTAATGGAACACTCCAGAATCCATTCGCCAAATCTATACTAGTTAAGTAAGTTTTTCCCGCGACTTGCTCTAAGGTAGCTTGTGGATTTATTAAATATCTCTTGTCCTTCTTTGTGACTTTATTTAAAGCTTTGTAATTTGTTACCATTCTAAATGTACCATCTGGTTTTCTTACTACCTGAAGTGGACTATTTGTTGAGGCATATGTGACCCCTTGAATAATCCCCTGCTGCTCCAATTCCTTGATTATTATCTCCAGCTCGCTCTTAGCTCCTCTAGGCAAAGGATACTGTTTTTGAGGTCTGTGTTGTCCCCCGTGAATTGTGTGTTGAAATTGCTGGCTAAGCAAACCTGTGTCATTCTTACCTATCGCTAGGTTTGCTCCCATCAGTACTTCTTCCATCTTCTTCCAAGCTTCGTCATTTAAAATACTTTTCTCTTTCTGTTTCCTTATTTCCTCCATGTTATCAATTGGTTTTAATATCCTTATTTTTCCAGTATCTATTTTTATTAAATCTTTCCCTGCCATCAGATTATCAGTTCCTGATATTGCCAGTAATTCTCCCAATCTAACTTCTGGTCTAATATCCTTATTCCCTAATGCTCCTTCTACTATGTATTTCTTTCCTGTCGGATTTCCAGCTTCTTCCCTTATCATTGATATCTCAGCCCCTGTGTCCACTACACATCTTTCCCCCTTGTATACTACTACTAATTCTCCTTTGTCTGTTTCTGTTGTTAGATTTTGTATAGCCTGTTTAAGGGGAGAAGCCGAATCCTGTCCATATATACCGGGGCCTCCTCTGCCTCCTCCTCGGAATCCCCCTCGCGAGCGTCCCGGATACCCTTCTGGTGGTTGATATCTACCTTGCTCAATCCTCCCCTGACCAGCTGCTCTTCTTCTCCTATCCTCAATGAATCTGTCTCTTTCCTCCCGACTGAGGGCTAGGAATTGTCCCCTTGGTAAATAATCTAGATTTTGTGGTGGAGGTGGCCCTTGTGACCGCAAATTATACCCATGTTGTGGCATTGCTGGTTGTGCTGGATTTTGTTCCGATTTGTCAGGTATCTGTCGGTTTGGTGGTCTAATCTGAGCATTTTGTGTTGAAACATTATTTTGGGCAGCTGCTCTTTTTTGTTCCCCTTTTGTGTGTTTATCCTTAAATGCTTTGCCTGCCAAATCAAATTTAACCAGTTCTCTTCCTATTTCTCTTCTAGAGGTCGTTAACAGTATTATTGAGAGGCTTTTTCCTCCTGGAATCTTGGGTCCTAATTCCCTCAGGAATCTGACTACATCGACCCCCTCTTCCTTATTAACCTCATATATTCGGTCGATATATGGTGTGAGGTGTTCCCCTGCATATGCTGCCTCTGTCATCTCTTTCATTAAATTAGCTCTCTCATTTCCCAAATCTAACTCATTTATTAAATCTGCGACTTCGCCTGTAACTATTTCTCCCACTGTATGTAAATCAATCAATTTGGTGGATTCTCCTGATGCCCCCATTTTCTTCGCTAACTGTTTTAACCTCTGTGAATACTCAATTCTACTCTCCCCATGTTTCTTTGGGCCTGCTGTCTTCATTACGGCTGCTACTATTTTATACGGTACCATGCCTCCCTGTCCTTCCTCTGGACCTGGTGTAAATGACTGAACTATTTTCTCACTTCTGGGGCATGGTGTTCTCAAAGGGGCACCTCTATCTGGGTCCCTATATTCGGAGAAATGTATCCGTCGTCGTACCGGTTCTTCCTCAAAATAGGGGGTACCATGTTGTGCAAACTCTTCCACCGATTCTATATATTCTTCAAACCTTGCACTTGGTACCTGGCTATCTCGTGGAGCATAACTTGCCCTATCCATTGGAGTAGGAGCAGTTTTTTGGGGTCTTGGACGATTCTGTATCCTTTCCTGTGGTCTTAGTGCTGCTATTATCTGGCCTTGTGTTTCTGTGCTGTTCCTTACCCTACTCATGGCTCTTCCGAAACTGTCATACCCTTTGCTCATTTGCCAAATTTTAGCTTTGGGGGTAACGTTTGGTAATTCTAGTAATTTCGTAGAATCAATTTGTTGACTTCCGCCTAATATTTCTCCTATTTTAAGTCCCCTAGCTGTAACCTCTCTTTCCCATCCTTCCTGATCTCTATGGTGTACCATTTCTGCTTCTGGATTATACATATAATACGGTACATCCTTATTTACTGGTTGATAAGTGGAAGGTTGTTGGTGTTTCCAGTGATAGCTATAATCCCCTATTTCTAATGGTTTAGAATTTTTTCTATTCCCTATTCCTCTCTTTGGTTTGACTATTTCCTCATTCTCGGATGAGGATGATAATTCTTCCTGTCCCATCACAGGAGGCGCCATAATCCCAACTATGCCTTGTTCCTCTTCACTTTCTTGTGGTTCAACGAAATGATCGATAAACGCTTCTTTCTTATGTGTGGCAGATTGCTGAGGCCAATTTTCTTCCTGAAACAGACTTGGATCTGGGTATGGAAAATTGTATCCCGTTGGGAAATTTTCACAGGAGTCCGAATTCTCTCGGCTATCTGATTCTAGGCCTGATTCCTCGTCACTTTCCATTTCTAATGGTTCATTTTTCTGCAGTTGTTTTATATATTTGCCTACCACTTCAGAGTTAATTTTGTGTTTACTATGGATCTGTATTATTTCTGTCCTCTTTACTCCGTCAATGATTTTAATCAGTTTGGAACACACTTTGCCCACTTGAGCAGCTGCATGCTTCTGTCTGTGTCCAAATACGATTAGTGATTCAGCTCGCTTTTCAAATGCAAACTGACAAAGTGCTTTAAGGACCCTGACTGAATCTGTATATTGCAGGGCTTTTGGCACTCTAACAAAGAGGGAGATATCTCCGTCTGGATACATATCTCCTGTCCAGGATTTCTTTTGCTCTTTTAATTTCTTCCATTCCCTTTTCATTTCTACATTTCTCTTGACCGTATCCCAGGGCATGAGAATTACCCTAATTGCCATTTTCGGATTTTTAGTTCTGTTCCTGGTTGTCCCTTTCAGGTGCACTCTGAAATTAAGGATAAGTACCCTTTCTGGGCCCTATCCAAGGCTGACCAAGGCACTATCTTCCTGCTCTAGTTAAGGGTCGATTGATTATTGGTTTCTGAATATAAGCGTCCCTATTTTCCAGAAAATGTCCGCACAATCCGCCTTACTCTGAGGATGATTTATTCTTTAGCCCCTACTCTGCTTAACTAGAAACTTCTAATATTCTAGCCTCGCTTTACCTAGAAACTTCTAATATTCTAGCCTCGCTTTACCTAGAAACTTCTAATATTCTAGCCTCGCTTTACCTAGAAACTTCTAATATTCTAGGCTTTTCTTGGGAACTAGAAACTTCTAATATTCTAGCCCCTACTCCGCTTAACTAGAAACTTCTAATATTCTAGCCTCGCTTTACCTAGAAACTTCTAATATTCTAGGCCTCCACGCTGGGCGCCATGTTTTTTAAATTCACCTATATGTTTTAGAATTCCCTTTATACCAAAGAACCTTAAGGGCCGATATTCTAAAAACGGCGACCAGGGAACTTCCTCCCTGACTCCAGTACAGGCCTCTGAGAGTGCGATTCGGGTCAAACTCTCCTTTCAAGTTATCCCCCGGTATAACTCCTACCTTCACTGAAGAATTTTACTTACTTACCCCTTAATGGCATCGATGTCACGGGTCCTGCGTTCTTAAGGAAGTGAAGTAAGCTAATAACCACTTTTTCAGGTTAAATTATTTTATTATTAACATACTCTTTTTTATCTCATTAAATTAAAACATTATTTACTTTTTGATGTTGTCTGGTTGGTTGGTGAGGCCTTCAGACTCTCTCTCTCTCTCTTTCACTTTCAAGCCTCCTGGTCATCTCTCCTGGTGCAGTTTTCTCTTTTCCTCCTCTTCTGTCTTCTGTGGCTGCTGTGGCTGCTGTGGCTGCTGTGGCTGCTGCTGTCCTTCTTGCTTCTTCGGGTGCCGCTGGTGTTCTGCTGCTGGTGTCTTTGTTCTTGCTTCTTGCCTCGTGGGGAGAAAAAGGGGAGGAGTCTGAAGTCCACGCTGGTTTCTCTGTTTCAGCTGTTCTGATCGGGACCTCTGATAAGGATCGGACTTCGGGTCTTAAAGGGGCAGTCCATCACAATTTTCCAACAACACAAAGAGATTTTTAAAAACTTTTTCTTTTGCCTTTTTCCTGCTGCAGGTTGTAATAACCATTCTGATAGACTGAAATTGCTGCCCACAGTTTCTGTGCCCTTCAGCTGCCACCAACCTCTTGTGGGATCTTTCCCTGCACTCTCCCCGATCAGATGTTGGCAGACCTCTATGTTTCAAATGACACATTCTGTATTTTCCAGAACACGCAGCTCGACACGTACCCCCGCCACGCATATCTGATATTGTCAATCAGATTGCACAGTACTGGGTCTTCTCGACGGAGGACCTGAAATTTGCCTACCATCAGCTCCCTATTCGCAAGGCAGACCGCGTTTGAAGCGGACGGCCGCCTTTACCACTTCCTTAGGATTCCTTTCATCGTCACTAACGGGGTCTCGGTCTTCCATCGGGAGATGGACCGAATGGTTGACCGGTATGGACTGCGGCCACCTTCCTGTACCAGGATAACGTCACCACCTGCGGCCACGACCAGCAGGACCATGACGCTAACCTTTCCATATTCCTCCACACTGCCAAGCTCCTCAACCTAACCTACAACAAGGAGAAGTGCGTGTTCAGCACTAACCGATTGGCCATCCTCGGCTATGTGGTTCAAAATGGAGTTCTATGGCCCGACCCCGATAGCATGCGCCCCCTCATGGAACTCCCCCTTCCCCACTGCCCCAAGGCCCTCAAACGATGCCTGGTGTTCTTCTCATACTATGCCCAGTGGGTTTCCAACTATGCGGACAAGGCCCGCCCACTCATTCACTCCACCGTTTTCCCACTGACGGGCAAGGCTCACCAGGCCTTCAACCGTATCAAGGCCGACATCACCACCCTCAACCAGGCAGGCAGGCCCGTGGCATTCTTTTCCCGTACCCTCCATGATTCCGAAATTCGGCACTCCTCTGCCGAAAAGGAGGCCCAAGCTATCGAAGAAGCTGTGCGGCATTGGAGGCATTACCTGGCCGGCAAATAATTCACTCTCCTCACTGACCAACAGTCGGTTGCCTTCATGTTCAACAACACACAGCGGGGCAAGATCAAAAATGATAAGATCTTGAAGTGCAGGATCGAGCTCTCCACCTACAATTAAGAGATTTTGTATCGCCCCAGTAAGCTCAACGAGCCCCCGATGCCCTATCCCGAGGTACATGTGCCAGCGCACATGTGGACCGACTCCGGACCCTGCACGACGATCTCTGTCACCCTGGGGTCACTCGTTTTTTACACTTCATCAAGGCCCGCAATCTGCCCTACTCCATCGAGGGTCAGGGCTGTCACCAGAGACTGCCAGGTCTGCGCGGAGTGTAAACCGCACTTCTACCGGCCAGACCGAGCGCACCTGGTGAAGGCCTCAGCGTGGATTTCAAAGGGCCCCTCCCCTCCACTTAACGTGGTCGACGAATACTCCAGATTCCCCTTCGTCGTCCCATGCCCCGATATGATGTCAGCCACCATCATCAAAGCCCTCAACACCATCTTCGCTCTGTTCGGTTTCCCCGCCTACGTCCACAGCGACCGGGGATCCTCATTTCTGAGCAATGAGCTGTGCCAGTACCTGCTAGCAGGGGCATTGCCTCGAGCAGGATGACCAGCTACAATCCCCGGTGAAACAGGCAGGTGGAGTGGGAGAATTGGACGGTCTGGAAGGCCGTTCAGCTGGCCCTATGGTCCAGAAATCTCCTGGCCTCCCGCTGGCAGGGGGTCCTCCCTGACGCACTTTACTCCATTCGGTCGCTCCTTTGCACTGCGACTAACGAAACTCCCCATGAATGTCTCTTTGCCTTCCCCAAGACGTCCACCTCCCAGGTTTCACTCCCAACGTAGCTGGCAGCTCCAGGACCCGTTCTCCTCCGCAAGCACATGCGGCTCCACAAGGCAGACCCATTGGTTGAGAGGGTACAGCTACTTCACGCGAACCCGCAGTACGCCTACGTGGCGTACCCCGATACAGTCTCTCTCAGGGACCTGGCGCCAGCCGGGTCCCCACACCACCCACCCTCTGCCCCGGCGCCATCCTCCCTCCCCCCAGCGCATCTCACCACAGCCCGCGCTCCAGGACGATCTGTCCTCCCCTTGGTCCCACCCGTGGATGAAGATGAGGTTGACACGCTCCTGGAGTCATCGACGACCGAACCGACGCCTGCATCGCCACCAGGACTGCGGCACTCGCAACGACGGATCTAGGCGCCCGATCATCTGAATTTGTAAACTTTCCCTAAAATCTTAAACACCTGCATGTAAATAGCCTTCCATCACCCCCGCTGGACTCTTTTTTTAACAGGGGGTGAATATGGTAGTCACCACTGTTGTATTGTAAATATCGCATATGAGGTGTATTACGGTAAGGCTGCCGTACTACAGGTACAGGGGTAGATCCGTGCCTGCTGGCTCCGCCCAGAAGGTGGAGTATAAATGTGTGGGCTCTCCGAGCTGCAGCCATTTTGGCAGCAGCTGCAGGAGGCATCACATCTCTGCGTAATAAAGCCTCGATTTCTCTCTACTCTTGTCTCGTCATAATTGATAGTGCATCACGCAGCCCGAGGGGTGAGAGGTTTGGTGCCCTCTAGCCGGCAAGAGTTACCTTTTTAACATGCTTGGTGACATTCATAGCCAGGACTCTGTGCCAGTGAGCTGTTTTTCTCAGGGATCTCAATTATTAAAGTTAAAGGGCTGGATTCTCCCTTGTGGAGACTAAGTGCTGATGCAGGGACTGAATTGGTCAGTGGTGTTCTGCGACCCCGATAGATGCACCAGTCCCAGAGCAATTCAGGACAGCAAATGGGCCAGCACCAGCGCCACATGGAACTAGTCCAATTCCTACCGACGTGGGCATCAGATCCCCTGCTATCAGGATTGGCACTGGAGAGCCTGACAAGCTGGAGCTGCGTGTAGGCACTCCACTCTCCACACACTGTCATTCCAGCCAAGAAGATGCTACCACATAGAGCGGCCCGAGGTTCGCCGACATAGTGCTCAAGACACTGCTGGATGCCATGGAGGAGCAGCAGGACATCCTGTTCCCTGGGCCGGGAATCATCTAGAATTATAGAATCATAAAATTTACAGTGCAGAAGGATGCCATTCGGCCCATCGAGTCTGCACTGGCCCTTTGGTAGAGCACCCTACTAAAGCCCACACCTCCACCCTATCCTCGTAACCCAACAACCTCATTTAATCTTTTTGGATACTAAGGGCAATTTAGCATGGCCAATCCACCTAACCTGCACATCTTTGGAGTGTGTGAGGAAACCGGAGCATCGCAGGAGGCTGGAGAATACTGAGTCGGACCCGTTAATAGTATGCTCACGGCTGTTACTGTACAATTTGCATGCCCATGCCAGCGTGCGGCGTGGGACACATTTACGCTGCTTTTGAGGAACTGCAGCATGTCAATTCTTTGGGCGCCCGGCGCCGACCTTGATTTTCTGCTGACGCACGATTCTCTGCCCGATCATGATTCATTATTCCGGTGGTGCTGGATGGAGATTTCCATCCAAATTCCTTGGATCAAACCTGTTTTACTGTCCTCTGATATATGTGTTTGAGTGGAAATGCAACAAAGTTAACTGAGCTTGAAGAAAGTGCCGACATGGGAATTGTCCCTCAGTCTGCTGCTGAATGCCTCCTAACGTTATCTTACAATTGGACTCAAAAGGGCTCAAGTTGATATCCAAATTTAATATGCATTCTCCTTCTCCACCATGTTTCTGCCCTTTCCTCGGGTAGGCTTGCTGAGCTCTGTAAACTACAGTGAATAACTTCACAGCTCTACTGCTGATCTACAGGATGGAATAATACAAAATGATGATCATTTCATCGACAGATCAGCATGTAAACTAACTGCCATTCAGCACTGTGGCAGTGCGACAATTGGGTGTGGATCGGGGGAGGGGCTGGATATCGCGGAGTAGTTGGGGACTGAGGGGAGTGGTTGGCGATTGGGGGAGTGCATGAGGATTGGGGAGTGAGTAAGGATGATTGGGAGAGACAGTCGAGGAGCGGTGACAATGAAGTGTCGGCTGCTGAGTGTGGTGATCACAAGTTAACCAGATGCAACACAACTGAGCGACCACTAGAGGGAGCACGGGAGAGCCATATAAATACATCAGGACAGGAAGTGAGGACACACTCTTCACAGCAGGGGCTGGTAAGCAGGACACACACAGAACAAGAAAAGCTGGGAGTTAGCACTGGAAGGTAGTTCTAGGTCGAGCTCTGGATACTGAACGAACCCACAATAAAGCATCTTCTCCACACTTGAGACTGCGAGCTTTATTAAGACACGAGGAACAACACATGGTACCTAGGAGTGATTTCAGACGCTTACGACAGGACAACTCAGCTGCAGATACAGAAAGCACAAAATGGCATGGAAATCTCCTACTGGACATTTGACTGGGGAAGACATCGCTAATTCGAGGATGTGGCATGGATACCCACCTCAGCTGGACACGACTGGTAATGTAATAAATGTCTGGAAAAGGTTCAAACAAATGTTCGATTTTTATCTCATAGCTAATGATGTAGCAGACGCCTCAGACAAAATTAAAATAGCAATTCTCATCGAAGGGCCTGTCAATAAGAAAGTGTATAATGGATTTAAACACTCAAAAGGTGAAGACAGGAACAGCTTACAAACGTTACTAAACAAATTTGAAGAGTACTGTGAGAAATTTGAACAGCAAGGCATGCTCACAGTCCAGCCTGCACAGAGACTGAGTGATGCAAGACTTAAAAAATCACAAAAAGATCAGGAAATCGCGAATGCACAGTACAGATCAAAAAGAAGAAATAACATGAATTTTTCACAAAGCCAAAACGCTGAAATCCAGTCCAGATCGGAAAGAAAAGGTAACTTACAACTTTTAGAAAGAAAAAACGCTGAAATCCGCGATAAAATGGCGTCGGAGCACATTTTGCAGTCTCTGGTAAGCAAAGAACTACAAATCGCGTCTGCGCATGCGCCGGAACCGGAAGTTGCGCATGCGCCGGAACCGGAAGTCGCGCGTGCGCCGGAACCGGAAGTCGCGCATGCACCGGAACCGGAAGTCGCGCATGCGCAGTTTACAAAAGATCGCGGCGCCGATCGTTATGCGCATGCGCAAGCCGCGCATGCGCAATGGACACCGAACCGCACAAGGAAAGAAAGCCGATTTGCGCATGTGCAAGTCGTTCCAACGCGTGACGTCATGACGTCTGAGAATCCTGACCACGCCCACTTAAAAGGGAAATGCCCGAAAATTGAAAACAAGACACTTAAAGTGGTAAAACCAAATTTTCTTGCCTCAGAACACAGAAAAACGCCTGAACTTAAACCAACAGTGAAAAACAACTTGCACAAAACCTTGGAAAAAGCTGCCTTCACCACACACAGTGAAGCGAACAAAAAGAATTCCGAAACAACAAAAGATGATTTGTTTTTCGACGATTACCTCTCAGACCTGACTGGGTCAGTCGGATATGCTTATCACAGCATCAGCGACACGGTCGCAAAGCACAACACGAACCAACTCGTGGTAGATGAATCCAACCAAGATGATTTGGTTTTCAAAGAATACTACTCAGACATGGCTGAGTCAGTCGGATATGCTTATCACAGCATCAGCGACACGGTCGCAAAGTTCAACACGAATCAACTCGTGGTAGAAGAATCCAACCAGGATGATTTGGTTTTCGGAGAATACTACTCAGACACAGCTGAGTCAGTCGGATATGCTTATCACAGCATCAGCGACATGGTCGCAAAGTTCAACACGAATCAACTCGTGGTAGAAGAAGCCAACGAAGATGAAATGGGTTTCAAAGAATACTACTCAGACATGGAGGAGTTGTTTGGACATGCTGATCACAGCATCAGCGACACCGTTGCAAAGCTCAACACGACTCTACTCATGGTGGATGAATCCAACACCATGGTGCCATGGCAGCTCGTCGATACATTGGATGACAGCAATACCCAAGACGAAGACGACGCCACACAGAGAGCACAGGAAGACTCCACGGAGCGAGCGATGACAGGCTCCACAGTGCGAGTGATGAAAGACGCCAACAGGGATGCAAGCAAACACTCCCGGGCGGACACCAAGCATGAACAAGACCATGAAGGTAAACCCGCTGTACCTGAGCAACCGCAAGCAGACTATGAAAGTCTACCAAGCTCACAGGAACAAGAAGAAAGAGCGGACTATGAAAGTCCAACACGCTCACAGGAACAAGAAGAAAGAGCAGACTATGAAAGTCCAACACGCTCACAGGAACAAGAAGAAAGAGCGGACTATGAAAGTCCAACACGCTCACAGGAACAAGAAGAAGACAATGCACCTCTGCCCACTGCATGCGAAGACAGTGACAAGGTGATCACACTCAACGTACAGGATCACAGTGAGACTGACAGTTCTCAGCTTGTCTGTACCGAAGCACAGAGCGAAAACAGTGACAAGGTGCTCGCACTCGACGTACAGGATCACAGTGAGACTGACAGTTCTCAGCTTGTCTGTACCGAAGCACAGAGCGAAAACAGTGACAAGGTGCTCGCACTCGACGTACAGGATCACAGTGAGACTGACAGTTCTCAGCTTGTCTGTACAGAAGCACAGAGTCGGGCCACCCAACAGTCCAGAGAGACGATGCCGAAAGAAAACATGCAGATTTTGACTCCAGAAGAGGAGCACCTGGAGCCCAGAGAGACAACGCCAAAAGAAAACATGCAGATTTTGACTCCAGAAGAGGAGCACCTGGAGTCCACAGAGACAATGCCGAAAGAAACCATGCAGATTCTGACTCCAGAAGAGGAGCACCTGGAGTCCAGAGACATCAAACAAAAAGAAACCATGCAAATTTTGACTCCAGAAGAGGAGCACCTGGAGTCTAGTGAGACAACATCAACAGAAATCATGAAGATTTTAACTCCAGAAGCGGAGCACCAAGAGTCTAGAGAAACCACGTCAACTGAAATCATGCAGATTTGGACTCCAGAAGAGGAGCGCCGAGAGTCCACAGACACCGCGTCAAATGTAATCAAGAAGACTTTGACTCCGGAAGACGAGCACCAAGAAAGCAAAGATGCGGAATACAATTCTCCACAACTGATTGATGTCACCTGCACCGATGCAACATCAGATCATTCGCACCACTCGCGAGACGGAATGCTCAATGACTCAAATTATCCACTCGGGACACTCATAGAGTATAACAAGAAAAACAAAAGTCAAAAGAAACACAGCAAGAACAAAAACAACATGAAGCGCGACAAGACCAACAACAATAGCAAGAAGCACAGCAGAAACGAGAACGACAACAGCAAGAAGAAAAGCAACATGAAGCGCGACAAGACAAACAACAATAGCAAGAAGCACAGCAGAAACGAGAACGACAACAGCAAGAATAAAAGCAACATGAAGCGCAACAAGACAAACAACAACGTCAGGCACAAAGATAGCGACAACGACAGAGGCAGAAACAACAAGAATGGCAACAAACACAACAAAGTCAGGAACAAAGATAGCGACAACGACAGAGACAGAAACAACAAGAATGGCAACACACACAACAAAGTCAGGAGCAAAGATAGCGACAACAACAAAGACGGAAACGACAAAAACAGCGACAAGTACGGCAACGGAAACAACAAAAACAGGAACGACAGAAACAACAGCAATGAAACAACGACTTGTACACAATGGCAAAGCACACCAGCATCCAAGGCGGATGAGACAATAAATCAACACCACAAGCACAGAAAAAAGTCCATGCCAGTCAACATCAGTGATGTGACCATGCAAACACCTCGGGATGACGCATTGGGTACTTAAGATAACAAGGAACACCAACAACATTCACAGCGGACTTGCAATATCAATATCACCACGTCATCAACAACAAAAAGAAAAAAAAAAGAAAAAAAAGCTCTGAACAAATTCATCAAGTTTGGACTCATAAATGTGTTTATTAAGTTTGGACATATAAATACATTGGCTTTGTTAACTAAGGCAATAGCATCATCACTTGTATAGATACGCATATCATAAGTTACTGTTTTGTATAATTTTCCTTCATGATGTACAGAAACTATGTAATGAGAAAGAGGGGGATGTGGTGATCGTAGATTGACCAGATACAAAAAAAAACAACAGAGCAAACACGAGCGGGAGAGCTATAAATACACTGGGACAGGATATACAATTTTCTTTAACGATGTTCAGAAAATATGTTAAGAGAAAAAGGGGGATGTGGTGATCACAAGTTAACCAGATGCAACACAACTGAGCGACCACTAGAGGGAGCACGGGAGAGCCATATAAATACATCAGGACAGGAAGTGAGGACACACTCTTCACAGCAGGGGCTGGTAAGCAGGACACACACAGAACAAGAAAAGCTGGGAGTTAGCACTGGAAGGTAGTTCTAGGTCGAGCTCTGGATACTGAACGAACCCACAATAAAGCATCTTCTCCACACTTGAGACTGCGAGCTTTATTAAGACACGAGGAACAACACACTGAGTGCTCATTGTCAAATTTAATGACAGAAATTTTGTAGATTTACACAAGCATTTAGATTGTCGGTTTCACACAGTTGAGACCAGTCAAGGTGACTGCATTGCCGACGTCAGCTGTCTCCATTAATGCAGTGACTGCCAAAGCAACCAATGTCATCAGCCAGTCAGCAATGTCCGAATCACTTTCTTCAGTCATGGTGTTTTGATTTTTGAGAGGCAGCTGTATATTAATTCTGAGCATTCCTCCAGCAGCACTGGGGAATCAAAGTGACATTCTTCATCATTGCTAATCTCTGCAGTGTTTTAGGCTTTTCAATTATATTTATCTGAGAAGGTAATCTGTGCTTCATTAACTACGTCTTTATACCTTAAATTTCCAGCAATGAAATCTTTAAAACTCTTACTTAGGCTTCCCATGTCAGAGTTATGAATTCAGTAAGAAATAATTCCTTGATTTACTCAGCAGTTAATCAAAAATGCCTGACAACACTGCAGCTAAATCCTTTTTGAGCCCTTTGAATTCTTCAATCATTCTCCCATGTCACCTGCACCCTCAGCTCCAACAAACGTGAAGCAGCTCATGAACTTCATCACTGAGATTGAGATTGCTGCCATTTCCATCCCTTTCCCTAACTCACTGGGCCAAATTTCATAGAACATAGAACATAGAACAGTACAGTAAGAAGTCTTACAACACCAGGTTAAAGTCCAACAGGTTTGTTTCAAACACGAGCTTTCGGAGCACGGCTCCTTCTTCAGGTCACCTGAAGAAGGAGCCGTGATCCGAAAGCTCGTGTTTGAAACAAACCTGTTGGACTTTAACCTGGTGTTGTAAGACTTCTTACTGTGCTCACCCCAGTCCAACGCCGGCATCTCCACATCATAGAACAGTACAGCACAGAACAGGCCCTTCGGCCCTCGATGTTGTGCCGAGCAATGATCACCCTACTTAAACCCACGTAACCCGTATACCCGTAATCCAACAACCCCCCCCCATTAACCTTGCACTACGGGCAATTTAGCATGGCCAATCCACCTAACCCGCACATCTTTGGACTGTGGGAGGAAACCGGAGCACCCGGAGGAAACCCACGCACAAACGGGGAGGACGTGCAGACTCCACACAGACAGTGACCCAGCCGGGAATCGAACCTGGGACCCTGGAGCTGTGAAGCATTGATGCTAACCACCATGCTACCGTGAGGCCCAAAATTTCCTTTAAAGATTCCCCTCCCCGGCCTAGTCCTGAAAGTTCATCTTTCACTAGTTTCTTTCCGATCTCCCTTATGCGCAATTTAAGCTCATCTTGTCCATGAAACACTTGCTGAGCTTATTCCCACTGAACTGCTGATCACCCCATTTCCCCTCCTGGCCTCCATGTTAGATGACTAACATTTTACTGCCTTCAAATCTGTCATCATCTCCCCTCTCCTAAATTAATTTTTTTTTTCATGCGTTCATTGAACATGGGCTTCGCAGGCTGTGCAGCATTTATTGCCGATTCCTAATTGCCTTTGAGCGGACATTTGAGAGTTAACAACATGGCTCTGGAGTCACATATAGTCCAGACTGGTAAGGATGGCAGATTTCCTTCCACAAGGGACATTAGTGAACAAGATGAGTTTTTACGACAATCGACAATGGTTTCATGGCTCTATTGGACTTTTAATTTCCGGTTTTTTTTAAATTCAAATTTCACCATCTGCAGTGGCGGGATTTGAACCTGGATCCCCAGAACATTACTCTTGGTCTCTGGTTTACTAGTCCAGTGACAATATCACTGCGCCACCGCCTCCCCATGACCTCTGTGCCCTTACAAATTGTCACCCCATCTCCAACCTCCCTTTCCTTTCCAAGGTTCTTGAAGGTGTTGTTACTTCCCAAATGTATACTTATCTGGTACTCCATGTTTAAATTTCTCTAATCAGGATTCTGCCACTGTCACAGTACCAAAATAAGAGGTGGCATGGTGGTACAGGGGTTAACACTGCTGCCACCTGGATTTTATTCCAACCTCGGGTCACTGTCTGTGTGGAACTTGCACTTTTTTACCTTTTCTGCGTGGGTTTCCTCCGGGTGCTTCGGTCTCCTTCCACAGTCTAAAGATGTGTAGGTTAGGTGGATTGGCCATCCTAAATCTCTAAGGTTGGGGTTTGTGGTGAATGTAATATATATATATATGATAATTCACACTATCTTTGTAAGCGCAGTAGCACTATCCTACCACTAGGGGGAGTAGCTCTGGGAGTACTCAGGAACTTGTACTGGGCTCCACCCTTGGCTCCGCCCATGACTCCTCCCCCTAGTGCAGCTGTATAAATACCCTTGTCCAGGGTCAGCCTGAGTTCACTAAGAGTTCATCACCTTTTAACAGGCTGGCTCTGAAGTAAGTCGATTAAAGCCTAGATTCATATCGGAAACACGTGTCTGGTGAATTGATGGTACCATCAGTGTTGCAGGAATAGGGCAGGGGATTGGGCCTAGGTAGGGTGTTCTTTTAAAGGGTGGTGCAGACTCAATGGACTGAATGGCCTCCCTCTGCACTGTAAGGATTCTATTATTCTTTGCAAAATCGGAACTGGCATCATATGGGCGTGATCTCAACGGGGCCGAGGTGGAGATGATTAGCAATTTCAAATTCCTAGGGGTACACACATCCAAAAATCTGTCCTGGTCCACCCACATCTACGCTACCACCAAGAAAGCGCAACAGCGCCTATACTTCCTCAGGAAACTAAGGAAATTAGGCATGTCCACATTAACTCTTCCCAACTTTTACAGATGCATCCTATCGGGCTGCATCACAGCCTGGTATGGCAACTGCTCGGCCCAAGACCGAAACAAACTTCAGAGAGTCCTGAACACAGCCCAGTCCATCACACAAACCTGCCTCCCATCCATTGACTCCATCTACACCTCCCGCTGCCTGGGGAAAGCGGGCAGCATAATCAAAGACCCCTCCCACCCACCTTACTCACTCTTCCAACTTCTTCCATCGGGCAGGAGATACAAAAGTCTGAGGATACGCACAAACAGACTCAAAAACAGCTTCTTCCCCGTTGTTACCAGACTCGTAAACGACCTTCTTATGGGCTGACCTCATTAACACTACACCCTGTGTGCTTCATCCGATGCCGGTGTTATCTAGTTACATTGTGTACCTTGTGTTGCCCTATTATGCATTTTCTTTTTATGTCCTTTTGTGTTTATGTACTTAATGATCTGTTTGAACTGCTCGCTGAAAAATACTTTTCAATCCAATCTACCGGCTGCCCAATCTATCCAGCTACGTCAGGTGGATATTCCAGTCCCACGCCGGCACGCGTGCCTCCCAGTGACGAGGGGGATACAGTCACCAGGAAATCCTGTTGACGATGGCTGGGTCAGTACATCCCACTGTGGGGCCTGCCTCTGCCACCAAAAAACATTTATCCGCCTGTTGGTGGATAAATCCCGCCCAAAGTGATTATGACAAAGATAAATGATCCCTCTTCATCCTTCCTAACACACTGACACACAAACTTCCAATAGGCTGATTTCGTGCTGCCCAGGACCATCCGTGAATGTCTCTCCAACCCCAGACTTTGGGTGGACATTTGGGCTAGATATATGGGACTATCCTGTATACTCACCCTGGAAATGTTAGACAGTTTAATACTCAGTCTAACTCAGTGGTTAACTGGAGTAACTCAACAGAGCACGACTAATGATTTCCCAAACGCCCCACTGACTAGACCCGACCACACCTCCCGACCACCGACCTCCCCTTTGACCACCTGCATCCCCCATGAACATCCAAACATCCTCTGACCTAAATTGATGACCACCTCAACTGAACCCAACTGCCGCTCTGACCTGACCCAACCACCCCCTATACCACCTGACTATTCCCCAACCTGACCTGACTACTACAAGACCCCCCCACCCCTCCCCAACCTGACCTGACCACTCAACAACTCCCCAACTAATCCCTGATCCAATCGCAGCATTGCTGCTGCCTGGAAGATTGTAGAAAACTCAGCTGTGCATCATGGAAAGAAAACTGATCATTCTAAAGGAATTATCGAATGTTATCGATCAGGCAAACCCAGAATATAATTTTAATTTAAAATAGAATTATAAGTGGGCAGCACGGTAGCATAGTGGTCAGCACAGTTGCTTCACAACTCCAGGGTCCCAGGTTCGATTCCCGGCTGGGTCACTGTCTGTGCAGTCTGCACGTTCTCCTCATGTCTGCGTGGGTTTCCTCCGGGTGCTCCGGTTTCCTCCCACACCCCAAAGATGTGCAGGTTAGGTGGATTGGCCATGCTGAACTGCCCTTAGTGTCTAAAAAGGTTAAGTGGGGATTACTGGGTTACGGGGATAGAATGGATACATGGGTTTGAGTAGGGTGCCCTTTGTGAGGGCCGGTGCAGACTCGATGGGCCGAAAAACCTCCTTCTGCACTGTAGATTCTCTGATAACATCAGACATTGTAAATTTCAGTTAGTGAGAAATAAATTCAAAAGTGATATTGGAAAGTACCTTTCTCAGAAAGTGAAAAGCATTTAAAGAATATATCATCACCATTGCGTTAATATCTTGGGATTCCTTAAAGATGTCAATGCGGATCTGCTGCTGGTACATTCTCAGCCTCGACTTTCATAGCTTTCATGTCTCTGACGTTTGATTCAAGTATCATTCCATAACTGAGTGTGTAATATAGGCAAACATTCCAATGAGATACTGGGGGAGGACGACATTGGCAGAGTGCTCAGTGTTTCAGATGAGGCATTAAATGAAGGCCCTTCTTTTCACATGGGCAGTAAGGATCCCATGGCACTATTTGAGGAAGATCAGGGAGCTCTCCCAGTGTCTATCTGTTATCCCTCCGCCAACATCACCAACAAAAATACAGATTAACTGGTTTAACTCTTATTTCTCTCAGTGGGTGCCAGCTGCCACATTACGACTACACTCCTAAAGCATTAAATTGGTTGTGCATCACTTTGAGATGCCCTGAGAGCACGATATGCCCCAGTATCTCTCAGAAGTGACAACTTTAATTTTATGGGAGATGAATCACACAGTTAAACATCTACATATATAATGATCCACAGAATCCCTACAGTTCAGAAGGAGGCTGTACAGTCCATTGCACTGCACGGGTGTGGGCCAAGCACTGTAGCTTGGCCCACACCCCTAACCATGCACATCGATCATGGCCAATCCACCTAACCTGCACATTTTTGGACTGTGGGAGGAAACCGGAGAACCCGGAGGAAATCCTTGCAGATACGGGAAGAAAGTGCAGACTTCACGCAGTCACCCAAGGACTGGATTTGAACCCAGGTCCCTGGTGCTGTGAGGCAGTAGTGCTAACCACTGTGCCATCCTGCCACCAGTAATATAGGGATGTAACGATCTGGATTGCATTTCTTTTTCAATCTCTTCAGAAGCAGACTGAATTAACACTTGGTGAGGTGAAGCTTGGCGTAAGTCATTAGGCTGCTGAGTTTACAGCAAGTGGATAGATAGAGCAGAGTCACTCAGATCAATCAGTGTAAGTAATCTTTCCATTATGATACAATAAATCATGCCACACTTCACCATACTAGTGGGTTATCTTATTTTAACTAAAGAAGGATCAGGGTTTTATGCTACAGAGATGGATGACAATGGAGGCGGGTGTTGTGTTATGCTGCTTCGGATAACACAAGCTGCTTCCTTGTTGTGGTCTTGAGAGGATGCTCCAGACTATGAAATGAGTTCAACGTGTTTATTGAACTATTAACACAATTCTCAAATGAGTTCGACACTCTGCTAATCTAACTGTAGTAACTCAGTCTAACTCTACCAGCTTGCTCTAAGCCACGTGCTGGGGTGTGATGCTGCTGATCAACCCTCTCTAACTCTCTAGATGTCTGTCTGTGGAAAGAGGCAGAGCCTGTGTGCCCTGCCCTTTTATATGGGTCGTGTAGTGCCCCTTTGTGGTAATACCACCTCTAGGTGTCCTGATTACCCATTGGTTGTGTCCTGTTCAAATATCCATTGGTTGTATGTCTGCATGTCATGACATCTCTGGTGTTCCCTCTAGTGGTTACTTAGTTGTAGTGTATTTATATTAACTCCTTGTGTATACAGTAGTCCCCCGTTATAACGCGGGTGTTCGGGTCCAAGACAGCCACCCGCATTGTAACCGAGCCGCGGATATCCAAGATGGCGGATATCGAAATGAATGAACGAGAGGAAACATCGCTGACTATGCTGAACATTGCTGAATGGAAGGGCGTTTTAAATAAGAAACAGCAAAGTTCGTTCAAGTCTTAAATCAAGTTTTAAATGTATTAAAATATATACAATAATATACAGTATACATACAATAATATACTTAAAATTGTACTTACACGCATATTTTTAAAATCATTTTAAAAAGTCTGTGAGTTTCCTCTGGCACATCCCCTTCCTCATCTTGACTTGTGCTTGTCTCTGGAAGTTCTTCAGGTGCAGGATGTATATCGGGTCGAAGTCTTGCTGCTCTGTGTATGCTATGAGCCACTTCAGGTGCGTGATGGCATCCGAGTGGCTCTTTGCCACTGTGGGCTGGGGTTCTTCTTCTTCTTCTGCCTCCTCTTGGGTGACCTGGTCGATGATCTCCTCCTCTGTGAATGTTTCTGCGGGTGCCATGTCATCCTCTGCTGCTGCCCACCTGTCCACCCAATCCTGGAGTGTTAGGTTCTCATCCAGTTGGTCCTCTAGCCTCTCCTCAGCTGCCCTGATCTCTGCTTCAGTAAAGCCTACGAAATCCTCTTCATCCGGGTAATGTTGGGGTCGTGGGAGTGCTGCTCCTAGGGCCTTGTTCCAGCAGTTGGCGATGGTCTTCTCTGTCACAGCTCCCCAGGCCTTCCCTGCCAGATAACAGGCATCCTTGATGGTGATGGCTTTCAGGTAATCTGGGACAGTGAGAGGAGAGTCTATCATTTCCAGGATCAGTTCCTTTTTGTACACAGACTTGAAGGTCTGAATGATGCCAGCATCACATGGCTGGATCTTGCTGGTGGTGTTCTTTGGGAGATAGAGCACTTGGATCTGCCCATCCCTGGTCTTGAGAACATCTCCCTGAGGGTGGGCTGAGCAGTTGTCCAGTAGGAGTGTGGCCTTCTGCGGTAAGTTGCGGGCTCTAAGGTGGTCCCTGACACTGGGTACGAAGAACTTGAAGAACCACTCCTCAAATAAGGAAGCTGTCATCCAGGCTTTGCCAGAGTTCCGGTAGGTAATGGGTAGGTTCTCCATGTTGATGTGGTGAAAGCATCTAGGAGACTTGAATTTGCCCACAATCAATGGCTTCAGCTTGTGTGTTCCCGTGGCATTGCTGGCAAACAGGATGGTGAGCCTGTTCTTGGCTTGCTTGTACCCCAGAGTCTTGTGGGCATCATCCTTGACAGCTAGGGTCTTGTCAGGCAGCATCTTCCAGTAAAGCCCTGACTCATCTGCATTGTAGAGTTGCTCTGGAGTCAGCTCCTCTTGCACCATGTAGTTCTTGAGGATGTCGGGAAAGGCTGCTGCGGCTCCTGAGTCGGCGGATCTCTGTTCACCACTGATGGTAACTGCACCTATCCCATGTCTTTTCTGGAACCGATGGAGCCAACCCTTGCTGGCTACGAAATTGCTGTCCTCTGGGTGGAGCTGGTGATGGAACTTCTCAGCCTGAGTCCTGATGATAGGTCCAGATAGGGGGGTGCCACCAGACTGTTCCTGGACAAACCAGGTGAACACAGCCTTCTCTAAGTTACTGTCACTAGCGTTCCTTGCCTTTTTCCTGCTAAGCCCTTCACTCTGAGAAACTGTCCCAACATATGCTCTTAAATTGGGCTCATCTTTCACCCACCCACGGAGGGTTGACTCTGGTACACCAGTCTCTCTGGATAATTTTGCCTTCGTTTCCCCGTTTCGAAGCCGGTCTATCAAATGTATCTTTTGACTCACTGAGTAAGACTTGCGCTTAAACATTTTGAACGACAGCAACTGAACTCGAACTTGAAGATACCTGCACTGGAAAAGGTATCCCTTTTATGGCTGTGTAACTGGGCTAATCGGTCGCGGCTACTCATCGCGGCTAATCGTTCTACAGTACAGTGATCATCGCTGCTAATCGGTCTAATCATCGCGGGTAATAATCGCTGCTAATCGGTCTAATCATCGCGGGTAATAATCGCTGCTAATCGGTCTAATCATCGCGGGTAATCATCGCTGCTAATCGGTCTAATCATCGCGGCTCAAAAAGGTGCTGTTTCAAAAAGAGTTTAAAATGAGTCAAGTAAGTTGGGGTCCATAAACCCCCCCGCCGTATATCGCGAACCGCAGTATTGCGGGGCGCGTTATAACGGGGGACTACTGTATACAGTGATGCATATCACTACAGTGGGTGGTGCATAAAATTGCATGGGCTGGTGGTAAGTAGCCACCACCACCCTCAACCCTCTCGAATATTCCCACCGCGCCACCATGCCAGACCTGGATTTTACGAGTAGCAGACAGAAAGCTGCATGGCGATACGGCTCGTGACGGTCACCAGTGATCAATTGAGAGGTTCTTGAGCTTGTTAAGGAGGTAATCAAATGCTTTTACTGGTCCTTCCCCCATTTACAGTAAGCCAAAGGAAGATACAAAGTGTTGGTGCCTCAGCAGTTTTTAAAGGGAAGCAATTGGGTGTCAGCTGTTGTCATTGCTGCCTGTGGTAAACACCACTAGTGTTATATTGTGTGTATTACGGCACTGCCTGTATATTACAGGTATGACGGTAAATCCCTGCCTGCTGGTTCCGCCCAGCAGGCGGCGTATAAAAGTGTGTGCTCTCCTGTGCTGCAGCCATTCGATTGTTCCACCATTCTCATCTCGTGGTAATTGATGGTACATCAATTTATTGAACAACATTTTAAAAGATGGATTTCATCATCAAGCATGATCGCCTGCAGCTGAGCCCTCACGCAGCCAACACCACGTCCACCTTCGACCACTGGCTAGCCTGCTTCGAAGGCTACCTCAGACCAGCCACTGAAGAACCCTTGGACTCGCAGAAGCTCCAAGTCCTCTACTCACGAGTGAGCCCTGACATTTTTCCCCTTCATCCGGGATGCGCCCAACTACTCCGAAGCGATGATGGTCCTGAAGGGACATTACATTAAACCGGTGAATCAAGTGTACGCCGGGCACCCCCTGGCCACGAGACAGCAACTCCCCAGTGAGACTCTGGACGATTTCTTGCGGGCCATACAGATCCTTGGTAGGAACTGTGAATGCCAGGCAGTTTTGGCAGCCCAACACACCGAACTTTTAATTAGAGAAGCTTATGTCACGGGCATGAAGTCTGCGAACGTCCGCCAGCGGCTATTGGAAGGGGGTACGCTCGATCTTGCGGGGACTAGGCAGCTCGCTAATTTATTGAAGTGGCCTCCCATAACATGCAGTCCTACGCCCCCAACCGCGTGGCACCCTCATGGGCATTGTGGGCCCCAGCAGCTGCCGACTCCAGCTCACAACAAGCCTGCGCCACGCGGCAGCCAGCCAACTCTGCGGGGCCCAAGTGTTATTTTTGTGGACAAAGCAAACACCCCAGGCAGCGCTGCCCGGCGCGGAGTGCGACCTGCAATGGGTGTGGGAAGAAAGGACACTTTGTTTCCGTTTCCCAGGCATGGTCGGTCGCCGCTGTTTCCAGGCCCAACATTTCTACACCCCCTATGTGCGACCCAGGGGCGATGCCATCTTTCCATCCGCAAGCCACGTGCGGCCCGTGGGTGCTGCCAACTTCCCTACCACAAACCACTTGCGGCCCATGGGCGCCACCATCTTTCATGTTTAATAATACACAATGGGGCAAGAGCAAAAATGACAAGATCTTGAGGTGGAGGATCGAGCTCTCCACCTTTAACTATGAGATCTTGTATCACCCGGGGAAGCTCAATGAGCCCCCTGATGCCATATTCGGCGGTACATATGCCAGCTCACAGGTGGACCAACCTCTCCACTATGACCTCTGCCACCCGGGTGTCACCCAATTCTTCAATTTTGTCAAGGCGCACAACCTGCCCTACTCCATTGAGGAGGTCAGGACTGTAACCAGGGACTGCTAGGTCTGCGCAGAGTGCAAGCCGCACTTCTACCGGCCAGATAGAACGCACCTGGTGAAGGCCTCCCACCCCTTTGAACACCTCAGCATGGACTTCAAAGGGCCCCTCCCCTCCACCGACCGTAACGTGTATTTCCTCAACATCACAGCATCTTCACTCTGTTCGGTTTCCCCACCTACATCCACAGCGATTGGGGATCCTCTTTCATGAGTGATGAGCTGCGTCAGTTCCTGCTCAGCAAGGGCATCGCTCGAGCAGGTCTACCAGCTACAACCCCCAGAGAAATGGGCAGGTTGAGAGGGAGAATGGGATGGATGGAAGGGCGTCCTGCTGGCCCTGCGGTCTAAAATTCTCCCAGTCTTCTGCTGGCAGGAGGTCCTCCTCGACACGCTCCACTCCATCCGGTCACTCCTCTGCGCTGTCACTAATGAGACCCCTCACAAACGTGTGTTTGCTTTCCCCAGGAAGTCCACCTCCGGGGTCTTGCTCCCAACATGGCTGATAGTTCCTGGACCCGTCCTCCTCCGGAAGCATGTTAGGAGCCATAAATCGGACCCCTTAGTCAAGAAGGTCCATGTTATAACCTGCCTGCTTACCACTGGCTGGGGACTAATGACAATCCCACAATCCTATGGGAGTATGAGCTTCCCCAATGAGGGGGCGGAGAAATCATTAGCAGACTCCCTGCATAAATAGAGCTGGCCAGTTTGGAACCAGCAGAGAGAGAGGAGTGAGCAACAAGGGAAGTTGCTGCTGCTGTTGTATATATATGTTATTGTAAATAAATGTTATTTCTTTGTATCCTGTAAACTCATGCTGGATTCTTCGTGGCCCTCACAAAGTCCACCTCCTACACGCAAACCCGCAGTACGCCTACGTGGCACACCCTGACAGGCGCCAAGACACAGTCTCCCTCCGGGACTTGACACCTGCTGGGTCCCTACCCACGCCTCCCGACCTGACACCGCTCCTTTCCGCCCCGGTTGCCTCATTTACCACCCTGCACCACCCACCCTCCCTCCAGCGAACCTCACTGCAGCTCCCACCCCAGCAGGATCCGTCCTCCCACTGGATCCACTCGGGTGACGAAGACGAGGACAACACTCTCCCAGAGTCGCAGGTGACCATGTCGGCACCCACATCACCACCAGGACTGAGGCGATCGCGGCGGAGGGTCAAAGCCCCCGACAGACTTAATTTGTAATGTTTTCATCACCCCCGCCGGACTCTTTTTTAAACAGGGGGTGAATGTAGCAAACACCACTAGTGTTATATTGTGTGTATGACGGCACTGCCCGTATTGTAGCCACCTGGGGTGGCCACGTCCCGATTCCAAAATGGACACTCGCAAAGAGTGCGGGGAAAAATGGACAGCACTAGAAAAACAAGCAGGCACAAGGTTTCCTGTGGATTGGAACTTGCAGAGCCCAGACAGAACTGAGACTACAAGGCATTAGCATAGTAATGAGCTATCTCCGGGGACAAAAGAGAAACATTTAAACAATCGGTACCAGGGCAGACTACCGGCGCCAGTGGAGGGTAAAAGGCAGGCCACCGGTTACCTAGGGCCTGCCCAGCGATCGGGGAACAACCCCGTTATTGGAGAGAATCAATACAAACGATTGGGACATGGTCCAATTAATTGGGACCAAGTCCAGGATGTGCCCAGAAGGGCGCGAAACCCTTTGCATTATAAAACAGAGTCCCCAAGGTCAGAACGCTCTCTGAAGCTCTCGGAAGAACTCTTAAGAACTCTTGAACTTCACCTTGGCATTTGGCTCTCAGCGACGAGAGGCCCGCCAAGCACCAGTCAAGTAAGTCGAAGGTCAACGCATGCTACGAGATAGGCGCTCCTAGCTACTATTCTATACCAGTTCGAAGCCAGCAGTATCAGAACCGGACAACGACCATTGTTCCTCTGACTGAGTGGGCACCCAAAGCTAAGTATAGGCCTTTAGTAGTAGTTGTAGTTTAGTGAGTAGAGTTTGTGCATGAGTAATAGATCATAGATCATAGAATTTACAATGCAGAAGGAGGCCATTCGGCCCATCGAGTCTGCACCGGCTCTTGGAAAATAAGTGACTGTGTGTGTAAATAAATGTGCATTGATTTCAAACTTACTAACTGGTGTATCGAGTCATTGATCAGTATTCGGTTTTGAATCTTGTGGTGGTATCAGAAAGATACCTGCCGACTCTTGAGCAAAGGTAATTAGAAACAGAGCAAATTAAGGAAAGCATAATAAGCAACAGTATATTACAGGTACGACAGTAAATCCCTGCCTGCTGGTTCCGCCCAGCAGGCGGCGTATAACAGTGTGTGCTCTCCTGTGCTGCAGCCATTCTGGTTCCAGATACAAGAGGCACAACATCTTGTGCAATAAAGCCTAATTGTTCCACCATTCTCATCTCATGGTAATTGACAGTACATCACTGCACTCAGCAGCCATGTTGTTAGTTGTTTTACTTTTTTGTAAAGGAATTGGGCAGCATTTGACTTGAGGTCGAGGTCACTTTGATGAGATCATGCTCCTGGCAGAGATCTCCCTAGTGGGGGGAGTGAGAGGGAGCGTAGGCTGGGCAGTGCCGAAACACCTATTGGCAGGGTGCCCCAATCATTTCAGTGGTGCTCAGAGAATGTGGGCATTGTACATTCCAGATTAACTTTCTCCAGTGAGGAAGGGAACCTGAGAAGGAGGGTGTTGTGGTCCCACATACTTAGGGAGAGCAGCGCCTCCTGTCCACCTGCATGGGCAGCCTCATGATGGTGAAGCAACAGAAGACCCCCATAGGGACTATGAGCAGGCTCCAGTGCAGAGTCAAAGATACTTTAGGACCAGGGAATGCAGACAAAGGATGAGATATCCGCAAATGTCAGAGCTGCAGTGTTGCGGAAGGCTGTGTCTCTACACAGAGGCCATAATCTATCTGTATGCCATGTGTGGGGTAGGTGAGCTCTGGTTGAATTAATAGTCACCCGATGCCAGTGACTCTCAAGGTCACTTTAGTTCTGAATTTCTACACCTCAGGTTCATTCAAGAGTCTCCATGGAGACATGTGACATCTCTGAAGAAGCCGCCTACCATTGTATCAAAGTAGTAACAGATACCCGCTTCAAGAAGGCCAATCATTAAATACATTTTCGATCTGTTGCAGACAATTAGGCTGAGGTAGCCAGTGGATTCACGGCATTACTGGAGATTTCTCATAGAATCTATACATTTGACCATCTGTGCTCCCATAGGTGGCACGGTGGTACAGTGGGTAGCACAATTGCCTCACATGCCAGGGACTTGGGTTCAATTCTGGTCTTGGGCGACCATCTGTGTGGAGTTTGGATATTCTCCCCGTGTCTGCATGGGTTTCCTCCAGGTGTTCAGGTTTCCTCCCAGTCCAAATATGTGCAGCTTAGGTGGATTAGTCATGCTAAATTGCTCCCGAATGTCCAGGGTTGTGCAGTTTAGGTTATGAGGATAGGTCGGGGTCGATAGGGGAGTGGACATGGGTAGCATACCTTTTCGGAGGGTTGGTATGGACTCGAAGGGCCAAATGGTTTCCTTCTGAACTGTAGGGGTTCTATGATGGTAGGCCATTCAGTGCCCTTTAGCCACCAGAAGAGTTTCTCATCACCAAACCACGTGTGACCACTTCCAACAAGTCATTTAGGTGTGTGCTTGTTATCCTAGGAGCAGCCACGACGGTTACATTTTCCGGCATTCCCAAGTGCTACAGCTTTTCACCAACCAACCCGCACACCTTCAAAGGTGGATCCTTGCTGACAAAGGAATACACTGTGAAAAGAAAGCTGCTGACCCCAATGAGCAAGCCTAGGAGTGAGGCAGAAGAACACGAGAACATGAGCCACACTGAAACCAGAGTGACCATCGAGCAGATCATTGGTGTCTTCAAGATGAAATTCAGGTGGCTGGATCGATCGGGTGCCACTTTTCAATATGCTTCATTCCCTGCGATAGTGGTGGTTTGCTGTGTTTTACACAATCTGGGGCTTGGGTGGGGAGACACTGGCTACTGCTGACATGGTGGAGCACAAGGCAACCTCAGACAAGGAGAATGATGACAAAGTCGTTGACCAGCTGTAACATCCTGAGGCTGCTTGGAGGGCACAAAGATATAGGTGTAAAGCAGGCTCAAGAAGCACAAATATTCAAGGGTATGAAGAAAGAATTTGTTAATGTACACTTGGAAAGTAGGTTAAAAGGTAGGGCAGTAGAGAAAGAAAAAGTATGCAAGACACTGAAGATTAATGGTAGAAATATGGAACCCATGCTGTCTGACCTCCTGTGCAACCTCCATACAGGCTTGTTTTGTTCGGCAAGGTGGTCTCCTCCTTTGGATCCTGTGGAAGAAAATCTCCCACATTAGCCCTGTAGCTGAGAGAAGAGCATAATAATAATCTTTATTGTCACAAGTAGGCTTACACTGCAATGTAGTTACTGTGAGAAGTCCTAGTCGCCACATTCCGGCACCTGTTTGGGTCACAGAGGGAGAATTCAGAATGTCCAAATTACCTAACAGCACATCTTTTGGGACTTGTGGGAGGAAACCGGAGCACCTTGAGGAAACCCACGCAGACACAGGGAGAACATGCAGACTCCGCACATACAGTGGCACAAGCCGAAATGAAACCTGGAACCCTGAGCTATGAAGCAACAGTGCTAACCACTGTGCTACCGTGCAGCCACTGATCAGTCATCACTGATCCATGTGGCCACTCAAAATCCAGCTTCTGCCATGTCCATAGCAGTTTTCAACTGTGAGTTTCTTGCAAGGATGCTGGGAAGGTTGCTGGATCCTGGAGGCTGGGGGTAGAAGGAGTTAAAAACAGACTTTTGGTGATGTACACAACTAAAGGAATTTGAAGCTGTCAAACATCTCCACCTCGGCCCCGTTGATGCTGATAGGGGTGTGCACAGTACTTTGCTTCCTGAAGTCAATGACCAGCTCTTTAGTTTTGCTGGCATTCAGGGATAGATTGTTGTTGCGCCACTCCACTCGGTTCTCAATCACCCTCCTGTATTCTGACTCGTCGTTATTCGAGATCCAGCCCACTATGGTCGTGCAAGGTTAAATGCAAGATTAGTAATTTTAAGACATCTGACATGATGTCAGCTACAACTCAGTTTGTAGCATTGATATCTCAGAGTTAGAAAGTTGTGGCTTCAAGTCCCTTCCATAGACTCGAGCAGAAAATCTCGTCAGATAATTGAGAACTGAGGGAGTGCAGTAATAAGCTGCTCTGACAAAGGTGCCATCCTCTAGAGATGACAAGTTTAACCAAGGCTCTGCTCTTTCAGTGGGCACAAGGAACATGCCTTGAAACAATTTGAAATCTGCTCTCACAATATTTATCTCTGAACAACACCACTAAATCAAATGATTGGGGCCAGGATTCTCCGAGCCTCCGTGCCGCAATCGACTCGGCTCGGGGGTGGAGAATGGGCGTCAGACCCGCGATTGGGTCCGACGCCGCTCCCGAGATTCGATGCCGGTTAGGGGCCATTGAAGGAGGTCCCCGCGGCGATTCTCCACCGACAACTGGCCGAGTGGGAGTTCGGAGTGGCGTCCGCGGCCGCCCTGGTTGGGGGGGGGGGGGGGGGGGAGATCTGTCATCGGAGGGGGAGGTGGGGGTCCCCAGGACGGCTAGGCTCACGATTGGGAGCCACCAATCGGTGGGCGCGCACGATCTTGGGAGGGCCTATATTGTTGGGGACGGCCCTCACTGTGGGTCTGCCATGTTGCACCCGTGGCTGGAAGTGCAGGGCCCCGTATTGGCAGCCGGAGCTGCGAGGAGCACTCCGGGGCCCTGCTAGCCCCTTGCAAAACGGAGAATGACTCTGGGCTTTCTTGATTATTAGCGCCCATTTTCTCGCGGCTTGGGGACATTATCAGAGAATTCCGCTCCTGACCTTTTATTGGACCTTGCTGTGCACAAATTGGCTGCCCCATTACAATAGTAATGTAATTATATGACACCTTTACAAAAGCCTCAGGATGTCTCAAAGGACATTACAGCTAATTTTGTTCAACAGACATTTAGTCATTGTTGAGATGCAGGAAACATTGCAACCAATTTTCAAACAGAAAATTCTCACAAACAGCAATATGATAATGACCAGATAATCTGTTTTAGTAGTGTTGGTAATGGGATAAATATTGACAAGTATACATTGGAGAACTCTCACGTTTGTCTTCAAAGTGGCAGAGTGGCATCTTTTATACCCACCTGTCAGGGTCTCAGGATGTAAAAGATATTACATCATTTTTTTTTCTTTTACAAGCCAACATCACTTGTTTGGATCCACCAAGTGAGCATTTAATGATGTTTTCATGGATGCATCTGGGCGACATTATAATGTAACTATTTGCACTGGCATGAATTTACAACTTTTTGAACTACATAATTTGTGGTTTTTATTCCTGTTCGATATGATCTTAAATTTGAGTCAATCAGCTGAAAATACCACGCTAGAATTTGTACATTGACAGGTCCAAAGACTGAAATTTAGTGCATAAAATGTGCAAGAAGTATTCCATTTACATATAGAATAGTGGTTACAGTCAGTCAAAAGATGGGTTGCTTTATAACAATGGGTTATTATATCATGTGATCTATACAATATGATGCCTCACTGGTTTATAGAGATTGAATGAGTGAAACTGTGTTTTATTAAATGGCATTCTAGAATTTGTATTGACGTTTAGAGAAATGAATTCTATGCTTGAGAAATAAATACAAAAAATGATGGCAACACAAATAAAATGAGCAACTGTAGATAGGAAATTTGTCAAGATTGCTGATAGGTCCTTGCAACGGTGGCACAATGGTGAGCACTGCTGCCTTACAGCACTTGGGTTCAATTCCAGCCTTGAGTGACTGTGTGGGGTTTGCATGTTTTCCCCGTGTCTGCGTGGGTTTCCTCTGGGTGCTCCGGTTTCCTCCCACAAAGATCCAAAGATGTGTAGGTGAGGTGGATTGACCGCGCTAAATTGCCCCTTAGTGTTCAATGATGTGCATGTTGGGTGGGGTTACGTGGGAGAGGGGTCCTAGTTAGGGTGCTCTTTCGGAGGGTCAAATAGCCTCCTTCTGTACTGTAGGGATGCTATGATTTTATGAACAGATACTGAAAGATCATTAAATTTTGCACAGTTTTCACAGAAGAAACGGAACCTCTTATACATGGTTTGGTAATGCGCTATGTTTCTATATCTAACCTTTAAAGGAAATGATAAATAAGACGTTGTTGGGAACTATGTAGCAGGATGCAGGTACTACCACAATTGTG